>NC_090823.1:33769444-34085337 GCF_000390325.3 Nicotiana tomentosiformis
CTGTCCGCATAGTCTCTGTAAAGAAACTAAAATATAAGCAGGCTTACATTTATAATCGTATACTATATGCATCACTGATACATTATTAACATGCTTACACAAGCATTGATTTGCTGGCATGGCCACCTGGCCAAGTATTGTCGCCCAACATTAGAAAGAATGTTTTAACTTGAGGGGCCCAGTTCCCTTCAGTCAATCCAGTTCTGCTGATAGCAGACTTAATTATGGATGAGAATGCCTCAAAATCATCTTTCATGGAATTTACATCGGCTACAAAAATTTCAAACATTACAAAACTTATATAGAGAAAAAAAATTGAAATACTTAATAGAAATAAGGACAAAAAATCAAATACATACGTATTGTAGAGTGAGTGAAACGAAAAAGTCGGATGTTTCCATCCTTCCCGAACAAGACTCCTTTCTTCAGATCTCCATGACGATATTTCCGCACATGAATCTACTTGAGGCCGCTAAGTATTTGACTGTAAATTTAAAAAACTTATGTAACCATTTATAAGAAGGAAAAGAACTTTGAACTATTTAAATAAATGAGAAGAACGTACTTACCGAAATCGTTCGGTATAATTTTCGCTAAATGAAACAATCTTGTGGGTTTTTGGATGCTATTTCCAGAGAGGATTGCTATCTTCAAACTTTACAGACGTGGTATACAGACGCTCAACAAATAAAAGCCCTGTGCCATCGCCGCGCTCTGCGTACCCCAGAGGTTTCGCAATATATCAACCCCCAGACTGAACCACAATCTCCTTCGTCGTCAGATAGAAATGGGCAGCCGTTTGAAAGTCGGGATACGGTATTGCACTAGCAAGTGTCCTATGTGATGATATATCAAGAGCATACAACACAGGATGTCCTTCCCTATCGAAGTTCACGACGACATCATAACACTTTATACCATCACCAACCGGAAGAGGAGAGACCTCAAACTGAAACCTTGAATGAACAGGCGGCATCGCTGCACTTCAAACAGAGAAAAAAGAATTAGGTCTTCCGTCAGCAGCAGAAAAGAAGAAAGGACTACTAGAAAACTTATTTTACCTAAACCAAAACTCCTGCATCCAAAAATGCAATTAGCAAATAAATTAGAAAATTAAGATACTCAAGTAAACAAAAGTGAGAAGAATTGAGAGTTTACATTGATCTGGAAATTTCAGGTTTACGAATTAGGGGAAGGGGTTTATTGGCGCTTTAGATTTTAAGGGCCAAATATTTGCTATCTTAATTACAAATCGAAAAGGCACTTCTTCAAATCTCTTAATTGCACTTTCTCTATTTCCTTCTACTTCTCCTATTATTTCTCCCACCACTTCTCCAACAGTTGTAACGCTTGCACAATAAGTTTTATCTGCATTCACCTAAGTTTACTTTCCTTTTCTTTTTTTTTGAAATATCTTTTCCAACAATTATTACTCTTCAATTTCTTAACAGGCGTGTACATTTCTTCCGCTCTATCCTTTTCCTACATTCTATTATCCTCACAATCTAAATTCTTTCTCAAAATTCCTGCCACTGCCATTCATAAAAAAAGAATGAATGTTGGAGAAAAATGAATACGATAATAATATTAGCGATAACTGATAGGGAGAATGAGAGTTCCACCACCAACGTTTCATACGTTTCATTGTGAAGGTAGTGCCAAGAAAGTCAACCATTTATCCATCCATTTTGAAGGTAACTAAAAATACTAATTTAAATTATTCACTAACAATGATATAGTACAACACTATAGATAATTATACACTAAACTTGTGTGTTTGCGTCGTAGATGATTAAAAACGGTCATTTTATAGATTCAATATACTTTGAATCTTGTTGAGTACAAGTCTCATCTTGGTATGAGGGAATGACAAAATAAAACAATTTATTACATGGTAATTATTTCCAGTATTAACAATCAATGGAATTAGTTTTTGTTCTTTCTTTACTTAAAATATATTTGGTTGACGGAGTTTTTCTTAAAATTTTTAAGTGCTCTGGTTTGCAAATTATTGAAATGCATGAGCAACGGTAAGTAAGGCAATAATTTTTCAACTTATAGGATATGCACAAAATTAGTTTTGGTTCCTTTTCTTATTTTAAGTCTTGTGTAACTGACATTTTCTCAATTTAAATGTTATATAAATATTTTGTGAATTTTATTCCTAAACGTGTTTGCTATTTTGTTACACGTTTCTCATTTATCCTTTTCCTCTATTTTTGGGGTATTTTGTACTATTTTCCCATTTAAATCATTAATTAAACTAAAAGCGAAACATCTTCCTTGAAAAGGTGCCTATAGAAGAAGCTTACCAGCTATATTCTCAAATTACGACCAATTAGGATTGCTTTTTATGTTCTCAAAGATCGTATTCTTTTAAAAATTGTGAAACTGCTGCAACATTTAATAAAAAACAATCCCTGCCTAATCAATAGGAACGCTACATGATTATTGTAATTTAAAGTAGTAACGTAACAAAATCGATGTGTCACCTTCCTCGTCGCAATCAATCATGCACTCTTCTTTCAAAAGCTTTTAGGTGATAAATCTTCAGTTAAGAAAGTTCCTTACGATCAATCATCATTTACGGATGATAGAATAGGAAAGTAAAGCATACGATATAATTTGTACTCGGTTGTCTTTGAAAATGGAATGGCAAATTCTCTAGCACTAAATTACTCTGAGCCATTCTTAGTTAGACAAAACTTATATAAGCTTTCTTGATAATATATACCTATACATTTCTATGGACTATTTGCTTTAAATAAATCCATATTATGGACTAACACATTTTTTAACCTAAATGTATGTTGTTTATAATAATTCTTTTTAATAGTATTTTAAGTTCGGTATTAGTCTATTGATTTCTTCGTAAACTAACAAATGTCTTTTAGGATCGTGCGAAGTGCGAGTAAACTTACCAGTTTATTATAAATAAAACCCCATTTGAATTATTATTTTCTATAGCCACCTTTCAGATTTTATAGCAAAATATGTATTTATGGTCACTTTCTACCTTTAAGCCATTAAATACGCCGTCTAATATTTTTCTCTCTCACTCTTTCAGTTTATTCTCTCCCAAAATCACTGCATAGTATCTTATTTCTCTTTCCACGATCTCTCTCTCTCCTTTAGCAGATTCCATGGCCGTTTTCAATATCGTTTGCTCCAAATTTCTCTCCCCAACTCTCTCCTTTATCAGCGCCATTGTCTCCCTCAATTTTTAATATTTTTTGCTCCAAAAAAGTTGTGCTAAGTGTTAAGGTTTTTGGGTTTTTTGACCGGTTAAAGCTTCTTCTTTTTCTCTTCAATAGTTTTTTTAAAATATATTCACCATTGTTGGATTTCCTGCAGAATACCCACTAAAGCACTCAATTTCTAAGGGTCATCTTTCGATTTGCAAGTCACTCAAGAGGAACCTATATTTGCAGGTTTATCAGCAACCATTAAAGTCGAAAGGAGAACAAAAATACGCAATGACCCTAATTGTAGATGTATTTATATGTATTCGAGTCCGAATACATTAATTTTTAGTTTGTATGATGATTTTCTCTTCTTGTATTTATATGTATTCGATAAAGGATACACTGATTTTTATTTTGTACATTGATTTTTGACTGTTGTATTTAGATGTATTTATGTATATTTTAGTTCATACAACAACATTTTTAAATACATTGTTAGTTCTATCATTTTGATGTTATTCATCAATTAGTTATGCATTCAATCTAACTGTATTCATCTGTATTTTCAACCTAACTGTATCCTTCTTTATTTAAAACATCAATACACTTAAATACAGTAAACTACTCTCAATACAAATAGAAAATCAATGAATACAACCAATGAAATATACTCAATAAAGTAGTAATACCATATATTAGGAATAAATAAGATGTTGTGAATACAAAAATAAACTTGAATACATTGAACACAACTGTTAGATACAACAGAATACAAGCACTAGGTTTATTATGAAATATGCAGGCAATAGTTACTATTACAGGTTGTATCCGGTATAAATACATGATGTATTCATATACAGAAAATCGAATACAAGCACTAGGTTTATTATGAACCTCGAACAATGTCAGAAAAATAATTGGATTGATAATGTTGTGTGTTATAATTGATTTAGGTGAGTTATATTAGGAGTGTATCCCATTAAATTAGAAGCTTTTCATTATTAAACAACTGAAAAGATCTATTATTATGTTGTATTCATGAATACATGGCATGAATACATGTGAACATATCGGCTGACAGCTGGACTACCCTATTTTTAGCCGATTTTTGCTACTGTATTCATGAATACAGTAGCTCGAATACATCGAATACATTACCATAACAACTGAAAAATAGCTACGGAAAGTAATTATGTATATGGTAGCTATAGGAAGTTAATAGCCACTAAACAATAGTAATTTATGAAAATTTCTCATATTTGTTTTTCGGTTAAGGGTATGATTTTCCACTTTAATATTATAAATATGCCTTATTTATCCTCCGTTTAAGTTTTCTATCAAAAATATCCCCACCGTTATACATTAGGTGCACATTTATTACTTACCCGTTAAAACACCCTCCCAGCTTTTAAAATCCATGTGGCATCCCCTTATTGGACCAACTGACCCGCCCCAAATTTTAATTCAAACCCGCCCGACCCAACTAGTTAAACTACACCCATCAGTTACAATTCTAATTTCCCATCCGCTATTATCATCTCTCTCAGAAAGAAAAAGACCTAGGGTTCATTAGAGGAAAAAAATCGTCCATTGTAAAGTCTTTCTCTTCCACATGCTTTCTTCTACAACTGCATTTAAAGGTCATTGTGTAACGACTCAACTGGTCATTTTGGGCATGTACACTCCTTTTTACTATTTGAAGTCTTGAATAGCTTCATACGATGTATTATGACTTGTGCGAATTGTCGATTTTGGTTTTCAAGTATTTCAGACTTAGTTTGGAAGAATGAAATTCAAGGTTTAAAGTTGAAGTTTAAAGGTTGACCGGATATTGATTTATATATAATCGACCCTAGAATAGAATTTTGATGATTTCAATAGCTCCGTATGGTGATTTTGGACTTAGGAGTGTGTTCGAAAAATTATTTGGAAGTTTGTAGTTTAATTAGACTTGAAATGGCTAAAACGGAAATTTAAGTTTGGAAGTTTGACCGGGAAGTTGACTTTTTGATATCGGGATTGAAATCCAATTCTAGAAATTTGAATAGCTCCATTATATTATTTTATGACTTGTGTGCAAAATCTGAGATCAATCGGACGTGTTTTGATGGGTTTCAACATCAAATGTGGAATTTAAAAGTTCATTAGTTCGTAGGCTTGAATCGACGGGTGATTCGTGTTTTCTCCTTGTTAGGTGTGATTTGAAACCCCGAGTAATTTTGTATTATGTTACGGGACTTTTTGGTATAATTAAACGGGGTCCCGAATGGCTCGATTGAGTTTCAGGGTGAGTTTTGAGCGAGTCCGGGCATTTCGGCACTCTAATTTTGTTCCGAAATGTTGGAAGTGCGGACCACATAATTTCATGTGCTGAGGCACATTTTTGAGTGCCGTAGCAGATGAAAAAGTGCTGCAGCAGACGAAAATGTGCATACCACAGAGGAAAAGTGTGGACCGCACAATTTTTTCTATTGTCGCACTTCAGGGTGTTCTACAGGTTCACTGGTCCGACTTCGGAAGCTTATATCTTTTGATCCACAAGGAATTTGGAGATGATTCAAAAATGAAAGTTGTAGTCCTTTGTGTCTAGTTTCCAGAAACGTAAAGAAATCATCATTTGGAATTTTACTATAGCCTGGTAGGGTAGAATTTGTTGTAGTGCAGCCGCACAAAATTTGGTTTGCGGCCGCAGGACCTGGGATATGCAACCACACTTGAAAATGTGCGGTCAGCACTTTGGAAGGCAGCTTTGGTACTATATAAATGATGGTTAGGGTATTATTTAATATTTTGGATTTTGGGAGCTCGGTTTGTGATGATGTTTCGTGGGTTTTTCAAGAAAATCATCGGGGTAAGTGATTCTAACTCGGATTTGGTTAATATACATAAATGTATCACTATTTTCATCATTTAATTAGTACTTTGAGATGTGAAATTTGGGTGTCTAAAATTTTATAAAGTGGATTTTTGATTTTTGAACATCGATTCAGAGTCGGATTTGAGCGAAACTAGTAAGTTGGACTCGTAATTGAATGAGTTTTCGGATTTTGTGAGTTTTGTCGGGTTCCGAGGCGGGATCGAGTTTGACTTTTTGGTCATTTTTGGGATTTTGATTAAAGATTCGACCTTTATCAATTGATTTTGTTTTCTTTGGCATTATTTTATGTATTTGAGTTGCTTTGGCTAGTTTGAGCCGTTCGGAGGTCGGTACGGGCGTGATAGTATTTTTGGAGCATCGTTTGGCTTTCTAGGTATTGGATTTGGGTTCTTCGAGGTAAGTAACTCTTCTAAACTTAGTGTTGAGGGTATGAAACCGTGCATTTCATGTTATGTGATTGGTATTGAGGTGACGCACATGCTAGGTGGCGGGCGTGCACCCTGTGAATTGGGACTCTGTTGTTTCCATGGCATTTTATAGTGGCCCTATTTTGTTGATATCTGTATTTTCACCATGTGATAAAGTAATTGAGATGTTAATCATGCTAGATATCATGTTTAGCCTTTATGCCGATACTATTGAGACCCATAGTGGTCGTTTCTTGCTGTCATTTCACAGATTTCATTGATATTTTGTACTCAGTCATATTCATGCATTCATATCATATCTTAGTCTCAGTTGTTATTTATTGATACATCATATTATTGTTGTCAGGCTAGTTTCATGACATTATGAGTCCGTGAGTGAGTTTGGAGAGATTGGTGACCGAGTGAGGCCGGGGGCCTGTTTATGAGGATATTGATACCATAGCACGTGATTTGTCCTTGCAACACGTGAGCTGTCCGTGCGAATCCATATATTGATACCATAACACGTGAGTTGTCCATGCAACACGTGAGTTATCCATACGGATCCAGATATTGATATTATAGCACGTGAGTTGTCCGTGCGGATTATAGCGCTTGGACTGTAGGAGCCCCTCCGGAGTCTGTACACCCCCAATCAACGCAGTCGACTATAAATATATGTGGATCGGGCTGCAAGCCGCAACAGTTATTATACAACACTGAGTGATTGAGCGTGTTGAGCATTGAGCATAGTGAGAGAGGATGTGAAACAATGAGATTGACTACTCTACGAGTGTGAGTACATGATTCATCTCCCAAACACATGGCATTTACATGCACGAATGACATACATGTATAGAGATGCACTTTTCCTTATGTTATACGGTATCACGTCAATGACTTATTATACACATTGATATGTGGGCTTAGAGGGATATTTTATACTTGTTATTTGAAAAGAAAATAAAACATTTTTATTCATTGTGGAAAGAATATTTGGAAATAATTCAGTTTTCAAACTTACTCGCATTTCTGGGATTTTCGGTAAAAGATTTGAGTTTTCACTAAGATACCTAAAAAGCATGACCATTTTCTGGAATTGTGAACGAGCCAAGCAATTTCACTTTAGAGATACCTTTTTTGTACTTGTATTATGCTGTTATGAACTGTTGTGAGATTTTGGTATTGGACCCGACCTTGTGTTAGCTCGTCACTGCTTTCAACCTAAGGTTAGGTTTGTTACTTACTGGGTACATGGGGTCGGTTGTACTCATACTACACTTCTGCACCTTGCGTGCAGATGTTGGCTGCTGATGTTGCTGTGTTCGATGAGAGCTGGATTGAAGATGTACCTGTGTCCTGGTTATAGCTGCCTCTTGTTCGTGGTTGTCTTAGATCTATAAAACTCGATTTATGTACTTTTCAAACAAACTATGTATTTATTTCATTTCACCTTTGGAAACTCTATTCTTAGAAGCTCATGATTTGTACTACCAGCTGTCACACCTCCTTTTTCCCGAGGGGATAGGGGATAGGGAGTTTTTTCAATTTAAGTGACATTATTCGAAATGGGATTATTTATTTATTCAGAGTCGCCACTTGGAATAATTTATGGTGTCCCAAGTCACCGATTTATTTTAGAATCCCAAATCGAGGAAATTTGACTCTTATTTTTGGTCTGCGAACAGAGAAGACCGGGTAAGGAATTCTGTTAACCTGGGAGAAGTTGTGAGGCACTCCCGAGTTCTGTGATTTTAGCACAGTCGCTTAACAATTAATACTTGGCGTAATTTTCTGATTTATTACATGTTTTAAAACCATTGTGCATTTTTGTCTTTTACCGCTTTTTAATATTTATGGAATTTATTTGAACAAGTCGCGATGTCGCAAACTTGTCGTTTTGGTAAACATTGCAAACCGTGCCACGTGAAACGCACCCGCGATTTACAATATGTTTATTTTTATTATTATTTGAAGTTATGGTCAAGTCGCGTGAAACGCGCACTTGAATTGGGGTTTACGTATCATGACTATGCCACAGGAACCATACCTATAGTCACGATGATTTATTATTAATCGCACCTAAATCAAGCTACGATGTTAGAATATTATTCAATTACTAATTTTGACATTATTGTAAGGTCATGAGGTATGTATATTGTTATATAGGAAATGAAGTAAATTAATTATGAAAAACGTTGGCTAGCTTGTGAATGTTTATTTATTTTTGGTCATGTGCAACAATTAGCCCATAAATACGCTAGGAAAGTTCAATTAAAGTGTTACACCAATCATGGCCCAACCTAATCTCTTATAATTTTACTGCTAACCAATATTAAAAATTAGACTATTATGGCAGGAAAAGATAGATACAGGCAGGATCAATTTAGTCACTAAGATAGGAGATCAAAATGAAACTAAAGCATGCTAAAATGGAAAGCCATTACTTCATTGAATAAACAAGAAAAGTAACAAATTAATACATATTCATCAATAAAATTAACCGTATGAACTACTAAAAAGGATAATAAATTAATCTTAATAAATACTCAACATGAGGACAAATTAATTTTAGCACACTCAGATGCGAACTCGATCATATCATACTCAAAGTTAAATTAAAACAATGTGACCCAAAACATTAATGAGAAAAAAAAATAGAAAGAGAAGTGAACCTTTGTATTGATGATTGTGGATTTAAATTACAACCACTCAATGATCGGATAGCTCTCAACTGGACCCTTCGGACCACGAAAAACTCGAGCGGCAAATCTCAACTTGCAACCTCAATCGACCTTGCAAAACTAACGATTTAGTGGCTATTTTTGGAGCTTTTTTTTGAGGGGGGGGAGGGGTGGAAGGGGTTAATGATGGCTCAAAAGTAGTCAAGGGCTGGTGGTTTTGGGGTGGTGAAGCTGCTGGAATTTTCGAAAGAAAGCCGAAGAAAGAATGACACGAATAGAAATTTCCTTATCCTAGAAGAAGAAAAATAAAATTTACTCAATTCCTTCCTCCCTATTTTTTCCTTTCTCTCTCCCTCTTTTTTCATCACATTTCTCTTCTATATATACTAAAAAAAATCGGAATTTTCGGATTTTTATTTTTTTTTATTTTTTTTATTTTTTATTTTTAATTAAAAAGAATTTCCACTTCCCATTTTTCTTATTTTAAAAAAAAATAATTCCTCACTTTACTTTACTTTTATTTTTTAATTTCTCACTTTTTTTACTTTTAATATATTTAAAATCCCACTTTTTTACTTTTTTTTTATTTCCCATTTATTTTACTTTTCTTTTTTTATTTCCTACTTACTTTTACTTTTTTTTTAAAACAAAAATCAGATACCCTTACTTTTATTTTTTAATTCCAACTTTATTTTAATTTTCATTTTTTAAATTTTCACATTCTTTTACTTTTTTTTTTATAATTTTCCACTTTCTTTTACTTTTTTTATTAAACAATTTCTACCTACTTTTACTTTTAATTTTTAATTTTATATTTATACTTTTCCTATTTTTTTATTCCCATCCGAAATTTGTTTATTTTTTTTAAAAAAAATTAATTTTTATTTATTTTCGGTTTTTAATTCATTTTATTTAAAAATAAAGATAAAAATAATACTAATAGTAATAATTGACCTTTTAAATTATTAATAATTTTTCTATATATATATATATATATATATATATAAGTGTAACAAAGCTAAAAGATATTTATTAAATTTCTGAAAATATTTACATAGTATAAGGTGATAAAAATTCAAATATAGTCAAAAATTAGATGCTCACAGCTGTCCCTCTTTGCTTGGAAACATGAAGAGTTTTCAGACAAAGACTAGGTGAGCCACGTGACTAATTTTTGACCAAACCATTATTCAAAAGGAAAAGAAATAAAAGATAGGGTGCAACCGAGTCCTGGTTTTTGACAGCCTACATATCCCGGGTTATAGGGGAATCAGGTCGCGTGTAGTTCAAGGAGAATGGTGGAATGATGAGTTGAGGAGTCGAGTTAGGTTCCGTCGAGGCTCCAGTCCGCGGTCATGCTATTATATCAAAATAAAAAAGAAACTAAACAAGCCTATCAATTATGAGTTACAAGATTCCTATCTATGAGTCTTCAGAAACTTGATCTTGAGTCTTGACTGGTTCTTCATGCAGACTCTGATCTAAACATTGATGCTCGCTAGCTGTAGCTTCTAGTTCATTGTTCTATAGATTCTTCTAATCAAAACGGGACTTCAATGCTCATGGCTTCAGTCATGTCTTAGCATTCCACATCTTTTCAATTGCTTTTGCATTTTGGATTCACTTTTTTTTTTTTTTCTTTTATTCTGAATTGAGACTTCTTCTTTTAGTCATCTCGAACCCTATGCCTCGAGGTAAAACCTACTCAGACACTAAAACAAACAATCGAATGAATTTGTTCTGCCCCAGTTTGCACTAGGAAAATTTCGTGAGTTATTGTAACAAATTCTAAACTACTTCTTTATTGAAAGCAATAAAAGGTCGGGAGTGGTGTACCCTGAAAATGTCATTTGTTTTTGGGATTGTGTTCTTTTATTGTCAAAAGGATGCCTCAACTAAGGATGGGTGTACCTTATGTTGGGAAAATGTGGCCATGGAATGGGATACCCTATATTGGCAAAGATATCGGGGAATGGTGTACCCTGCATTTAAGATCAAATCAACTAGGGAGTGGAGACCCTATGTTAGAAAAAGCGACTAGGTAGTGGAGACCTTATGTCAAAAATAAAATCAACTAGGGAGTGTAGACCCTATGTTGGAAAAGACGACTAGGGAGTGGAGATCCTATGTCTACAATAACATCAACTAGGGAGTGGAGACCCTATGTTGCAAAAGCGACTAAGGAGTGGAGACCCTATGTCTAAAAACATCAACTAGGGAGTGGATATCATATATTGGAAAACAAACTAGGGAGTGGAGACCCTATGTCTAAAAATCATCAACTAGGGAGTGAGGACCCTATGTTGGAAAATAATCAGCTAGGGAATGGAGACCCTATGTTTGAAAAGAGACTAGGGAGTGGAGACCCTATGTCTAAAATATCATCAACTAGGGAGTGGATACCCTGTGTTGGAAAATCATCAACTAGGGAGTGGAGACCCTATGTTGGAAAAGAAACTAAGGAGTGGAGACCCTATGTCTAAAATATAAATCAACTAGGGAGTGGATACCCTATGTTGGAAAAACGACTAGGGAGTGGAGACCCTATGTCTAAAATAAAATCAACTAGGGAGTGGAGACCCTATGTTGGAAAAGGAGACTAGGGAGTGGAGACCCTATGTCTAAAAATAAAATCAACAAGGGAGTGGAGACCCTATGTTGGAAAAGCGACTAGGGAGTGGAGACCCTATATCTAAAAATCATCAACTAGGGAGTGGAGACCCTATGTTGGAAAAACATCAACTAGGGAGTTGAGACACTATGTTGGAAAAGAGACTAGGGAGTGGAGACCCTATGTCTAAAATATCAATCAACTAGGGAGTGAATACCCTATGTTGGAAAAGCGACTAGAGAGTGGAGACCCTATGTCTAAAATAAAATCAACTAGGGAGTGGAGACCCTATGTTTGAAAAGGCGACTAGGGAGTGGAGACCCTATGTATAAAAATAAAATCAACTAGGGAGTGGAGACCCTATGTTGGAAAAGCGACTAGGGAGTGGAGACCCTATGTCTAAAAATCATCAACTAGGGAGTGGAGACCCTATGTTAGAAAAGCGACTAGGGAGTGGAGACCCTATGTCTAAAAATCATCAACTAGGGAGTGAAGACCCTATGTTGGATAAACGACTAGGGAGTGGAGACCCTATGTCCAAAATAACTTCAACTAGGGAGTGGAGACCCTATGTTGTAAAAGCGACTAGGGAGTGAAGACCCTTTGTCTAAAAACATCAACTAGGGAGTGGAGACCCTATGTTGGAAAAACAGATTAGGGAATGGAGACCCTATGTTGGAAAAGAGACTAGGGAGTGGAGACCCTATGTCTAAAAATCATCAACTAGCGAGTGGAGACCCTATGTTGGAAAAACGACTAGGGAGTAGAGACCCTATGTCTAAATATAATCAACTAGGGAGTGAAGACCCTATGTTGGAAAAATGACTAGGGAGTGGAGACCCTATGTCCAAAATTCTTCAACTTGGGAGTGGAGACCCTTTGTTGGAAAAATGACTAGGGAGTGAAGACCCTATGTCTAAAAACATCAACTAGGGAGTGGAGACCCTATGTTGGAAAAGAAGAATAGGGAGTGGAGACCCTATGAGTAAAAACATCAACTAGGGAGTGGATACCCTATGTTGGAAAAGCAGATTAGAGAGTGGAGACCCTATGCCTAAAAACATCAACTAGGGAGTGGATACCCTATGTTAGAAAAGCAGATTAGGGAGTGGAGACCCTATGCATAAAAACATCAACTAGGGAGTGGATACCCTATGTTGGAAAAGGCGACTAGGGAGTGGAGACCCTATGTCTAAAAATAAAATCAACTAGGGAGTGGAGACCCTATGTTGGAAAAGAGACTAGGGAGTGGAGACCCTATGTCTAAAATAAAATCAACTAGGGAGTGGAGACCCTATATTGGAAAAGCGACTTGGGAGTGGAGACCCTATATCTAAAAATCATCAACTAGGGAGTGGGGACCCTATGTTGAAAAAGAGACTAGGGAGCGGAGACCCTATGTCTAAAAACATCAACTAGGGAGTAGAGACCCTATGTTGGAAAAACAGACTAGGGAATGGAGACCCTATGTTGGAAAATCATTAACTAGGGAGTGGAGACCCTATGTTGGAAAATCATTAACTAGGGAGTGGAGACTCTATGTTGGAAAAGAGACTAGGAAGTGGAGACCCTATATCTAAAAACATCAACTAGGGAGTGGAGACCCTATATTGGAAAATCATCAACTAGGGAGTGAAGACCCTATGTCTAAAATCATCAACTAGGGAGTGGAATGTTGGAAAACTACTAGGGAGTGGAGACCCTATGTCTCAAATAAAATCAACTAGGGAGTGTAGACACTATGTTGGAAAAGCGACTAGGGAGTGAAAGCCCTATGTCTAAAAATCATCAACTAGGGAGTGGAGACCCTATGCTGGAAAACGCAGCTAGGGATTGGAGACCCTATACTACCATGATTTTTTTTCTTTCTTTTTAATTTCATATATTTTTTTTAAGATAATGAGTAAAATGCGGGAAAGTGTTTGGAGAAGACTTCCCTTTTTGCAGTAGTTGCTGCAAAACTGTTTCTAGCCTTTGCGTAATTTCGTTTTGGTTGCACCTGCTTCTTGCAAGGTTCTTTTGGATTGCACCTGTTTACCTATTTGTTTTTCAAACAAATAACAATTTTTCAGTTTGAAATGGTGGTTGGTTTAGTGGCCTTGATTGTTTCAGTCACTTGGTCTCGATCCTTTCAGTTGCAACTGGTTGTTTCCTGAATATCGATTGCATTTCTAACCTCGGAGAACCTCTAGCTTTTCCGGATTTTGCCATGATGGTTAGTCACGTGGGACTTAACCTTTTCAACTTTTATTTTGCCCTTGTGGGCATTTAACTTTGAATTTCCTCTTTCAACAGTTTTTGATTTCGAAACATCGGCCAACATGGCCAGTTGGAGTCAACTTGATGCCCTTGTCGAGATTGGGTGCCTTTTCTTTTGCATATTGGCTTGTATCAAGTGAGAACCATGTAAATCAATCCTGCCTTCCCTTCTTTGTCTTAGTTTCAGAACAGAGTTAAACCGAAAAGGATTCAAAGAAAAGCAAACAATGGAATAGACAAATGAATATATACAAGAGGTATCCCTTTTGGGGAAAAGAAAGAAGGACTTATCTGGAGTGTATACAGACTTCAATGAACATGACATGCCTCTTGGACTAGATGCCTGATCTGTGTAAACCGTCCAACTCTCAGAAATTCATCACAACTCTTGCTTTGAGAATGAGAAACTTTGCCCAGGACTTTGTCGATGCCAGTGACTGTGAGGATCCTCTTTTTGATCAGTGGTGCCCTTTGCAGGTTTTCACCAGCTGGCCCCTCTCATTTCTCTTCTCACCATCACCTTATAGTGCTCTTTGTGAGTTTTCACCAACAAGACTCTCTCATTTTCGAATTTCTCTGCTTACCATCGCCTTATAATGCCCGTGAGGTTTTCACTAATAAGACTCTCTCATTTTATTTCTCTTATTTTGTTGTATCAGATCCGAGTAACTGTATCCTCCCATTTTGAATCTCTTTGCCGATTGATCGGAAGGACTTGAAAAGGATTTGGATTGAATTACAACTTTGGAACCTTTCAGACAAAACCATCGCCAAACCATTATAACATCTGCCCCAGTTTCACTTTTGAGGAAATATGGGTTTTTGTTTTGGTGTGACTGAACTCCAAAGAGAGGCTGCCTGCGTATCCTTTCGGAATCAAGTCAAACGTTGTTCAAGGAACTTTTTTTTTTTTTTATCTTTTTCTTTTTTGTTTTTTTTCGTAGTAACTTCCAGGTTCCAAAGAGGGTGATCAAAGAAACAAAAAAGGGCAAACATAATACCTCTTGACCGCATCTGCATTGACAGTTGTTACAGGGTCATTTCCTTCAATGTCTCCCAAGTACAATACTCCTTTCGGCAACAAGTTTCTTATAATGTACGGACCTTTCCAATTTGGAGCAAATTTTCCTTTTGCTTCCTCATGATGCGGGAGAATACGTCTCAGAACGAGTTGCCCCACTTCGAATTTCCTGGGTCGCACTTTCTTGTTGTAGGCACAAGCCATTCTTGTTGGTACAACTGCCCGTGGCAAACTGCGGCCATTCACTCTTCATCAATCATAGTTAATTTTTCCAATCGGGCCTTTATCCATTCATCATCCTCGATCTCGGCTTCAACAATGATTCGAAGAGAGGGAATCTCAACTTCTGTAGGTATTACAATCGGGCCTTTATCCATTCATCATCCTTGGTTCTCGGAGGTGGCAAATCCCGAATAGACATTATCTTTGTCGGATCTAACTCAATACCCTTCCGGCTGACTATAAACCCTAGAAGTTTCCCAGATGGAACTCTGAATGCATATTTGGCTGGATTCAATTTCAAATCATACATGCGCAGATGCTCAAAGAACTTTCTCAGATCTTGCACATGGCCTTCTTGTGTTTTGGATTTAATGATCACATCATCCACATACACCTCAATTTCCCGGTGCATCACGTCATGGAAGATGGCAGTCATGGCTCTTATGTAAGTTGCCCCGACATTTTTCAAACCGAATGGCATGACTCTGTAACAATACGTGCCCTACGGCATGGTGAAAGTCGTCTTTTCTGCGTCGTCCTCATCCATCAGAACCTGGTGCTACCCAGCATAACAATCCACGAAAGACTGTATCTTATGTTTGGCACAGTTGTCAATAAGAAAATGAATGTTTGGCAGTGGAAAGTTATACTTGGGACTTGCTTTGTTCAAATCCCGATAATCAACACACACTCGGGTTTTCCCATCTTTCTTCGGCACTGGGACCACATTAGCCAACCACGTGGTGTATCGGACCACCCGAATCACACCAGCTTTTAATTGTTTGGTGACTTCTTTTTTGATCTTATCACTGATTTCCGTTTTAAACTTTGTTTGCTTTTGTTGTACGGGTGGGTAACTGGGATAAGTTGGCAATTTATGTACTACCAAATCAACGCTCAAACCTGGCATATCATCATAGGACCATGAAAACACATCCTTGAATTCAAACAAAAGTTGGATCAATGCATCCCTAGTTCTTTCATTGGCGTGAATGCTTATCATGGTTTCTCGGACCTCTTCTAGACTGCCCAAATTAACTGGCTCGGTTTCATTTAAGTTTGGCTTAGGCTTATTCTCAAATTGTTCCAATTCTCGATTTATTTCCCTAAAAGCCTCATCTTCATCATATTCATGATCTTGATTCATTATTTCACAGTTAGACAACGTTTTAGGATCTGGGCATGAAGTCCGCAAGCATGTCATGTTATTTAAGTCCACATTATTAGAACTGAAAAGGAAAAGATAAAAAAATAGAAAAATTAGAATAAAGAAAAAGGAAACATCCATTGATGATGAAATATTGATTTCATTTCATTGAATTGAAGATAAGAGGGTTTACATTGAAATCAAAAGTCAATAAAATAAAAACATTCGAGTTACACCCTGAAATAACTCATAATGTAGAAAAGATGGCAAGACTGGACTACCAGGATTCCCGCCTGACAGGGAATGGGGTAGCTTTCCAATTCTGAAGCTTGGCATTTGGCCCCATGTATAACACCTCATCAGTGCTCGTTCCTTCCCTCGGCTGGACCATGTGGGACTCATACAACATTCATTTCATGGCTTCACAAATATCCTCAATCTCTTCAGCCGTGAAGGCCTCTTCTTCTTCTTCTTCTTCTTCTTCTTCTTCTTCTTCTTCTTCTTCTTCTTCTACATATTTGGGATCAATAAATGACTTGGTGAGATGCGGAACGGGCTGAGCCAGGACCCACCCATTTTTCTTGCGCTCATCAGCCCATTTTTTATCGGCCTCTGTAGCTCGGAAACCTATGCCGAAGAACTTCTTATTGGCGGTTGACGTAACGGGATCTATGATTCCTTGTAGATATACCCCAAGCCCCTTTCCGGGCTTGTACCCATGTTTAATCATTTCATTGGCAACCATGACCGAGGAATTAGATAAGCAAGGTTGAGGGAACGGGGCCCCTTCTTCGCATTGATCAGCGATCACAATTTCGAAGGCTTGGTAGACAATGTGCTCACATCCTTCTCTAGCTTTGAGACATGGGACTGAAGGGTCCCTGTAAATGGACGGTTCATCCTCCCCGTGGACAACAATTTCTTGGTTTTCATGTTCAAATTTGACCATTTGATGAAGAGTAGAGGGCACAACTCCTACAGTGTGAATCCATGGTCTTACTAGGAGAAAATTATATGAAGTATCCATGTCCAGAACCTGGAAAGTTACTTCGAAATCCACAGGGCCAATGGTCAAAATCAAATCAATTTCCCCTATTGTGTCTCGTTTGACACCATCAAAAGCGCGCACACATAGTTTGGTCGGATTCTTTCTGTTCCAATTTTCATCCTCTGGAGCGTTGAGAGAGGGCAAATGTCGACCCCAGACCCACCATCTAGCATGACTCTCTTCATATAATAAACTTCGCATTTGAGAGTCAAGTGAAGGGCTTTGTTATGGGCGGCTCCCTCTTAGGGCAAATCATCACGGCTGAAGGAAATCCTATTAACTTCAAAGAATTGTTCAGCCATTCTTTTCAGTTGTTCAATTGAAGTTTCAACCGGGACATATGCCTCGTTCAATGTTTTCAGGAGTGCCTTCTGATGTTCATTTGAGCTAATAAAAAGAGATAAAAGTGAAACCTGAGAAGGAGTCTTCCTGAGCTGGTCAATTATTGCATATTCCGAAGTTTTCATTTTTCGGAAAAACTCTTCTGCTTCCTCAGAACTCACAGGCTTCTTAGGCGGAAACCGTTTATCCTTGCTCAGTTTTAACATCTTTTGCTCTTCTGGGTTGTGGTACTTCCTAGGTTGGTTCATTTCGTTCACCTCTCCCATAATCTCTTTCCCCTTGTAAGTAACCACTGTTTTGCTATAATTCCAGGGGACTGCAGTGGGGTCTCTCATAGGGCTCTGTGGTGCGCGGCTAATAACCACAGGATCATTCAGCCTTGGTGAAATTACCGGCCCCCGTGCCACATAAGTCCCTTTTGGCACATACAACTTTGGCACATTTAGCGTGACTTTCCTCTGCTCAAATCTTTTGGGAGTGTTCAACATGAGTTGTTCTTTCCTTGGGGCCCTAGGAACATAGAGAATTGCGTCCTTAGCAGGTGCTGCCCCAGTATTTGTTTCTGCAATTTGAGGAGTTAAAGTGATTTTCTTCTCATTTCTGGCTTGTTTCACCGCCGCTTTAGGTCTTGCCTCTGAATCGACAATGGCGATGATAGCTTTCAAAGCTGGATAAAACTCTTTATTAGTACAAATCATTCCAATGACCGTCCCGTTGTTGTGAGTCGATAATAGATTGTTAGTCATATTGGGGACTTCCTCATCCCCCAGCACCACTAGTTTTTGTTCTATCAAATTCTCAACGGCTCTCTTGAGAGTCCAACAATCCTCCGTATCATGACCCTCTGCCCCTGAATGATAGGCACACCTAGTACCGGGCCGGTATGATGGAGATTCCAGATTTTGCCTGTTTGGAGGCACAAGTTGCAATAGACCCATCCGGACTACTTTTGGAAACAAGCTAGAGTAGGACTCACCAATATGGGTGAAGTCGTTTCTCCTAGGATGCTCACGAGGGCGTGTATTATGTTGGTAATTATTTTGTGGGTGACGGGGGTTATATGGAGCTTGGTAAGGATGGTTATTTCTGGGAGGTGGAGCTCGGTTTTGGTTGTAGTGTTGTTGTGGCTGTGTATAAGGTTGGGCATTCATCACCGCATAGGGAGGCGGTGCCACAGCATATGCTGTATCTTGATGGGGGTAGTAGTGTTGTGGGGTTCTGGAAGGCAGGTAAGAATGATCGTGGGATCGATGGGGGCCTCTCAAACCTGAAGTCATCATGGCTCCTTCTTCCCTCTTCTTTCGATTTGCTAAACCTCCAGAGTCGTTCTGGATGGCTTGGGAGGTGTCTCTCAAAGCAGATTGACTTATGATTCGGCTAGTTTTCAAGCCATTTTCTACCATTTCTCCGATTTTTATGGCCTCTGCAAAAGGTTTGCCCATTGCAAACATCATGTTCTGAAAGTAATCGGCCTCTTGGGTCTGCAAGAAAACATTGACCATTTCTTCCTCATCCATAGGCGGTTTCACTCTGGATGCTTTCTCACGCCACTTGATAGCATATTCACGGAAGCTTTTCGCGATTTTCTTCTTGAAATTGGTCAGAGAATTCCTATCTAGAGCTATATCAATATTGTATTGAAATTGCCTGACGAAATCTCGGGCCAAGTCATCCCATATATGCCAATATGAGATGTCCTGATCTATGTACCATTCTGATGCAATTCCCGTCAAGCTCTCCCTGAAATAGGCCATCAAAAGTTCTTCTTTTCCACCTGCCCCTCTCAGTTGATTGCAATATCTTTTCAACTAAGCGATCGGGTCTCCGTGCCCGTCGTACTTTTCGAAATTTGGCATTTTAGAACCAATGGGCAAATGAACATGAGGAAACATACACAGATCAGAGTAGGAGACACTCTTTTGGCCACTCAGGCCTTGCATGTTCTTCAGACAATTTTTGAGGCTTTTCATCTTCCGAACCATCTCTTCTTGCTCGAGGTTTCTCATAGATCTTTCCTGTTCTATATGAGACTCAAAATGCGGGTGTTGAGGGTAAGAGTTTGGGGTAACATGAGCGCTGTCTAGCTGAAATTGCGGGACTTGAAAAGTGAAAGCTGAAGGCTCGAAGCATGGCCTGGGAATTGTTGGTTGTGCCGTAGTAGAGACTGGTGGTGCGGTGAATAATGTAGAAGGTACCCCTGAAAACGGTGCCTGGGGGCGAACCTCAGAAGGCATACCGGTGAAATTGGCCGATATAGTGGGGTACCCAAACGGGATGAATGGGTTTGTTACTGGGATGGGGACATTAGAGATTCCACTCGTCCTGGGAAGCAATTCAGAAAATTCGGGGATTATACTGGGCAGTTCTTTGCCATTAGACCAAGCGTCCCACATTTCTAACATGCGGACGCGCAACCTCCTATTTTCCTCAGTGGCTGCAGACTCTGACTATGGAATAGCCGATACAGGACTATCCTCAGGCTCAATAATTGGTAGATGACTTTCAGAGGCCATAGGAACACTGCCTTTAGATCTCGTGAAGTAAGGAGGGGAAGCCAGATTACCACAAAACCAACCACCTAAACAGGACCTTTGATATTTGCACACACAACAATCTGGTTAGTTTGAGATATTTAAGAGATAAGGAATCGCATATTGGGGATGCAATGCACTTAAACAATTAAATGTTTCTAAATGTCTTTGCAACGACTGTATGTTTTATCCCGACTTTACTATCTCTTTTCTCAAATTTCGAATCCTTATTTCTTTTTCCTTCCCTTATTGCTGTTTTTGCTATTTTATTTTTCACTCTTTTTTCTTTCTTGTTCACTCAGTTTTCCTTCTTTTTCTCTCTTTTTCTTTATTTTTCACTCATATTTTCTATAGCTACGATCGAATCCGATGGGGATTGCCTACGTATCATGACTCCGTATGAATCAAATTATTACGTAGTTTAGGAAATAAATGCAGAATAAAAGAAAAGAAAATTTTGGTTTTTGTTTTTTTTTAATATTTCATTAAATAAAATCTTTTTGGGTTTTTCTATTACAAAGATTTTGGAAATACTGATGATTAAACATACATACTCAAATAAAAAAAAACAGACTCGAAAAGGTAAAATACAGACTCAAAGCCAAAAATAATAAATAAAAAAAATCAGGAATACATAAGAGCCTCTAATACTACTCCGGGGCCCCGTGGTACATCAGTCGGTCTCGACGTGGGCCTGCATGCAATCTCTTCTTGAAGGTACTCTAAATCATCCATCACATGACAGACAAAAGTCATCATAGAAGTAAAGAACATGAACCTGGTCATATCTTCGCATTCATGTCATTTCATTGCAACGTAATCAGCGATTTCTTTAATCCTCATTCTAATGGCGTCCTTTTCTTGGAGCAAGCGTCCAATTTGCTGAGACCGGGCCTCCAACACTTGTGTGGCCGTATGGTTTTGGTCTTGTAATTGTTGTATGACTTCTTCCAATCGGGAAATCAATGTATAGCAATACTCTCTTTCAGCTTTGAAATCCTTTGTCCGTTGGACCATTTTATTTTCGAGATTAGTCAACTTTTCCCTTAAGATCGCGACCCCTCTATCATACTTTTGCTTCAAATGCTGAATACACCTTGCCCGTTATTCTGCATTATTCGCTAATTTTTCCCGAGCTTTTGCCATTCATCCTCGGCCTTTGTCAAATCAAACCCATAATCATGAACGTTCCGCCTCAGATTGCTTATGAGTCTTTCATTTTTTTCGCTTTTTACTTGGTTTTCAGCAACTATTTTCATTTTCTGAATCTGAGCTCGGAGGGCTTCATTTTCTCGGGCCAACCTTTTCTTTTCTCCTTCATCCTCGACAGCCTGCAAACTACTGTTAAATTTGAGATTTTTGATTTGATCCTCTAGCTTGCTTATGGTCGTCCGATATTCCCTTTCTTTAGCTAACCAAACCCACTGTTCTTGTGCTCCATCGGTGAATTGTTGGACATGGGGTCTTTTGGCGGGTTGTTCTGTCTCTTGATCGACTCGAACTCTCTTACCATACCAGGTTGTGTAGTTAGATTCTACTTCACCCGAGGAATAATTCCGTACTTGAGTCTGTGGCTCCAGAAACCTACATTGATGCCAAATCTGGCGAACCTTTTCCTTTGGGAATGCGGTTTTTGGGCATAGTTCAATAACTTGTGGACTCAAATCTTCATCATAAGGGACTGTTTGGTATCTTCCTAATTGGCGTAGGACTCGATGCAGAGCATATGGCTGAATACTCCGAAGTCCCATCAATAAAAGAAAGCACACTCCGGCAGACATGTAAATAACCTCGTTGACTGTGAGCCAATTGAAAGTCCACTCAATTCGGTTTGCGGTCAAAAAACCCAAATATGCGAACCAAGCCTCAGTACCCTCCGGTAACTCATGACCATTTACCCAGTTTCCGTATTCTTCAATGCAATCGAGTCCGGTCAAACCGTAGTTCATGTACCTCGGGTGATGGCAAAGATGTTCCACCAGCCACATTTGCAAAAGCAAGTTGCAACCCTCAAAGAACTTTGTCCTAGCTCGACAGGCAGTTAGAGCTTGATAGATTTCTGCGAGAATTATTGGTATAAGAGTGCCGTTGGCCTTTTTGACCATAAATTCGGCCATTCCTGCAAGTCCTAGCTCTATATGTCTGTCACTCCTTGGGCATATCAGAGTGCCTAAAAAGGCAACTACGAAGGCTAAACCTCTGCGTGCTTCCCATTTGTTTTTATTTCCCTGATGACTCAAACCATTGTCCGATGCCTCAAATCCTCGGGGATCCCATACCGACTGTATAAGAAGTGGAATGTGCAAAATCCTTTGGCCAAATTTCCATATTTAACCTGCCGGCTAATGCTCAGAAGGTCCAAAAACTTATGAGGAGTTACAGGTCTTGGTGCTACTGGATATCGGTGCCTGAGATTCCCGTCAAGAGCAACATAACCTGCCATCTCTTCTAGCAAAGATGTCAACTCAAAATTAGAGAAGTGGAAAACATTGTGCGTCGGGTCCCAAAACGGTATCAAAGCTTCAATTATATCAACCCTTGGTTTAATTTTCAGAATCCTGGTGAGCCCACCTAAAGCCTTTGTCACATAAAGCTCGTTGACCTTATTCCACCAAATGTCGAGTCCCAGTGGAATCTCATCTACGACCCGAAAAGGTACATTCTCAACGGTGCTCATTCTGCACATAAATTGAGGACAAAAATCAAAACCGACACATTTTCCAAAAACACAAAGTGGTTAATTTTAAAAATCCAAATCAGTAAATTTCGTAACAATTTTTTTTTTTGCAAATACGGCCCTTTCAGCACTTGAGAAAAGTTTTTAGGGTTGTTTCTACCAACTGAGGTTGGTTATAGGAGAAAAGACTGACTTGGGTTTACATTGTGGTTATTCTTGTGAAAACAGCTTTTCGGCGCTCCAGGAGAATGTTTTAAGGCTATTTTGACAAGAACGACCCCGGGTGATGATCATGTCTCAAAAGGTTCTTATTTTGGTTAGTTTTGAAAAAATGTGATCGGACCTGATAGGGGTTGCCTACATATCTCACATCCGGTGAGAATCAGACCCGCGTAGTTCGGTAGATTTTGGAGCAATAGGAAAACACGACTTATTCTGAAAATGACTTTTTTTTTCAGAGTTTCAGTATTTTTCAAATACCTGGATTTTCAAAATCGGGTAAAATTATTATTATTATTTTTTTTACCTCACTCTTTGTTTTTTCTTGGTTCCATTTCCCTATTCTAGAAGTCGGTCAACATGCAAGCCGAAACAAATATATGCACAAATAGCACGTAAAATGCATCAAGATGGTCCAATATATTGGGTACACCTGTCCTAGACGGACCCAACCCCTATGTTGAGTCCCCAAAGTCAAATGCACGTGATGCAAATAAACGTTCCTACTAGGGATCCGACATGAGGCTATGTTGTTCTAGGTTTAGATCCTAGGTGTGTTGTTCAGGACCTGGCTTACCCGAGCAGACAACTCGAGCTGGGGGGGGGGGCAAGAGGGGACAGCGTACCGGGAATACAGAAGCTTCACCGGCTTTGCAATTTATTCGAACCTCGTTCTAAAATTAGGGTATGACTCTAACAGAAATGAAGCCACGCGAAGCGCACGCTTCCCAAAAGATTTAGAAGACTCAGAGAGAAGAGGGTTTCGTAACAGTTTATATAGAGTTCAAGCAATATCAAAGCGGTAAAAAGAGGCATTTATCACATTAGGCTCAAACACATAAAAATCAGATAATAAATAAAAGCCAAGTATAACAGCTATTCTAAGCTCGAATTCTGAACCCTGAACCCTGAACCAGAGATTCTGAATTCTTATTCCCCAGCAGAGTCGCCAGAGCTGTCACACCTCCTTTTTTCCGAGGAGATAGGGGATATGGAGTTTTTTCAATTTAAGTGACATTATTCGAAATGGGATTATTTATTTATTCAGAGTCGCCACTTGGAATAATTTATGGTGTCCCAAGTCACCGATTTATTTTAGAATCCCAAATCGAGGAAATTTGACTCTTATTTTTGGTCTGCGAACACAGAAGACCGGGTAAGGAATTCTGTTAACCTGGGAGAAGGTGTGAGGCACTCCCGAGTTCTGTGGTTTTAGCACAGTCGCTTAACAATTAATACTTGGCGTAATTATCTGATTTATTACATGTTTTAAGCCCATTGTGCATTTTTGTCTTTTACCGCTTTTTAATATTTATGGAATTTATTTAAACAAGTCGCGATGTCGCACACTTGTCGTTTTGGTAAACAATGCAAACCGCGCCACGTGAAACGCACCCGCGATTTACAACATGTTTATTTTTATTATTATTTGAAGTTATGGTCAAGTCGCGTGAAACGCGCACTTGAATTGGGGTTTACGTATCATGACTATGCCACAGGAACCATACCCATAGTCACGATGATTTATTATTAATCGCACCTAAATCAAGCTACGGTGTTCGAATATTATTCAATTACTAATTTTGACATTATTGTAAGGTCATGAGGTATGTATATTGTTATGTAGGAAATGAAGTAAATTAATTATAAAAAACGTTGGCTAGCTTGTGAATGTTTATTTGTTTTTGATCATGTGCAATAATTAGCCCATAAATACGCTAGGGAAGTTCAATTAAAGTGTTACACCAATCATGGCCTAACCTAATCTCTTATAATTTTACTGCTAACCAATATTTGAAATTAGACTAAATTTATGGCAGGAAAAGATAGATACAGGCAGGATCAATTTAGTCACTAAGATAGGAGATCAAAATGAAACTAAAGCATGCTAAAATGGAAAGCCATTACTTCATTAAATAAACAAGAAAAGTAACGAATTAATACATATTCATCAATAAAATTAACCGTATGAACTACTAAAAAGGACAATAAATTAATCTTAACAAATACTCAACATGAGAACAAATTAATCTTAGCACACTCAGATGCGAACTCGATCATATCATACTCAAAGTTAAATTAAAACAAAGTGACCCAAAATATTAATGAGAAAAAAAATAGAAAAAGAAGTGAACCTTTGTATTGATGATTGTGGATTTAAATTACAACCACTCAATGATCGGATAGCTCTCAACTGGACCCTTCGGACCACGGAAAACTCGAGCGGCAAATCTCAACTGGCAACCTCAATCAACCTTGCAAAACTAACGATTTAGTGGCTATTTTTGGAGCTTTTTTTGGGGGGGGGGGGGTGGAGGGGTTAATGATGGCTCAAAAGTGGTCAAGGGCTGGTGGTTTTGGGGTGGTGAAGCTGCTGAATTTTTTGAAAGAAAGCCGAAGAAAGAATGACACGAATAGAAATTTCCTTATCCTAGAATTGAGAAAATAAATTTTTCTCAATTCCTTCCTCCCTATTTTTTCCTTTCTCTCTCCCTCTTTTTCATCACATTTCTCTTCTATATACACTAAAAAAATTCAGAATTTTCAGATTTTTATTTTTTATTTATTTTTAATTAAAAAGAATTTCCACTTCCTATTTTTCTTATTTTTTAAAAAAATAATTCCCCACTTTCCTTCACTTTTATTTTTTAATTTCTCACTTTTTTTACTTTTAATATATTTAAAATTTCACTTTTTTACTTTTCTTTTTTTATTTCCCACTTATTTTACTTTTCTTTTTTTATTTCCCACTTATAAGTGTAACGAAGCTAAAAAATATATATTAAATTTCTGAAAATATTTACATAGTAGAAGGTGATAAAAATTCAAATATAGTCAAAAGTTAGATTCTCACACTAGTCCTTGGAAAATGTATAAAATTCAGTAAATTACTATCGTTTATTTATCTTGTTAATATCATTGGAAATAGATAGTTATTAGTTGGCTTACCTAGCGGGTTGAGTTAGGTGCCATCACGACGAGGAGATTTGGGGTCGTGACACATTGCTTTCTTCAAGAAACTGTTTGTTTAAGCTCTTATATGTATTTTTCTTGCTTAAATTTGTCGCGAATTAGTCGCCTTTAGGGATTTCGTTCTTTAATATTGTTATGGTTTTGAGCATGAGCTCAAATCTTTAAAGTTGGTTGTTGGCTGTGTTGTTTATGAGTGGATTTTGTTTGCATGGGTTGTCTAGGTGATTTTTCGTTAGGGTTTTTTCCGAGATAGATTTGTTTTTGGATTTTTGGATAGTTTGTGGTTCATGTGGTTTGGCCCTTTTTGTTTGTTTAATGAAAATATTGGTGGCGGAATTGAGATTGTGGGGTCTTAAGTTTGGGGTTTAAGGTTTTTTTTGTCGGTGTATGGTTGTTGACTCCCCAATTGAATATTTTAAACCTAGTGGGACTTCACTTTCTTATTGTATGTGGTCATGTCGTTGCATATTGTTTTTGTATTTCTGGTTCCCCATGTTTGTCTTTCCTTGTGGTCCATTAATTTATTGTTTGATAACATTTTCTTTATTGTTTTAACAGTCATTTGAAGAGCTTTCAGTTTAACCTTTTGTTAAAGAAGCAAATAAGTTGAAATAATGCATAGAACCCTTTCCACAAACTTGAGTTAATCCATAATTGAAATCATATACATCCAAAGTGAAAAGAACAAACTGAAAGTCATCCTCATAACTATGAGGAAGAATAGAAAAGAACGAGCAGGTGCATTTCTTAAACCACGGCTCTGATACCACTGTAGGATTACGTAGAGGTGTTCATAACATGCAGCGGAAAACAATAACAATCCTAGGCAGATCTTTTCGTGTTTAAATTTTATTTTATATGTTAAAGATCGGATCTAAGACGTACATGGTGAAGGGAGTCTAGTTTTAAATTTCTTCGATAGTGCGAAGACTCTATGCGTATCCACACCGAGACTGATCCTTGCTATCAACTCTTTGATCAATAAAATCCCGTGAACAAATTGAATGAAAATATTGTGTTGAAAGTTTTCTCAAAAATCTCATCTCAAAGGTAGAAGAACAAGAAATAATTTTCTTGTATTGGTATTTTTTATCTTGGCTTTGTATTGCACTATTACTTTCTCAAAGCAATTTTCTTCTCAAGAATAACTCTCTTGATTTTTTACATGACTTTATAATATGTGTAAGAGCTATATGTCCCTAATTCTTAATTAGGACTAACACAAATATACAAACATAATTTCCATTGGAAAATACAAATCATATGCTTTATAGTAAATATTTAAAAAGCATGTAACTCATTTATGGAATTAAATTCTAAATTGAAATCTACAACTTAGTCATACTTTTAAAATAAAAACATGTAACTCATTTATGAAATTTAATTCTAAATTGAATTCTATAATTTAGTCAACATTTTAAAATAAAAATATGTATCTCATTTATGGAATTGAATTCTAAAAATATTAATTATAATTACCAAGTGCATATATATCTTATATATATATATATATATATATATACATATATCAACCAAGAGATGTAGTTTAATTTTCTTATTTAAAATAGAAAACTTCAACTTATCAAGAATATTAATTATATCCTCTGTGATAGCGAAGAATATAATAATATTTCATTTGCACTAATAACTAAATTTATTTGACTAATTAAATTATTTAATTTAATTATCAAATAATAAAGTAATTAATCCTTTAGCAAAGATCAGAACACTCGTTAGTGTGTGACCCCATAGGTTCAATACTAAACTGGTAGTAAATTGATCACATCAATATACTAATCAAGGGTGGCGTCTAGCAACACTCCTTAACGATCGGATAGCATGAAGTATACAATTTACTCTCAAGAACCTGTAGAAGAATAATGTATTAATTCCTTCTGTCTTTATAACTCTGGGTCATCCTAGGATATGGTTCAACTGTCAAATCCTAATGGACGACCGACTATGTGTTCATGTAAAAAATAATCGACCATTGAATGACCTAAGAAACTCTTTTCTTCTTTCATTGAATGACCTAAGAAACTCTTTTCTTCTTTTATTCAATCGCCATGGCCAAGGTCTTAATTTGGCCGGTTATAATTTATGACAATATGGAGCTTAAATTCATTACCAAGAGTTGACAGATTCCATTTTGATCAATCACTAATTCTACAAGTATTTAATCGTACCCAATATCCTTTCAACTATCGCCCCTAGGGCCATAAGTGTCTAGTATCAAAGCACAATAAATAACTTGTCAATTATTATGATGATATCAGGTCAAAGGAAACTCTTACATCACATTCTTCAAAAGAATATCCTATTGACAGTTTATGATAATTCTAACCATTAGGAATTATCCAATGAATCGGTTCAATAATCATATCTCTATATGCATCATATATTTATATTATTTAGTTAATGAGAACAACTAATCTTTATCCCATAAAGATGATCACATAAATATTGATCTAACCGGATTACTAATGTCCAAATTAATAATCCTACGGCCAGGAACAAAATTTAGATTAAATTGTAAGAGACTTTACTCTTATTATCATGATCTCCATCATGATGACAAATCTCAAAATTTAATCAAGGACCTTATTATATTAATCAAGCAATTAATAATAACTATGATAAACGAATATCAAATGTCATATATTTTTATATCAAATAACATTCACAAAAATATGTTGAAATCATCAAATATGAAATTGGATCTAGGGCATATCTAATATATCCCTAACAATCTCTATGAATAACATTGCAAACCATTTTATTAGGTGATTATTCAAAATAGTATGTAAAGTAGGAATATTGTTGCCTATCTGAATTGTTTTATTTTTAATTTTGTTGCCATATCCTTTATTTTTTATTGTTCATTCTAATTTATTTTATTACCTTTTTAGGATATTAAAGATGACTTTGGTGGACATAATGTTCCATCATTCTAAACTCATGACTGGAATCTGGATTCTAGAACTTCATTCTATTTTTATACTTCTTGACTTGAATATGGTGTTTAGCTACCCAAATGCAGATAAGTAAATGACATCATTTTGTTAATTATTGTTTACTGTTACATCAACTTCTTTTAGTAAATGCTAGTATGAATTACCATACTTCATCTAAACACTATTTAAATTTATCCTAGAGAAAGGGGCACAGGAATATAAAATCATGGTTCTCTGTCTACTTAAAATTTTGCAACAAAACAACACATTCACTAGAAAATATAGAGAATAATACTAAAACATCACTACAACACTTCATTGTTTACAAAAGAAGTACCAATACACTCACTTGAAAAGCTGCACTTAATATATCAACTTCAGTTCATTAGCACTGCGGCAACAAATCCTATAAATATTGCCCATGAGTCATAATGAAGATCTTCATATTTAGGACTCTCTTCCAATTTACGGGCTTTGTTCACTTCCGAATTCTTTAGAGCCTTCAAGATATCCACTCTTTCCTTTAATCTATCCCTTTCAAGAATGATTTCATCCAACGTCGACTTCATATAGTTGAGTTTAACATTAGCGGCATCCAAGTTGTAATTCAAATTGTTAATTGCAATGAGCTGTCGATCTGGTAACACATCATCTTGCCATTCCCAATAACCGCACGAGCTTATCTACCAACACAAAGCATAGACCTTGCAATTATTAACCACTAATACAAGGGGAAAAATTAAATTATCAAAAAAATCAAATGGAACCAGAATAAAGAAATAATACATACATCAGGTTTAGGGCAGTTAAAGAATCTCCTTCCGGGATTATATGGAGTCGTTGAAGTGAAGTGGTTGGCAATTTCCCCACAATGTCACCTCCTCCTTGATGAAGAACTACTTTCTGACATGACAAAAATTGCTATGGTGGAAAACCTTCACAACCCAATGTATGAAGTTAAGAAGAAAGAAAGTGGGAGAGAAAGACTTTACAATGGACGATGTTTTTCCTCTGATGAACCCTAGGTCTTTTTCTTTCTAAGAGAGCTAATAACATCGGATGGGAAATTGGAATTGTAACTGATGGGTGTAGTCTAATTGGTTGGGTCGGGCGAGTTTGAATTAAAATTTGGGGCGGGTCAGTCGGTCCAATAAGGGGATGCCACGTGGATTTTAAAAGCTGGGAGGGTATTTTTAACATGTAAGGGATAAATGTTCACCTAATGTATAATAGTGGGGATATTTTTGATAGAAAACTCAAACGGGGTAAATGAGGCCTATTTATGATAGTAGAGGGGCAAATCAGACCCTTAAACGTTTGTTTTTATACCACTAAAATTCTCTTCGAGGGAAAGGAAAGTTTAGTGATGGAAACAAAAATAGAAAGGAGGAGCAAAATGGGTTAGGGGCGCTGAGGTGGCATCCACCTCATTAAATGTTAGTACCATATAGGATTTGATGTCCACCTTGGATAAATTTAACGGAAGAGGGGTATATTTGAACAAATAGTATTACGGCAGGAGTATATATGGACCGAAAGTATAACGATGGGTATATTTAAGCATTTTCTCATAGTACAAGGGTAATTGTTTTGAGGAATTTACATTGATCTTTTTATGGAAAATGGCCAAAACTATCCTCACACTATATGGTACAAATATACTCTCCGTCCATTTATTGAGCCAAAAATGCCCCTACCGTTATCTTTCTAGCTCACTTAGTATCACAACCTGAAATTCACTAAAGGTCGTGATGACGCCTAACACCATCGTCAGGCAAGACAATAATGAATGATTAACTTAATTACTCATTTTAGTATTTTTGAAATCATAATTTTCATAAATTACATAGTAAGAAATAAAATTTACAGGGTGAAACAATGATAATTACATGAACTACCATAATAAACAATCAGTAGGAACCCCCAAAATCCGGTGTCACAAGTGCATGAGCATTAACTAGAAAATATGATAAAATATAATATCTGTCTGGAATACAAATTAGACAGGAGAATATGAATAACTCTGATGGAGACTCTGTGTGCTACGGACTCGTAACATGGGATGCAGCTTACCTAAGTCCCCGCAATAGCCGTGCCTCTGTGCCAACAAAACCACTAGACATATATGTACATGCACAAAATGTACAGCAAGTGTAGCATGAGTACGTAAATCAACGCGTACCCAGTAAGTATCAAGTCTAATCTCAAAAAAATAGTGACGGGGGGTCGGCTTCGACACTTACTATGGGCTAACAACACAATACCAAAATTGTAATTAAGCATGGATTATAGAAAGACAGCTGAAAACTCGATAACAAGAAATAACTAATCAATTCTTTCACTAGTAGTAAATCCCAAATTAATTTCCATTATTTAAAAAATTAATCTCTCAAGCCAATGAAACAATATCGATTATAATTGGACTCCAAGAATTATTACGCACGAATTATGCCGAGGTCGTACGGCCAAATCCAACATACAAATCTATAAACTGTGCACTGCCGAGGGTCGAATGACACGAACCATAGATGCATCTATGTGTTATCGAGGCATTTGGTCCGCTCCACAAGAAGAGAAAATACATTAAAACAATCGATTCAAGATTTTTATGAGACTAATATTAAAAGAAATACCAATTCTCATTAGCGATCAAGTGATCCGTCTAAAACTCAAGTAAATGAAGTTTAACCTTTTACAATTCCTTTATTATGTTTCAATATAATTTAAGAAATTAAATTAACAAGCAGAGTGCAAACAACGCAAGTATGACATGATTTAGGTCCTAGATTATCCGGATATAAGCATAATTAGTAGCTACGTACGGACTCTCGTCACCTCGTGCGTACGCAACCCCTAGAAATAGAAGCACATATTAAATCAATTCACCTATAGGGTTAATTCTCTCTTACAAGGTTAGAAAAGAGACTTACCTCGCTCCGAAATTCCATAACCGACTCCAAAGCTTTTCCAACAACTCAAACCGTTCCCCATCGCTCTAAAACTAGTCAATCAATGCGCAACTCCAAAAATATATACTCTAATACTCATTATAATCCAATATATAATAATTTCTAACTCCGCTCGAAAAGTCGATAAAGTCACCCTCAGGCCCACGTGCTCGGATTCCAGAAAGTTTCGAAGATAAACATTACCCATAATATTACGAACTCAAATATATAATTTATTCCCAAGCTCATATCCAATTTTGTGGTCAAAATCCAAAAATATCAGTTTCTAGGTTTTTCTTCAAAATCCAAACTTTTTACTAATTTCCATGTTTAAATCCATATATAAATCATGCATTTAACTTCTAATATGTGGGAATCACTTAACTTGCATTATATGATGAAAATACCCATTTGAAGAGCTCCAAAAATCGCCCAAGCCGTGTGAAAAATGGGTGAAATGAACCCAAACCCCGTTTTAAAACCAGTCTGCCCTAGCTACTTCCTTCTTCGCGTTCGCATCACCTAGGCCGAATTCGCGAAGCCTTGTGACCACCACCCTTCATGATAGAATCCTAGGAAGCTCAAATCTATTCAGGACAAGAATAAAGCTTTAAAATCTCAAAGAGGGCCTTTAACAAGAAGTCAAGCTAAAGTGTTGCCAAACGAGGTCATTAAACATCATGTGCAAAGAAGTTGCTAATTGGGATGAAGAGATCAAGGATAAAAGATATGAATTGGCAAAATATTACAATTATTTTATGGCCCAAATTTATGTCCAAGAAAAGGAGGATTGAATCCCAAGAGACATCCTTTGAAGAAGGTCCTAGCCAGTCCACGTTTGAACCAATTTGGCACCTAAAATGTGTTCAAACTTGCAGCCCATGAAGTCCTACATAAAGCCATGTTTTTATAGCATAAAAAGGACTTACTTGATGTTTAAGAATGGTACATAGGCATGCTAGATATTGAGTGCAAGTTGGTGCCAAGTTGCTTGCAAATTTCCTTCAATATTTTCAAGATTTTCAAGATTTTCAAAATTCTACCCAAGATTGGTTTGAGACTTATTTCCATATAGGACTATATTTATTGCTTTCCTAGTTAGTTATTCCTTTTACTAAGATTTTTCGAATTACTTTCCAAGAATAATTTGGTTTTGGCTTCCTAGTATTTTCCCTTTCCAAAGTACTTTAGGACTTTATTTTCTTGTTTTTAGGTACAATTTTGTGATACCCTCTCTATATAAAGGGGTATCTTCTTTATTTTTAGACTTAGATTATTATAGACAATATCAATAAAACTTGTAAGATTTTTCTTGCACTCTTGCGTGTGGCTATTATTGGATTTATTCTTCAACCTTCAAAACTCAACTTAAGGTGGTAAGATTAAACCCTTTTTGAAATCTTACATCACTTCTAGATATTCAAGAAAGATGATAAGAAAGGGTTGGGTTTCACAATCTATTTCTTGTTTTTAAGTCTCTACCAAAGGTGATTAGTTCTTCGTTAGCTAATTGTTGTTTTTAGGATTCAACTTCAAGAATAGACTCTTGAATTCAAGAAGCTCTTTCTTGAATTCAATTTATCTTTAATTTCTGTCTTCTTTTTTGTTTATTTATTTTTCTTTTAGCTTCCACACATTTCTTGATTTTCTTTAGTAGTTCTCGGACCTCCATCGTGTTGTTATCAAGTGGTATCAGAGCATAGGCTAATCAAGATTTTAATCTTGATAATCTTGAGCAAAAAACAAAAATTCAATTTATCTTTAATTTATGTCTTCTTTTTTGTTTATTTATTTTTCTTTTAGCTTCCACACATTTCTTGATTTTCTTTAGTAGTTCTCGGACCTCCATCGTGTTGTTATCAAGTGGTATCAGAGCATAGGCTAATCAAGATTTTAATCTTGATAATCTTGAGCAAAAAACAAAAAAACCAAAATTAAAAAAATTAAAAACAAAAAGTGTTATTGCTCATTATTATTTTTAGAATTCTAGTATTATTTGGTTTCCAAGTCAAGAAAGGAAACAAGAAGAGAAGATCCTAGTTCTTGAATATTAAGGTAACTTTTTTCCTTATTCTTGTGCGTTTTGGGTTTCCTACTTTATTTTCCTACTAACCAATTCCTATTTTGCCTAGCGATTAAAGTTCAAACTTAACTGAAGTGCAGTAAATTGGAATGTAATAATCGACTAAAATATGAGATTATGGCCTACCATCATATATATATATATGAAAATTAACCCTAGGCGCAACATCTAATGCATCTCATATTTGTATCATTGTTGTGAACTATTTGAGCCGTGTTTGAGGTTACGAAGAAGCTAAATCCCTGAATAAAACTTGGTAATTTCCATTTCTATGATAAATTACCGATTTGAGCTATGATAGCACATATTGCACATCCATACACGTTAGCATGTAATTATACCAGTCCAAGAGCATGAAATATGATATTTTATCCATCATATACATGTTTTTTTGTATATTTTCTTTTGTGTGATATGATTGGACTGGATGCGTGCGACCACGTCGAGCGGATTGTGTTGATATGCCCGTAACCACGCCGAGCGGATTGTGTTGTTATGTATGTGTCCACACCTGACGGTTTGTGATATTAGCACGTGTGTAACGACTCGGCCGGTCATTTTCTGAGTTGTAGTCCCGTTCCTCCGTTTACTGCAATGTTTGTGCTTTACAATTATTATATGACTTACCGGGTTAGTCGGTTCGGGTCCGGAGAGATTTCAGAATGAATTGAGACACTTCGTCTCAAAGTTGGAAGCTTAAGTTGGAAACGTTGACAGGATATTGACTTATTTGTAAGAGAATCCGGGATGGAGTTTTGATGGTTCCGTTAGGTGATTTTGGATTTAGGAGCATGTCCATATTGTGATTTGGAGGTCCGTAGTCAAATTAGGCTTGAAATGGCGAAAGTTAAATTTTTGAAAAGTTTGACCGGGAGTAAACTTTTTAATATCAGGGTTGGATAGGAGTTTCGGAAGTTGGAGTAGGTCCGAGGCGTCATTTGTGACTTGTGTGCAATATTTGGGGTCATTAGGACGTGTTTTTTTATTTGTTTAGGCGTCGTTTGTAGAAGTTGAAAATTTCTTAGTTCATTAGGCTTGAATCTAGGTGTGATTCGTGTTTTTGAAGTTGTTGGAGGTGATTTGAAGGCTCGACTAAGTTCATATGATATTTTAGGACTTGTTGGTATATTTTGTTGAGGTCCCGGGGGCCTCGGGTGGATTTCAGATGGTTAACATTTCAAGAATGGGACTTAGTGCATTGCTGAACTGGGAGTCTTCTGGTGTGATCGCACCTGCGAGGGTCTAGGCCGCATGTGTGGTAGGTGGAGCGCATGTGTAGAGTTTGGTGGAAATGAGCAGAGGTCGCAGGTGCGAGGTGGGTTCCGCACCTGCGAGGTCGCAGATGCACCATTAAGGGCTCAGAAGTGGAGGGAACACAATTGCGATGGTGAATTCCGCACTTGCGATTGGGCAGATACAGATAGAGAAGCGGAGGCTCGCTGGGTATGTGACTTTTGCAGAAGCACATGTTTTTCTGCAAAGGCGGATGCGCAGGTGCAAGCACATGCTCCGCAGTTGCGGAAATGCCTGGGCAGTGTTTAAAAACGAGGGTTTCTGGGATTTTCCTAATTTTGGACATTTTGAACTCGGGTTTTGGTGATTTTTGAGAGGGATTCTTGAGGTAAGTCACTTGTGGTTAAATTTCTTCAATAATTATGTTTCCCCATTGATTTTTCCACCTAGTTGGTGTGTTGTTGAGGTGTAATTTGGGTATTTGAGGCTAGAGATTTAGAGGGTTGATTTGGGGGATTTGGGTGACGATTTGGTGTTGGATTTTGATAAAAATTATATGGTTGGACTCGTGGTTGGATGGACTTTCAATTTTTGTGAGTTTTGATGGATTCTAAGACATGGGTCGGAGGGGGGGGGGCACCAATTTCGGATTTTGATTAATAACTTTGTATTTTTCTTGCAAAATTGATTCCTTTAGCCTGTATTGATTGTATCGCACTGTTTATGGATAGATTCGAGGCATTTGTAGGCCGATTTGCATGGAAAATGTGTGTTAGAGTAGAGTTGTGCTCGGATTGAGGTATGCAGCACTTTTAAACTTGGAAATAAGGGTTCGTAACCTCGAATTATGTGTTATATGATTGGTATTGAAGTGACGCACATGCCAAGTAACGGGCGTGCACCGTGAGAATTGTAACTTGGTCGATTCTATGGAACTGTATAGTGGACTTATATTATGGATATCCGCGTTTTCATCATGTGATAAAGTAGTTAAGCTGTTAATCATGCTACAGATCATGATAGTGCTTGGGCCGAAGGAGCCCTTTCAGAGTCTGCACACACCCCCAGTGAGCGCGGTTGATTATATTGAGGGATGGATCTTCCCAGGACATGGATCTTGTCCGAAGCATTTATATACCTGGGGATGGATCTTCCCCACTGGCTGGATTGGCCTTACTCAGTATTGAGTGACTGATGGTCAGTTGATGTATATATTCCGAGATGGATCTTCCATGGGCCGGATTGGCCACATATATATTACTGAGTGATTGAGCATTTGAGAGTGTGAGCATATGAGGCTGTCAGCATAGTGCATCACATATAGCATGTGCATTGTTATGTAGAAGTAGAGGATTTATATTCAGCATATCATTCAGATTGGATCTATCTTACTGTATTGAGTTTAACTGTTGAACTTTAAAGTATGCCTACATTTCTTCACTGTTATTTCTATAATGAACTGTAGCGGTTGAGTTCGTCACTACTTTCAGTCCAAAGTTTGGATTAGTTACTTATTGAGTTGGTTGTACTCACACTACACCTTATACCTCGTGTGCACATCTAGGTGCTTCCGGTCACGACTGCTGAGTTTTGTAGTCGGGATCTTTGGGGATTATTAAGGTAGTTGCATGGCGTTCGCAGACCTTGACTCTCCTTCCTTATGTTTATTTATTTTCAGTTCTTTTTTCTAGACATTGTAGTAGACTATATCCTTGTATAGATGTTCATGTATTCGGTGAAACCCTGATTTTGGGAGAGATTTGTATTGACTTGCGAATTTTTATTATGTTTTTAAAAGGTTTTCCTTAAATATAAATTGCTTCCGTATTCCTCATAGCTTTTGATATATTGAAATGGTTGAATAGTTGGCTTGCCTAGTTTCACGATAGACGCCATCACGACGGGTTGGTTTTGGGTCTTGACAAGTTGGTATCAGAGCCTAGGTTACATAGCTCTCACGAGTCATGAGCACGTTTAGTAGAGTCTTGCGGATTGGTATGGAGGCATCTCTAGTTATCTTCGAGAGGCTGCTGAACCTTTAGGAAACATCATATTCTTGAATTCTTGTCATGCGAATCTGTTGATTCCGCTAACTAAACTTCTGTTATTCTATTCTCTCACATATGGTGAGGACACGTACTATTGGACAAGATGGACAGTCACTAGTGCCACCAGTTAGGGCCGCGAGAGGCCGAGGTTGCGGTAGGGGCTGTGGTAGAGGTAAAGGTGTAGCTCGCACAACAGTTAGGGAAGCACCTGCAGAGCCACTAGTCGCTCCAGCTCAGGAGCATGTACTAGATACAGTTGAGCCAGTGGGGCCAGCTGAGGCACAAGTTGTTCCCATTGTGATTCTAGGTCTTCAGGAGGCCTTGGCTCAGATTCTGACCGTGTGCACCAATCTTGCTCAGGCGGTCTCTGTTCTGGCCGCAACAACCACTTCTCAGGCTGGGGGAGGTACTCAGACTTCTGCCGCCCGTACATCAGAGCAGGTGATGCAGGGACTCTAGACACTGAAGGCACTACCAGCCTAGCCGGTTGCAGCTGGTCAAGCCCATGAGGTTCCTGCTATGACTGATGATGAGTAGGAGACACTAGAGAGGTTTGGGAGGCTCTGGTCATCTTTCAGTAGGTCAGAGTCAGAGGATGTCTTCTTAGATAGTTGTAAGTAGATTCTTCATATGGTCGGTATTCTGGAGACCAGTGGGGTCTCGTTCACTATTTTTCAGTTCACTGAGGCTGCCTTCAGTTGGTGGGAGGCTTATGAGAGGTGCAGGCCGGTAAGCGCAACACCACTTACATGGTAGGAGTTCTCCGTTCTCTTCTTGAAGACGTTCGTGCCGCAGTCTCGCAGAAAGGAGCTCCGCAGACAATTTGAGTAGTTACGTCAAGATGGCATGTCTGTGACGCAATAAGAGATGAGGTTTTCTAAGTTGGCTCATCACGTAGTTTGGTTAGTATGCACTGATAGGGAGAGTATTAGGAGGTTCATTGATGGCCTCACATATCAGCTACAATTGCTTATGACTCAAGAGATGGTATCTTGTGCTAAATTTGGCGAGGTGGTCAATGTTGCTTGGCATATAGAGATGGTCCGCAGTCAGGAGAAGGGTGAGAGGGAGGCTAAGAGGCTTCGTGAGTAGGGTGGTTTTAGCGGTGTTCCTTCTGAGGGTCAGTCCAACCATGGAATGGGGTCATCTTTATAGGCATGCGCAGATGACTTATCTAATTCACCGTGGTGCATCATCCGGTCATGGTTCATACAATACTCATCAGGGTCAGTCATCTCTCAATGTCCTTCCAGCTCAGAGTTCGTCCTATGCTCCTTCAGTTCAGGGCTTATCGGCACTGGGTACCACTAGCATGTATTACGGTACTCGGGGCTCCTTTCAGTCCCCGCCGCCATTCGCAGCGAGGGGTTGTTTTGAGTGTGGAGATATGGGTCACATCAGGGATGCTTTGTTCCTGCCTTTTAGGAGGTCCAGCTTAGCAGAGGAGTCAGCCAACAACTTCAGCACCCGTTACTTCACCACCCGCCCAGCCAGCTCGGGGTGGAGCTCAATCAGCTAGGGGTCGCCCTAGAGGGGGAGGCCGATCATGTTGCTGTAAGACCTGATTCTATTCTATTCCTGCCGGACCAGATGTTGTTGCTTCAGATGCAGTGATCATAGGTATTGTCTCAGTTTACCACAGGGATGCCTCTGTATTATTTGACCCTGGTTCTACTTATTCGTATGTATCATCGTATTTTGCTTATTATCTTGATATGCCCCGCGAGTCCTTAGTTTCATCTATTCATGTCTCTACGCCCGTAGGCAATACTATTGTTGTTGACCGTGTATATCGATCGTATGTGGTGGCTATTGAGGGATTGGCTACTAGAGTTGATATTTTTTTGCTTAGTATGGTGGACGTTGACGTGATTTTGGGTATGAATTGGTTGTCTCCATGTCATGTTGTTCTAGATTCTCATGCTAAGTTTGTGGCATTGGCGATGTCGGGATTTCCAAGGATTGAGTGGAGAGGTTCTCTAGACTATGTTTCCAGCAGAGTAATTTCATATTTGAAGGCCCAACGGATGGCTGGGAAGGGTTGTTTATCTTATTTGGCCTTTGTGAGGGATGTTGGTGCTGATACTCTTACTATTGATTCTGTTCTGGTGGTGCGAGAGTTTCCGGATGTGTTTCCTGCAAACTGCCGCGCATGCCGCCCGACAAGGATATTGACTTCAGTATTGACTTGGTGCCGGGCACTCAGCCCATTTCTATTCCACCGTATCGCATGGCACCAACTGAGTTGAAGGAATTGAAGGAGCAGCTTCAGGAACTCCCTTATAAGGGGTTTATTAGGCCTAATGTGTCGCCTTTGGGTGAACCAGTACTGTTTGTGAAGAAGAAGGATGGTAATATGAGGATGTGCATTGATTATAGGCAGTTGAACAAAGTTACAATCAAGAACAAGTATCCTCTACCGCGTATTGATGCTCTGTTTGACCAACTTCAGGGAGCGAGACGAACTACAGTGTAGAGTGCTTGCCTATGCTTCACGTCATTTGAAGCCTCATGACACGAACTACCCTGTTCATGATTTAGAGTTAGTTGCCATAGTTCATGCATTGAAGATTTGGAGGCATTATCTTTACAGTGTATCTTGTGAGGTGTTTAAGGATCATCGGAGCCTCCAACACTTGTTCAAATAGAAGGATCTAAATTTGAGGCAGCGAAGATGGTTGGAGCCACTAAAGGATTGTGATATTACTATTCTGTATCATCCCGGGATGGCCAATGTGATGGCCGATGCCTTGAGTAGAAAGATAGTGAGTATGGGTAGCCTTGCATTCATTCCTGTTGGCGAGAGACCACTTGCAGTTGATGTTCATGCCTTGGCCAACCAGTTCATGAGATTGGGTATTTCGAAGAATAGTCGGGTTGTAGATTGTGTGGTTTCTTGGTCTTCCTTATATGATCGCATCAGAGAGCGCCAATATAACGATCCCCATTTGCTTGTCCTTGAGGATACGGTTCAGCACGGTGATGCCAGAGATGTGACTATTAGGGATGATGGGATATTGAGGATGCAGGCTCGGATTTGTGTGCCTAATGTGGATGCCTACGTGAGTTGATTCTGGAGAAGGCCCACAGTTCGCAGTATTCCATTCATCCGGGTGCCGTGAAGATGTACCAGGACTTGAGGCAACACTATTGGTGGAGGAGGATGAAGAAGGATATAGTGGGGTTTGTAGCTCGGTGCCTTATCAGTAGGTGATTTATGAGCATCAGAGCCCGGGTGGATTGCTTCAGAGGTTAGAGATTCCAAAGAGGAAATGGGAGCGGATCACCATGGATTTTGTAGTTGAGCTCCCACAGACTTCGAGGAAGTTTGATGCTATTTGGGTGATTGTGGATTGTCTCACCAAGTCCGCGCACTTCATTCAAATTGGTACTACCTATTCTTCAGAGCGGTTGTCTGAGATTTACATCCGAGAGATTGTTCACTTTCACGGTGTGCCAGTGTCCATCATTTCAGATCAAGGTACACAATTCACATCATAGTTTTGGAGAGCCATGCAGCGAGAGTTGGGCACCTAGGTTGAGCTAAGTACAACATTTCACCCTCAGACAGACAAACAGTTCGAGCACACTATCTAGATATTGGAGGACATGCTACGCGCTTGTGTCATTGATTTTTGGGGTTCTTTGGATCGGTTTCTGTCGATCATGGAGTTTGCCTACAACAACAGCTACCAGTCGAGCATTCATATGGCTCCGTATGAGGCTTTGTATGAGAAACGGTGTAGATCTCCAGTGAGTTGGTTTGAGCTGGGCAAGGCTATTGTTACACCCCATGTTTAATTACATAAAAGTACGCCATAAGTAAATTGATGAAAGCTGGGAAATAAGATATTACATCCCACATTTTCGTAAGTTAAAGTTTCGTTGTAAGTTAATCGACGTAAGTTTGGGAATGGGATTATTTTTGAGATTATAAGCATTTTGCTATTTCAAACAAGTGATGAGTAAATTTGTGAAGGAGAGAGGGTAAGCAAATCGAAGAAAATAAATTTCGTCAAAGTTTGACATTTTGGGATAAAATAGGGCCCGAGCTAAAATATCCGGTATTTATGGACTATTACCATACAAGGTAACAAGGTATCACATGGCCATGATAGTGAGGTGTATAAAGTGTGTTAAAAGTGAGTAATATTTTAAGTAAATTGAGATAATTCTTAATTATGTGGGTAATTGGTTAATTATTGGGTAATGGGACACTACCTAGTTAATTAAGGAGTTGTGGGTGATTAATTAAAGAATGTGGTTAAGATAAAACATCCCCCACGTGGCAGCAAATCAATCCATGAATTGTGACTCTTAAGTCACTATACTATTTGGCATGTCTTAAGAATGTGAGACATTTCCTTTTAATAAAGGAAAGACACATATAACGTGGGCCACACCCAAAAGCTTTCTATAATTAATAAGACTATTAACTTACTTCACATTTTTGGCAACATAAATTCATGTGTCTTACAAAACAAATTGAATATATTATAGAAGAGTGGCTGGTCGTGAGCTCTTTAAAGAGAAAAACAAATCCGTACCAAGAATTGATAACGTTGGTTGATTGATTTTGTAAAGCGTGAATTGCAAATTCTACGAGAATCGGTTCAGGTATATTAAGGCTATCCCTTCTTTCTTTTTGGCATGATCTATACGACACGAACGAAACGAGCAAATGTACAACTTCCATAAATGACTCTATTCATAGAAGTATTAGAGATGCCTATGTTCTTGAATTCCCATATGTCTTATTATTCTATCGTCTGTTTATGGGTCTTAGAAAATACGTAAGTTGATAAAGTTTGTGTCATGATATTAATCAGAGGTATAATGGTCTTATGACACTTCGGAAGATTTTATTGATGTACTTCTTATGTATTGCATTAATTTACATTGAACCATGACTAGATCGTGTTATATACACGTATATATATATATATTATATGTATATGGGATATGAAAAAAGGTTACGACGTTATATACGCACCACCACCTGATCAGTTGGTATACGTTGATGATTTGCCCACAGTGGACGCGATGATATGATGGGATGCCCTCAGAGGCTTGATGATAATATGAACACATATACCTATGCATGGTATGACATTTATACGCATATGCATGGCATTGTAAATATAAATGTTTCACAGAGCTATTCAGGCTTACATGTCGAGTCGTTTACTCCATGTTTCTCTCACATCTATTATTTACTGATTTTCATTCCTTACATACTTAGTACATTATTTGTACTGACGTCCCTTTGCCTGGGGATGCTGCGTTTCATGCCCGCAGGTCCCGATAGACAGGTCAAGAGTCCTCCAAGTAGGCGATCAGCTCAACAAAAGATATTGGTGCACTCCATTTGCTCCGGAGTTGCTTGTTGGTCAGTATGATTTAGATGTGTATTGTTTGGTATGGCGGGGCTCTGTCCCGAACTTTATGACAATTATGTATTCTTAGAGGCTTGTAGACAAATGTTATGTACGTAAAAGATTGTATGGCCTTGTCGGCCTATGTTATGTGTACGAGTGGTTATTTTAGTCTTAGAGGACTATATGTCTTACGTATAAGTTGGTATTATATGTTGTATTCTACCTTTCTTATGGCAGCCTCTCCGGCTCAGTTATCTATGATAGTATGATACGAGAGATACATTACATTGGTATTAGGTTGAGTAAGGTACCGGGTGCCCGTCGCGGCCATCGATTTGGGTCGTGACAAAAGTGGTATCAGAGCTGTTCTGTCCTAGGAAGTCTAGAAGTCGTGTCTAGTAGAGTCTTGTTTATGGGTATGTTGTGCACCACACTTATACGCAGGAGGCTACATGGCATTTAGGACTATCACTCTTTCTTCTTACTCTAGATCGCGTGGTAGAGCTCAGTTGTAAGAACTCAATTTCCTAAACTCTATCTTATTCATAATACGACGATGACTACATCTAGAAAGATGGTTGGTAAGGGATTGAATGTGGCTATGAAAGAGTTAAGTCAGAGGAACTCAATTTTTGCATCATGCTTATGATGGATAAATATGAGGTATTCAATAGATCATGTGTGTACTAAGATGTGTAAGCTTCTTGATAAGGATCCCTAAGGCAAGAATGTCTATCCACTCTTACAGTAAAAATGAATAAGAGAATCTGAAGGTAGACACAAGTTTCAACAAGTAAAAGAAGCAAGATGAAAAAGGGTACGAGCTACTCAACTAATGAATATTATCGTAGAGGAATATAAGCCTTTTGAGTTACCTTCAACAATAACAGAGGTATGTACAATTGGCCATACCCATCTCATTTATGCCTTATGAAAGCAAACAAAAGTAGTATAAGAGATGGATATATATTAGGATCTGGTTGGGGTTAGAGTAACCCAAAATGATAAATGGATTGTTTGTGTTAGCTGACATTTTCGAAGGATATTGCGAATGTGCTAATAGATCTCCTTGTGAGACGCCCGTATGGTGCACTCTAAAATAGTACAACTAGATATGAGTACTACAAAGATAGGCACTGGAATCCTAGAAGGGATAAATATTACCTTAGTATGGTTCCCGTCTCTAGTAAAGAAAGAATGTTGGGCAACCCGAAGAGCCAGTAGATGGAGCAAGGGGAGCTAAAAGCAAAAGAATGTCCTGTTGAAAGTTTCAAAATAAAGTGATAGACAAAAATGTTAGCAAGAAATGAGAGGAGAGTTAATGAAGCATTATGAGTAAGATGCGATACATGGATAACAATGGTAGAAAACAAAAATGAAAATGATGACAGTATTACAGAGTCTACAGTCAATTGAAGGAAAAAATGAGAGGTGACAGTCCTTGAGACAACAAAAGAGTATAGGCCATAAAGTCAAATCCTCATTTCAAGAAATAAGTTCATGACTCCAACACGACTACCGAAAAGGTTAGGCCCAAGAGTAATAAGAAATCAACATGGACTGATGAACAAGGTAAACTAAACATGAATTAGGGACTGAGTAATAGTCGACATCATGAGAATTTCAAAGATTGCATCCCGGCGATAATAGAATGGACAAAAGAAGTATACCCTTTAAAGGTCATTTAGGAAGACGCTTACCTAAAGCAAGCAAGGTGAGTAAAGTTAAGCTTAAGGGACTGTATGTGCTAGTTACACTAAGTGTCACCTTCGCGAGTGAGGAATTTCATTATCCTTATTACAGAAGGATTACCGCGAGGCGAGTAAGGATCATCGATGATGTGAAAATATGCCAAATATGGAAGGGTAAAACATCTATACATAGATCATCATAACACTAAATCTTAGTACTTCCCTAAAGGGGGGAATATGGAGTGATATGGCATTAAATCAGAATTAAGTGATTCTAGTAACTATGGAATGGTAAAGGAAGAATGCGATAAAAATGAGAAAGGGATGAGATTGTATTTACTCAAATCCTACTGATATGCTATGATTCCAGAACATTATGCAAACACGACGTCAAGAAGAGGAAGTAAAGGGTTCCTACCCGAGTGTTTTTGATGGATGAGGAGCCAGTGCGAGACGTAAGTTAAGACAAAGGAAATAACCCAAGAAAGATTACGCAGAATATTGATATGAGAATGGGCCAACGAGTAGTTAGTAATTGATTTAGAAAGAGCCTAGTTATGTCTAAACAAGAGGTTACAGACGAGTCAACAGATCGTGCAAGATAAATATAGTAAAACCCAATATAGTGAATTCAACCCAGCAGTAATGTCATACTTGAGAAATATTCAGATAGGAATTGGGTAGTTAAAAGCACCGTATGAGTATTACGTGAATAAAAGAGAGTGCCACGGGGAAGACAGTCAAAATATAAGTTCAGAAGAAACCCTACAAGCACAAGGGCGTGGAAGTAAGTAACTACGGATAATTATATGAGAGTACGAACATAAAAAATCCCATCGAGTATACAATGTAATAAGTCTGTAGCCTTGCAAGAATCAGAGGGTCCTCCCCAAGTACTACAATGAAAGACTAGCTGAGGAAATAAGGAAGAAGGCTTCAACCTAAGCACAGTGACCAAAGAGGAAATGGTCTTGTAACAACAGTCTCACAACAACATTGTATGCACTTCATAAGGAAGTGACACCTAGAGTGGCTAATGAGCGGGAAATGAAACCAAAAGTAATATTTGAGACCATATGAATAGCACAAAATTCCGACATGCATGGGAACTAAGATAAGCTAAGTAAGCACGCAACAAAGAGGCAGAAAGACCAAGAAAAATAATAGCTTATGTTTAAAGAAAGCTGAGAAGGAACAAAAATAATTATTTGATAAATGATCCAGAGTTAGTTATGTTATGAACGCACTTAAGAGTTCAGAGTATTATCCATGCCGCATATATGTTGACAATCATATATCCGTAGAAGACTCCGGTGTAAGTTAAAAAAAAGAATTGAGTTCAGGTCATAGACAAAGGATTGAATTGTTAGAAGATTGTATCCTGGATATTCCATAGCGTCCATGAAAGGCTAAAGTAATACCATGAGCCGCATATCGGAAGATAACTTAAGCATAAAGTCTGATCATAAGGAGGAGGAAACTAAAGAGTTACATCAACGAAGTAAATCAGAAATCTGATTATTGGACCCAGAAAATTATAGACCTCGTGATTGAGAATATTGCAGGATTACTCTTAGATAACAGAGGTATGAGAGAGATAATACAGTAGCCATATTCTATAACAGCTCTACGATAAAGCCATTTAGAAGAGTACCCATCTCATAAGAAGCTAGCATGAAGCTCCCACTGGATTGTGTATGCACCATAGGTGCTAGTATTACAATAGAGCTTCAAGTCGTGGTTATGAATCATACCTATGTGGAAGAGAGGTTATGAAAGAGATATAAGATTTGATGTGAGACTTTAAGATAAGTAAGGTGAATGTGGACAACGTACGAGATACTCAAATGCAGAAGGTTGTGAATAGTCCTTACTTCGGATAGAAGTGCGGGGGTTCAATATCCAGGAATGATAACAACGTCTTCAGTGGAATGTCTTCCAGCCTATGGTTTCTAGGTATAGAGAAGCCTGGTTAAGAGAGTAAAGAAGAGTTAGAGACGATGTGATGTTTCGCCTGATATTTCAGAATAACATAAGGAAATCTATCGTGAAAGCAAGTTGAAGGAAGGTTGCGAGCAGTATAAATGGATACGTATAGGTCGCAAGCTAAAGTATAGTAAAATGACAAGGTTTTATGATATGAGTAAGGATAAGAAAGGACGAGTGAGAAGGTGATGAGAATGGATAAGCCCTTAGGATTAAGCCAATGAAAACAAGAGAGCTGATGATTTCTCTAAGTTATAGAAAGCTCAGTATAGCCTGAATGAACTCAAAGAAGTCTAAGACTAATAACAATTAAAAGAGATGGAATGTTGCCGTGGTAGTAAAATGAGGGTATACTTGTGATAAATGAAGGATGACGTTTGGACCTTCGATTGAGTGATGATTTGAAGGGATTTTATGAATTGTACAAGATTCAAATACCCACATAAGGGAGTCATATTGGGATGTTATAAAGTACGGTTATTGAAGTACAATATCGCCGCTAAGTGGATCAAGAAAATCACTTCAAATATTCCTCAATGCGACGTAAGCACTAGTGGCAAGGTATTACGTAAGAAGTTTCAAGTTATCAGTGGTATATTATAGATCAATATTGAGGTGAATCAACAATGGATGGACAAAAGTCACAAAGTATGAGATGAGATTAGGCCGTCATTCTTAAGATGAACAGAAATGAGGAAGAATTAAAGGACTTAGATTTATACATATGGGATAAGCAATGAAAGTAACATGAAGTTCGGTAGCAGACCTTAGTAACGATAAATCGAAATAAGAGTTATGGTATAGTATGACCTACCTAGATGGAGTAAAGTCATACGAATGGATAACCGGGTCTATGGAATAAGATATAGCAATATTCGTAAGTTCCACAAAGTACCGAGCAAAGAACTTCAAGTATACCTATAGATGCCCAGAAGGACATCTTGTCAAGCTCTGTATATGTTTACAAATTGAGGCCTAGATATTGGCTAAAATATGGATGGAAAAAGGAGAGAAGAGTTGCATAGGTACACTTACAAGGTTAGAGTCACACAGACTGCAGGGCAGGAGGTAAAAAGAGTTTCGAGATTGGAAGAATTCCGACCATAGACTGTGGTGTGAGAAAGAGGCCTAAAGGGGGGAATACCCTGACCTTTGGATTTATTCAAAGAACAGTTGTCTAGATGGCAAGAAGAGTATTAAAGTATTCGCAAGAGCTATGGGTTATGAGAATGATAAATGCATTAGTCAACATTCGAGGACGAATGTTCCAAAGGGGGGAATGATGTTACACCCCATATTTTCTTACGTAAAAGTATGCCATAAGTAAATTAATGAAAGCTTAGAAATGAGATATTACATCCCATATTTTCGTACGTTAAAGTTTCGTCGTAAGTTAATCAACGTAAGTTCGGGAATGGGATTATTTTGAGATAATAAGCATTTTGCTATTTAAAATAAGTGATGAGTAAATTCGTGAAGGAGAGAGGGTAACCAAATCGAAGAAAATGAATTTCGTCAAAGTTTGACATTTTGGGATAAAATACAGCCCAAGCTAAAATACCCGATATTTATGGACTAATACCATACAAGGTATCACATGGCCATGATAGTGAGGTGTATAAAGTGTGTTAAAAGTGAGTAGTATTTTAAGTAAATTGAGATAATTCTTAACTATGTGGGTAATTGGTTAATTATTGAGTAATGGGACATTACCTAGTTAATTAAGGAGTTGTGGGTGATTAATTAAAGAATGTGGTTAAGATAAAACATCCCCCATGTGGCAGCAAAGCAATCTATGAATTGTGACTCTTAAGTCACTATACTATGTGACAAGTCTTAAGAATGTGAGACATTTCCTTTTAATAAAGGAAAGACACATATAATGTGGGCCACACCCAAAAGCTTTCTATAATTAATAAGACTATCAACTTACTTCACATTTTTGGCAGCATAAATTCATGTGTCTTACAAACCAAATTGAATCTCTTATAGAAGAGTGGCTGGTCGTGAGCTCTTTAAAGAGCAAAACAAATCCGTACCAAGAATTGATAACGTTGGTTGATTGATTTTGTAAAGCGTGAATTGCAAATTCTACGAGAATCAGTTCAGGTATATTAAGGCTATCCCTTCTTTCTTTTTGGCATGATCTATACGACACGAACAAAACGAGCAAATACACAACTTCCATAGATGACTCTATTCATAGAAGTATTAGAGATGCCTATTCTTGAATTCTCCTATGTTTTATTATTCTATCGTCTGTTCATGGGTCCTATCTTATGACACTCTGAAAGATTTTATTGACGTACTTCTCATGCATTGCATTCATTTACATTGACCCATGACCAGATAGAGTTATATACGCATATATATGTATATTATATGTATATGGGATATGGAAAAAGGTTACGACGTTATATACGCACCACCACCTGATCAGTTGGTATACTTTGATGATTTGCCCACAATGGCCGAGATGATATGATGGGATGCCCTCAGAGGCTTGATGATGATATGAACACATATACCTATGCATGGTATGGCATTTATACGTATATGCATGGCATTGTAAATATAAATGTTTCACAGAGCTATTCAGACTTACATGTCGAGTCTTTTACTCCATGTTTCTCTCATGTCTATTATTTACTGATTTTCATTCCTTACATACTCGGTAAATTATTTGTACTAACATCCCTTTGCATGGGGATGCTGCGTTTCATGCTCGCAGGTCCCAATAGACAGGTCGAGAGTCCTCCAAGTAGGCGATCAGCTCAGCAGAAGATATTGGCGCACTCCATTTGCTCCGGAGTTGCTTGTTTGGTCAGTATGATTTAGATGTGTATGGTTTAGTATGGCAGGGCTCTGTCCCGACCTTTATGAAAATTATGTATTCTTAGAGGCTTGTAGACAGATTTCATGTACGTAAAAGTTTGTATGGCCTTGTCGGCGTATGTTCAGTGTACGAGTGGTTATTTTGGTCTTAGAGGCCTATATGTCTTATGTACAAGTTTGTATTACATGTTGTATTCTACCGATCTTATGGCACACTCTCTGGCTCAGTTATCTGTGATAGTATGATACGAAAAGATACGCTATGTTGGTACTCGGTTGAGTAAGATACCAGGTGCCCGTCGCGGCCCATCGATTTGGGTCGTGACAGCTATACACTGGTACTGACTTGGTTCAAGATACTTTGGACAAGGTTAAATTGATGTAGGAACGTCTTGGTAGGAAGGTACATTATGTTGCTTACATGGTTGGGGAGAAGGTTTTGCTGAAGGTTTCACCCATGAAGGGTGTTATGCGGTTCGAAAAGAAGAGAAAGTTGAGCCCTCGATATATTGGGCCGTTTGAGGTACTTTAGAGAGTTGGAGAGGTGACTTACAAGCTTGCCTTGCCACCTAGTTTGACAAATGTGCATCCAGTATTTCATGTTTTTGAATGTTTGTTTAAGAGGAGGAAGATGTAACGACCCGGTCAGTCGTCTTGTGAGTTGTAGCCTCGTTCGCTCATTTACTGCTCCTTTTGTGCTTTACATTTATTATATAACTTACCCGGTTAGTCAGTTCGAGTACGAAGGTATTTCAGACTGAATTGACACACCTAGTCTCAAAGTTGGAAAGGATGACTGGATGTTGACTTATGTGTAAATGACACCAGAATGAAGTTTTCATGGTTCTGTTAGATCCGTTGGAGGATTTTGGACTTAGAAGCGTCTTCGGATTGTGATTTGGAGGTCCGTAGTCAAATTACGCTTGAAATGGCGAAAGTTAAATTATTGAAAAGTTTGACTGGGAGTGGACTTTTTGATATTGGGGTAGGATTAGAGTTCCAAAAGTTGGAGTAGGTCTCAGGAGTCATTTGTGACTTGTGTGCAAAATTTGGGGTAATTGGGATGTGTTTTGTTAGGTTTCAGAGTCGTTTGTAGAAGTTGGAAATTTCTTAGTTCATTAGGCTTGAATCTAGGTGTGATTCATGTTTTTGAGGTTACTGGAGGTGATTTGAAGACTTGACTAAGTTTTATGATGTTTTAGGACTTGTTGGTATGTTTCGTTGAGGTCCCGGGGGCCTGGGCGGATTTCGGATGGTTAACGGATCAAGAATGGGACTTAGTACATTGCTTAACTGGGAGTCTTCTGGTGGGATCGCACCTGTGAGGGTATAGTCCGCAGGTGCGGCATGTGGAGTGCAGGTGCGGAGTTTGGAGGAAATGAGTAGAGGTCGCAGGTGCGAGGTTAGTTCCGCACCTGCAAGGTCGCAGATGCGGCGTTGAGGGCGCAGAAGCGGAGGGACCGCAGGTGCGATGGTGAATTCCCCACATGAGATTTCGTAGATGCGGGTAGAGGATCACAGAAGTGGAGGCTCGTTGGGTACGTGACTTTCGCAGAAGCGCGTATATTTTCGCAAAAGCGGATGTACAAGTGCAAGCCCAAGCTCCGCAAGTGCGGAAATGCCTAGGCAGTGTTTAATAATGAGGGTTTCTAGGATTTTCCTTATTTGGGACATTTTGAGCTCTTCGACTTTTTAGAGGGATTTCGAAGGGATTTTTGAGGTAAGTCACTTGGTCCCACCTATTTGGCATGTTTTTTAGGTGTAATCTGGGGAAGGCTAGGGATTTGGCGAGTTGATTTAGGGGATTTGGATGACGATTTAGTGTTGGATTTTGGTAAAAATTGTATGGTTGGACTCGTGATTGGATGGGCTTTCAGGTTTTGTGAGATTTGTTGGACTCCAAGACGTGGGCCCGGGGGGTCGACTTTGAACCAATTTCGGATTTTGATTAATAACTTCATATTTTTCTTGCAAAATTGATTCCTTTAGCCCGTATTGATTGTACCGTACAATTTGTGGATAGATTCAAGGCATTTGGAGGCCGATTTGCCAGGCAAAGATGTGTTGGAGTAGAGTTGTGCTCTGATTGAGGTAAATAACACATCTAAAATTGGTTCTGAAGGTTCGAAACCCCGAAATATGTGTTATATGATTGATGTCGTAGTAACGCAGATGCCAAGCGGCGGGCGTGCAGGCGTGCACCGTGGGAATTGTAACCTAGTCGATTCCATGGCGTTGTATAGTGGACTTATCTTATTGATGTCCGTGTTTTCATCATGTGATAAAGTAATTAAGTTGTTCATCAAGCTAGAGATCATGTTTTGGCTTTATGCCGATACTGTTGGGACCTATAGTGGTCGTTTATTGCTGTTCTCTTACTGATTTCATTGATATTTCTTACTCAGTCATATTCTTTCATTTCATATCATATCTCAGTCTCTGTTGTTATTTATTGATACATCAAATCATTGTTTTCAGGCTAGTTTCATGACATTGTGAGCCCGTGAGAGAGATGATGGAGAGATTGAAGACTGAGTGAGGTCGAGGTGACATTTATGGGATCGGGCTGCACGCCGTAGCGGCTATTACTGATTTATGATAGCGCTCTGGCTGAAGGAGCCCCTCTAGTTTTTGCACACACCCCTAGTGAGCGCGATTGATTATATTAAGGGAAAGATCCTCCCTGGACATGGATATTGTTTGAAGCACTTATATACCTCGGGATGGATGTTCCCCACGGGCTGGATTGGCTCGACTCAGTACTGAGTGATTGATGGTTAGTTGATGTATATATTTCGGGATGGATCTTTCCTTGGCCGGACTGGCCATATATAGTACTGAGTGATTGAGCATTTGAGAGTGTGAGCACTTGAGGCTGTCAGCATGTGCATTGGCATGTAGAAGTAGAGGAGTTATATTTAGCATATCATTCAGATTAGATCTATCTTACTATATTGAGTTTAACTATTGAACTTGAAAGCATACCTACGTTTCGGCACTGTTATTTCTATAATGAACTATACCGGTTGAGTTCGTCACTATTTTCATTTCAAAGTTTTGATTTATTACTTATTGAGTTGGTTGTACTCACGGTATACCCTGCACCTCGTGTGCTGATCCAGGTGCTTCCAATCATGGCGGCTACTGAGTTGTGGAGTCAAGATCTTTGGAGATTATCGAGGTAGTTGCATGGCGTTCGCAGACCATGACGCTCATTCCTTATCTTTATATATGTTCAGTTCTTTTCTCTAGACATTGTAGTAGACTATATCCCTATATAGATGCTCATGTACTCGGTGACACCCTAATTTTGGGAGAGATTTGTATCGAGTTGCGAATTTTATTCTGTTTTTAAAAGGTTTTCCTAAAATAGTAATTGCTTCAGTATTTCTCATAGCTTTTGATGTATTGAAATGGTTGAATAGTTGGCTTGGCTAGTTTCACAATAGGCGCCATCACAACGGGTTGGTTTTGGGTCGTGACAACGTGAGTTATCTGTGCAGATCCATATATTGATACTATAGCACGTCAGTTGTCCATGCAGCATGTGAGTTAACTGTGCAGATCTAGATGATACTATAGCACGTGAGTTATCCGTGCATCACGTGAGTTGTCCGTGTGGTTGAAATTGAAGGGAGATCTGGGAGAGCTGGTTACCGTTATTGGATCGGATTGCGCACTGCAACGTGCTGATATTTTATTTATTGCATTTCATCGTTACATGCAAATCCCTTGACTAATTACCTAATTTACTTGCATATCTTCTTTATATGCTAGATTGTTGATTAAGCAGAACACTTTAAAACCAAGAAATTTGAGCGTCAAAAAAATAGTTTTACCTGAGATTGTTCCTGATTTGATCATAACTTGTTGGAATATTGAACTGCATAGGTGTTAGTGAGTATCATCTATAGGTCTTGCTTCTTTTTTCGTGCCAAGTTTAGTTAGGATACTTATTGAGTATATGCGGTCGGTTGTATTCATACTATACTTCTGCACCTTGGATGCAGATCTTTGTGTTAAAGATGACGTGTACGTCGATGGCTGACATATAAGATGTATTCCAGTTATGGCTATCACTTATCCTTGGTGGAATTAGATTCGGATTCAGTTCATTTATATTTCAAACAGATGATGTAAATATTTCAATTTAGTTTTGTAGAAAAATCTAAGTCTTAGTGGCTCGTGACTTGTACTACCAGTCCTTGGGAATTCTTTGTATAAAAATTCAGTTATATTTTCATTACTTCTCTCAGTAAATTTTATTTGAATTAGATTATTGCTAATTGCCTTACCAAGCTGGTTAGATTAGGTTCTATCACGACTAGTGGAATTTTGGGTCGTGAAATTTGTGGTTCATTGTATATCTGTAGCATAAGTGGTAAAGAATTAAGTAAACTTCTATTTTATCTCACAAAATCTAATTAAAGAAGTAAAGAAGGAAACAAATGTTATTTATGTAGATACATACTTTTAGGTTCATAGGTTCAACGAGTCATAAGCGAATTTTGTAGAGTCTTGCAGATCGATACAGAGACGCCTGTACTTATCTTCGAGAGGCTACAATACTATTAGAAAAATTCTACTTCATTCATTCTTGTCGTGTGTATTTTTTGATTTCAAAGTTTGAACCTTTGTATCTCTATTCTCACAGATGGTGAGTACACGCGCGCTAATGGAACACCGTAGTAATTCTAAGAGAAGCTCAATTGAGGTATATTGGCTAAACCCTCTCCGTAGAATTGGATTTCCATGATCTCCTTATTTATTCTACTTACGATTTGTCCGAGTTCTTATTCTTATTGTGCTAAATCGTCACAAATGTTTGATGTATTAAATGCATAGTTACTCCAATCATGTCTCGATTGCTCTTATTATATCATGCTCTCCCTTGGAAAATAATCCAAGTATGATCGATTTATCAACTGATTATAAACTCAATCCATGATTCCATTGAAATCACTATGCTCTTCCTTATAAATATTTCCAATGTGTTATGAGCTCTTACATACTCATGAGTTGGAGCTATAATTTTCCTAATATTTTATATCTCTTTAATCTTTTATGATAATCTATGACAAGTAAAGAAATAAAAGTATGAAATGTGAATGTGGCCATCGTCTCAAGAACGAGAATTTACATGTATGATTAAGAGCACCAATTAAATGAAAGATTTTATGAAAGGTTGTGATGTATATATTTCTTCAATATAGAAATAGTTTTGGGAGAATCGTTAGGTCACCAAGAAATGGTGGGTTGTAAAGGCCTAAGCCCGAAACTACACGTGCTGGTGTAGGAGTAGAGTGAAGGATAAATTTCCGTTATGATATGTTGAGATTATTCCCCTTGATTAGGTGAATGGATAGCTAGCAAAGACTATGTTGACCCGCACAACATTGCGGTGAGATGGCCTAGCTGATCGGATAGAGATCGGACACCATGCCACACACATGGTAGTATTATATTTTTATGTCAACCCGCATACATTGGGATGAGACGGCCTAACCGATCGGGTGGAGATTGGACTCCATGCCATGGGCACGGTAGTGTGTCGGTACTAAGGATCTCCCAACTTAAAATATCAATGCTTACTTGAAGGTTTACTCTTTTTAAGTTAGCATTTAATTATTATTTATTTTCTTAATGCTTCCATATTTCTCTCCTTTAATGTTGGCACTTTGTCCCATAAGAGGATATTTAGCTTTAAATACTATATGTACTATCGTCCCTTTCGCCGGGAGCGGTGCATCTTTAATGGATGGAGGTGGTTCCTCAGCAAGCGGCACTGATCATTGATAGAAACGTACCCTCTTTTTAGCTGATTTGGTGAGCCAAACTTCATATAGAGACTCCGTAGACATACTATGGTTTATGTTAGTTTGATGCAATCTTTATAATGCTATTTTGATTGTTAGCTTCGAGTTATAATCTTTTGGTAATTATCAATGAAGCTCCTGTAAGTAATGAAATATGTTGTTGTATACTTTTATCCTCTCCTTGTCTATCTCTTATCATTTATTCTTAAATCATTCATGGGCAAGGTTGGGTAGTAGGCGTCAACTATGCTTGCTTCACTGGGATATTTCAGTTGCGCACCGGTCCCGCTCCCCAAGGCCGGGGCGTGACAGCTACAATTACAAAGAATCTTAGTATTTACACTCAACCGTTATGCAACTGTTAATAGGGTCTTTATTCACATTAAAGAAGAGTTAGATTTGGGGATCTTGTCTCCATTAAATCTAGCTATACATCGAGTAATTTGTACTCATCGTAAGGACACAAAATACTTGTATGAAAAAACGCTTACTCCCTTAACATTATTTTGCCAAGTACTTTGTTCTAGATATTGTTCTTGCTACCAGAAAAGTTTAATACACAGCTAGTCTTGTATTTTGTTCCAGTATTCTTAATTAATTCATTTTTATTATTTGTTACTTTATATTCTTGGATCAATTTAATTTAGGTATCTATAAACCATGTTATCAATTCAACTGTACCGTTTTACGAGTAAACACTTATATAAGTTGTGTATTTAACTTGATGCCACATACATTTCCAAATGGATATGAAAAGGTAAATAATCCATATATGAATACTTGTTTCTTAAAGAAAATTAATTATGCAAGTGAAGTTCATGAATTACTCTAATGTGATTTTACTATAATATCGGTGAAAACTTTGTAACTCTACTATTCTAGTGGGCAACGTTCAATTTTCTTAATGTGACAAAATAGTTTGTGACCTTACAATTTTCTATTATTGTAGGTGAAGTTTAATTATTTTAATGTGACAAAAACATAATGGATAAATTTCAATAATAATAAGACATGAATATACCCGATTTAAAGTTAAGTTTTGACCAAATTTTATTAGCTAAATTTGTAATACTTAGAAGAAAAGAATTTAGACTTGTAATGTATAGTTTCTAAACCTATAAGTGTTACCTATAGTTTCTATATTTAAATATGGTCCTTTCGAACGTGATTTATTTATCAACATCCCTTCTTTACTCAAGGATTTTGGATACCTCACTTAATGTTTATTTTCAATAGTATTAATGGCACTAGAGGCATGCATGTTTCATATTTGTGAAGCCCATTCCAGCACTAAAACACAAGAATGTGTGGCGCATGTGTACATGCACCTGAAAAGAGTAAGTCAAAAATCAGTACATAACAAGGCTAATCAAGTTGAAGCAATGGACAATGCATGATTTTATGCTAGGAAACTGAAAGACAGAGGGAAAAAGCAAGTGAATTCTTTAGAGACTTATCAAGATCAAGCAGTAGGTTCATTACTAGAAAAAAGATGGGTCTAAGAGAATGGAAAGTACTAATGAGGAGACACAAGTTAAACATAGTGGTTGATAAAAATTGGAGGATCATTCTTAGGTTTAAAAGATAACTATGGAAAGACCACAAGAGAAAAGATGATCTTGCCAATAAATTCAACAAGGTTAGGAGAAGAAGATACGTACATAAAGACTTAGTTTTAATCACAACATAAACCAGAACACAAAAAAACAAGAAGATTATATTGGTGAAAGAAAGTACAAAATGAAGAAAAATCCAAGCATTGATTTTCCGAATGTTCATTTTGTCGATTTAGCTCGTCCTAAGTCGATTCAAGAGTCTGCCAATCTTCTGTATGCCATTCATGAGATACACAACGTGAATATATACACATATGAGGCTTAGGAGGCCTGACTAAACTACAGAACTGGGACACCAAGTAATGAACTATCCTAAATGCAGTAGGATTCTACTCTTTACAAAGATGAGCGTGCACTCGGAAACAAGTTGTCTACCGTCTGCAGGTTTCTGATTTGTTAAAAAACATATCCTAGTTATGGCATTTTAGGTTCGAGGTTTGGTTGGATATCTTTCATCTTTTGGTCCTTCTGCATAAATACAGAGTGCAGAAACAGCAAGCTCCACACGTTCAACCAGCTACCTACTTCAATGAACTTCAACGAGGAACATCATTCCCATGTGTTGAATCAAATGATTTCTCTACAAAGTTCAACGAACCACTTCAAGAAGCATACATACGTGAAGTTCCTACTATAGTTTCATCAAGTCAAAACGATCGATTATGCCTTGAGAGGGTGGAATGACTAGAACAAATTGCTAAAATTTATCAATTTCAATGGTGAAACAATGGCAGAAAATAATATGGACATAATGAACCCGAATTAGCGTTAAATTACTGTTTTACCCATGGGGTTTGGGACGGGGTTGTAGGTTGGCTTTTTTATCTGAATTCTTTTATATGACAATATAAGTATCCATAGCTTTATATTCTCTTCTAGAACATATATTTGAACAGAGTGGACTCGTTTGGAGGCTTAGAGGAAACACAAGGACGTGGAGTGACTCTTCGGCTTCGGATTCAGGCAAGTTGAAACTGACTAGACCCTTTATGTTGTGTTATGTGTTGGTAAATGTATTAAGGAGAATATGGGGTCCCATACTCCTGAGGTGACGAGCACTTGTGCAGGTACCAGTGTATCTGTTTGGGTAATTCAAATAAGAAAGTAGTATAATTGTGAAAACGATTATGTGTTTAGCCCTTGGGCCATAAGAATGGTGCATATATCCATTTAGGTTAGTATGATTGATGCTTATTTTGACATGAGTGCCATGATTGACTGAGTACTTATGTTTGTTGACCTAGTTGCATTCATCACTCTTCATCTTGTGTGATTTATGAAAAAGGCACTTAAATCTTGATATTGACTTGCTATTTTGCATTTGCATGATGTACACATATCCATTAATTCTTTCATTATACCGCTAGCATTTGACTAGTAAATGGAAAGACGGATTTTGGATATGGTACATGGCTATGGAGTTATGATGATATTCAGCTAGCGACTGAGACCCGATGTGATCTAGGAGATCTCTGGCATTCCGGATGGGTATATGGACCTCATGAGCCCCCCATGGGTCACGTGAAACCTACTGCAGGAGTGTGCGTTTGGCCTTTGCATTGCATACAATTCACTTACATTGCATGCATTCTCTACATCTCATATTATTTATGTTAATTTGACATGATTCATGGCCTATATGTGATAAAGGACTAAAAGATAGAATCTTTAGGCTTATACTTGAGATAAATGAGGAAAAGGTAGAATCTTAACTCTTGGAATGGACTTAACTAACCAAAAGATTGAATCTTTATAAGTGAGTTGGGATTGGAGTGGATCGTAAGAGCGGTTTTAGGGCTTATACCTTCTTCATTTGTTGGAATACCTATTAATTGTGTGGATTTGAACTAACAAAGAAGGAAGAGGGGTATCTGAAGTACCAAACTCTCGTCAACACTATAGTTTAGGGTCGGTCAACGATGTTGCTTGTTACACGTGCTTCCCATACTCACTCTACACTTGTTGCACATATTTTGTGCAAGTACTGATGCGGGTACGTGTTGAGCATCTTTCTAGGAGCTGATTTGGGGTATTTCACAGAGTTCCAGGGTATGCTGATGAGTGACCCATAGTGTCGGGCTTCATTCTATCCTTACTATTAAGATATAATAAAGTCAGATGTTGTGGGAAACTCATCAGCAAACCCAGGAACTCCACGAAACACCCCAAATTAGCTCGAAGAAAGATGCCCAGCTCATCAGTACCTACTCACAAAACGTACAACAAGATTGACTCATCAGAAGATTGTATCATGGTTTTCCATAGCTTCTATGAAAGGCTAAAGTAATAACTAAATGCCATGAGCCGCATATCGGAAGATAGCTTAAGACTATATAAAGGATGATCAGAAGGAAGAGGAAACTAAAGAGTTACATCAACTAAGTAAATCAGGAATCTGATTATTGGACCCAGAAAATTATAGAAATCATGATTGAGAACATTACACGATCACTCTTAATATCAGAGGTACATGAGGGATAGTACAACAACCATATTCTATAACGACCCTACAATAAAGCCGGTTAGAAAAGTACCAGCCTTCTAAGAAGTCAGTATGAAGCTCGGTTGTACTCATACTACACCCTGTACTTCTTGAGAAGATTTTGGTACCGGCCCTAGCTGTCCGTGATGAGCAGCACCTGGACTTGTTTATTGGAGACTCGAGGTAGATCTGCTGGGGTTCGCATGCCTTGAATTCCCCTTCTATTTTCCCTATTTTATTGTTTCTTTTCATTCAGAACAATTGAATTTCTTTCAGACTCTGTTTGTAGAAAATTCTAGAAGCTCGTGAGTTGTGACTCCAGATCTTAATTGCAGTAGATATTATGTGCATTTATGTTATTCCGTATTTTATGTAATTCATTTTTATCTTGTGTTGGCTTAATTGATTCTGTTATTGAAATTGACTAAAATTGACTGAACGGTTCTCTAACGTTGGCTTGCCTAGCAAGTGAATTATTAGGCACCATCACGGCCCCGAAGGTGGAAATTTCGGGTCGTGACAAGTTGGTATTAGAGCAGTCGGTTGCCTAGGTCTCATAAGTCACGAGCAAGCTTAGTAGAGTCTGGAGGGCCTGTACGAAGACGTATGTACTTATCTTCCAGAGGCTATGAAGTTTAGGAACAATTTCACTTCTATTCTACTCTGTCGTGCGATTTTATTGTATTATTACTGATTGAACTTTTCTATTCTTGTCCTTCCGCATATGGAGAGAACATATGCTACGTCTTCAGCTGGACAGCAGCTGGATCCCCCAGTGGCAGCTCCTACGAGGGGCAGAGGTCGAGGTTTAGGCATGTTGGAACCCCAGGTGGAGTTTGATGAGGAGGTTCCAGCCCAGACTGTGCATGTTGGACCAGCTCAGTTCCCTAAGGGGTTCATCGCCACCCAGTACATCAGGATGCTTTGGTACGTTTGGTGGGCCTTATGGAGAGTGTGGCCCAGGCCGGTACATTTTCTATGGTACCAGTGGTCTCTTAGGCTGGGGGAGGAGCACTGAATCCCGCTACTCAAACCTTGGAGCAAATGGCTCCCCAATATCAGAGTCCAGTAGCCCTACCAGTTGGGATAGTTCAGCCAGTTGTTGCGGCACAGGCCGGTGATGGACTCGCCATGTCTTCTCAGGCTCTATGGAAATTGGACAGGTGTACTAAGCTCTTTCCAGTTCACTTCAGTGGTGCACCTTCAGAGGACCCCTGGGATTATCTTGACAGTTGTCATGAGGTGTTGCAGAATATAGGTATAGTGTATACCAATGGGGTCGATTTTTCTGCATTTCAGATGACGAGTTTCGCCAAGAAATGGTGGAGGGATTATGTGTTGACCAGAGCAGCTGGGATGTCTTCTCTTACTTGGGACCAGTTCTCTCAGCTCTTCCTAGAGAAGTTCCTCCCTATCACATTGAGAGAGGAGTATCGTTGGCAGTTTGAGCGTCTCCAGCAGGGTAGTATGGTTGTTACTTAGTACGAGGCCTATTTTGTGGATCTGACCCGTCATGGTATTCTTCTTCTTCCTACCGAGAAAGAGAGGGTGAGGTGGTTTATTGAGGGATTTGCTCAACCTATCAAGTTGCAGATGGCTAAGGAGACCGGGAGTGATATTTCTTTTAAGACGGCTGCCAATGTCGCCAGGCGAGTAGAGATGGTTCTTGCACGGGGGGAGGCCAAGGGTTTGAAAAGAGGCCAGTCGTTCCGGTGGGTTTAGCAGTGTCTCGTTTGGAGGCAGGGGTACTTTTGGTAGAGGCCATCCTCCCAGGCCATTTCATTCAGTGCTTCAGGCATCCCACGGTGCTTTAGGTGGCCGTGGCCCTCATATACCTTATTACGATCAGCTAGCCTATAGTGCACCACCAGCTCCTATTAGTGCACCTCCGCTCCAGAGTTTTCAAGGTGGTTACTCAGGTCGACAGGGCCAGTTTCAAGGATAGTCATCATAGCAGTCGAGGTCCTGTTATACTTGTGGTGACCCTGTCACGCCCCGAACCTGGGGTGGCGAGATCGACACCCGGTGCCTTACCTATCCTTGCGTACCAACTTGCGACTAAGGGACTTTGAACATATAATATAATACTTTGGCCATGGGCATAATTTGCGAAGAAAAATATATAACTGAACGGAAGCTAAAGTTGACTAAACATCAATATAAGGGTGGGCCGACAAGGCCGCCATAACTAGTACAACTGACAAACCAACCAAATATACATACAAGGCCTACAAGCCCAACATACTACACTAATTGACAGGATATGTCTACAAGCCTCTACGGATGGATGTACTGTAATAGGAGCAGGGCCCCGACCTATCCATAACATATATATATATATATATATATATATATATATATATATATATATATATATATATATATACATATTTACACAAGATGCACATAAAACTATAGACCGGGCAACTCCGAAAGGAGTGGAGCTTACCAATCAAGCTGAACTCGGGCAACACCTACGAATGAGATCTACTCGTCTGTCTGTCCGAACCTGCACGCATGAAATACAGCGTCCCTAGAAAAAGGGACGTCAGTACGAATAATGTACTGAGTATGTAAGGTAATAAATTAATTTAAAGCTAAAACTGAACTGATAATATAATAACTGAAAGTAACTAGGAGTCAAAGATAATTTGAAGATATGCTTACCTGCTGATACTGACTCAATGCTCTCAATATTTTAAGTAAAATAGTTATCCGGCCTTATAAGGCTCGGTATATGTAACTGTTATGCCGTAGTAGGCTCGCACATAGGCGCTCGGCCAAACTAGGCTCCATATCTCGGCCATTCTAGGCACGCTCATAGGCGCTCGGCCACAGTAGGCTCGGTATATAACTTACCATATGATCAGAGGTTGCCCAATAGAGGCATGTCCATCGATTATAGCACGATGGTGGTAAAAATATTGTAATACTGTATATATATATATATATATATATATATATATATATATATATATATATATACAGAGAGAGAGAGAGAGAGAGAGAGAGAGAGAGAGACTCTGCTCTCTTTACTAGAAGAAGACAATACTGAATGGAATATAAGGTCCCGATAAGGGAGAATACTGTAACTTATGACTCTAGGAAAATGTACATAAATTCAGGAATATGAATTTCTCTTTATGCCTCGTTATCAAAAACATGTAGTTACAGGATCATTGTCACACCCCGAACCTGGGCCTGGACATAACACGACACTCGGTGCCTGACTACATGTGACCGAGCGAACCAACTGGCTGGCTGAATCAACATGTGATATCATAACATACTGAATGCGGAAAATAAACTAACACATCCTGATATACTGAAAGTCTAAATGACATAAATCAAATGCGGAAACACTAATATAAGTATGAAACATATATGTAGCAACATTGCTTAACCTTAAATGTTGTGACTCTGTCTAACTGTTACTCTAGTCTATAAAGCTTCTAATGAAGCACTGAAAACATTGATTGTCTGAAAATACTGAAGACTGTAAGGTAATGATAATTCCCCAAAAGAACTGGGGATCACCAAATAGCTGGTACGAGAATCTTAGCGCTTAGGCCCCGGGCAAAAAGAGACGTCAGTACATTTGAATTGCACTGATATGTAAAGCAACTGAAGGAAAGAATTATAAATACTAAAATTGAAACTAAGCTGATGACTGAGAATTGATAATTGATAACTAAAATGATAACTATTGAAACTGAAAGTAAAATGATAACTGATAGCTGATAACTAACAACTGAAATGATAATTGATAACTGAACTTAACAAAGGAAGTAAGGATATGAATACTCCCTCTTCTGAATGATGAACAACCTATTTATCTGAATAAACTACGGACTCGGGCCCAAGTATACGTATGCATAACTAAGGCCTCAGGCCCAAAGATGCATAAAGCATAAACTGCGGCCTTAGGCCCAAAGATGCGTAAAGTATAAACTACGGCCTCAGGCCTAAATACAAGGGTTTAACATTCAGTGAATTAAAATCAGGAATTGAGAATACTGCAATACATGATACTGAAATACTAAATCATATTGAGTTACATGATACTCGAATGCTGAATAGAACTAGACTGAGACATGTATTCATGAACTGATTATGAAAACTGAAACTTCAACTGTTTATGACATGTTGAGTAATCTAGACTGAGACTCATGGGCACCAAACCCATGTCTATATTGATTACACACTGATTTCACAACGTTCAGAATGAAAGTCATGAACGAGTTATGAAGCTAGAGAATAGAAGTTCTGCAACTATTTAAGGAACTAAGCTTAACTATATTTCAGATGCAATTAGTAATGTGGTAAAAGAAACATAGTGTAGGGAGAATCATTAACATTCCCAAACATAGAGAGTTAGCCTCACATACCTTAACTTCCTTCTCTTTAGCATAATATAACATTCGCCAACCCTTTCAACTATAATCTATATCAATACAAGTCGAAGGGATTCCAAATTAGCAACAATAGTCATGTTTTGGTCATTTAGGCATTTTATCAAACACTTGGTGGCATAAAGCTTCATATTCCTTATTGATGGTGCTTCTACACCCAATAACCCATTCCCTTGCTCCTAGATAAACTCTAAAGTCTCAAATGGTTATAATCACCATCATTCTTCATCACCCATAAGGTAAACAACACCCTTAACCAATAATCAACAATCAACAACCCAACCCTATAACCGTTCATATTTTTCTATCAAACCCATCAACACATATATCATGAACATAGAGTCTATAATCATCAATCCAATGGTATAATCAATTATAGGGTGATGACATTACCTTTTTGAAGTTCAATCCTCTTGAATTCAAGTTCTAGGGTTTCTTCTCTCAACAATGATGCCCCAATCAAATATCTAATGATTTGGAAGGTTTACCCATGTTAATAAGGTGTTGGGGAATTGAAATCAACTTAGAATAACCATTAGAACTTACCTTGGATGGTGGAGGGACCTTTGAGGAGTTAGGTGTTTGAGAGCACCCCATTCCTAGAGCAAGTTTTTGTGTTTTGGGGGTATGGGGGACGAAGTAGGGATTTACAATGACCCCCCAAGTGCGCCCCCGTGCACCTGAAGGCCTGACTACGCACCTGATTGCGCAAAATAGCAGTAGTACCGCCACAAGTGCGCGGCCGCGCACGTGACCCTCCGGATCCACAATATATTGCTGGAAAGATATTGCAAAGGCCTACAACTTTCGTCTTTTGGGTTTTCCCAAATTCCTTATAAAAGTTCACTATATCCTACTGGAAGACTGACCTTTTGTAAACTTAGTCGATTTTGTCGAATCTTATGCACCTCACTCTCCATCTTGATTCTGAAATAACTATTTTCACCCGTACTCATCCCGATAGAAATTATATGTCTAAAAGACCAAATGAATACCCATTTAACATATCCACACCTAGTCCGAATGTACGGGGTGTTACATTATCTCCCCCTTAGGATTATTCATCCTCGAATGATTGTACGGATTGTAACTTCTGCTAACTCTGGACCTTAAACGGGTCTGGTGGAAACATGAACTTTCATTAACACTTGCATACTAAATTGAATGAATACATTACTACTAAACTATTGAGATACTGAACTGAACGACTACTGCATTGACTGAATATTGGTCTGCCATGGATACATGAATACTAAACTAACATAGATATATGAATATTGAATTGGCACGAATATTTGAGTAATCTGAGTACTAAGCTAGCATAAATGTGTAAGTATTAGACTGACATGAGTAGATGGGTATTGTACTAACATGAGTATTTGAGTATTGAACTGACATGAGTAACTAAGTACTAGAAACTTGAATGCTATAGCATGATATGTGAAATAGTGGTTGTATAGCCGCAAATTCTGGTGGCAGCTCTAATTCATAAGCTAATTGACTGATCCTTTGCAAGATTCTATATGGCCCAATATAGAAGGGACTAAGCTTCCCTTTCTTCCAAAATCTCATAACGCCTTTCATAGGCAAAACTTTCAGAAACACCCAATCATCAACTTGAAACTCTAGGTCTCTATGCCACATATTCAAATAAGAATTTTGGCGGCTCTGAGCCGTCTTCAAACGCTCTTGAATCAACTTAACTTTCTCCATAGTCTAATAGACCAAATTTGGTCCCAACAACTCCTTTTCACCAACTTTGAACCAACCAATTGGCGATCTACACCTTAGCCCATACAGAGTCTCGCACGGTGCCATCTTGATACTATAATGGTAGGTGTTATTTTTAGAAAACTCAATGAGAGGTATGTGATCCCCAATTACCTTTAAAATCAAGGATATCCTCAAGTGTTTGAATAATGCGCTCTGCTTGCCTATCTTTCTAAGGATGGAAAACGTGTGCCTAATCCTTTCTGAAAGGACTTCTAAAAGTTCATTGTAAACTGAGCACCATGATATAAAATGATAGATAACGGGGTCCTATGCACTCTGACAATTTCTTGGATATATAACTTGGCATAATCCTCTACTGAATCTGTAGTCTTCATTGGCAAGAGGTGAGCCAACTTGGTAAGTCGATCTACAATAACCCAATTAGATCATGATTTTAAAATGAGTGAGATAATACTGTTATAAAGTCCATATTTACAATCTCCCCTCAAGAGTATGTGTATTATGTGGTAAAACACTAGGCTTCCTGCTGCTCGACTTTCACTTGCTGATAATTCGGACACTTGGCCACAAAGTCTGTGATGTTCTTTTCATGTTGGTCTGCCAATAAACCTCCCTGAGATCATGATACATCTTTGGGGAACTTGGGTAGATAGAATACCTGGAATTATGGGCTTCTAACATCTTTCTCCCTCACTAAGTCCGTCTATGGTTGGAACACACAATCTATCGTGGTACCTCAAAGTACTATCATCTCGCCCTTGTTTAAAATCCATCATCTTATGCCTGTGAATCCCCTCTTTCAGCTACAACAAGTAGGGATCATCAAACAATTTATCCTTTACTTCGGCTACTAAAGAGGAACAAGTCATATTCTAGACAGCAAATCTACTATCTTTGGAGTATGCAAATTGAACTCTTAGCTAGGCTAAGCAGTGAACTTCTTTTACCAGAGTTCTCTTATCTACCTCAATCATGAGTTATACTTCCCACACTTGATTATCTTCTTAAGCACTTCCTGAAAACACTTATAGAATTATTGTGAGCTAAGTCCATACTTCGAAGATTAGAGTCTCATGCGATGGCACTGCCCTCGTGATACATAACTGGGCATAATTTTAGAGTTCTTTTTTTTTTATATCCCATGCTAACTATGCGGGTTTCAAATCTCCAACTAGACTAACTGACGATTTTCACGTCTCCCCCTTAGACTAAAGGTTAAGGTCTTGTACCTGCGGATCCTTCTCTTTTATTGGGATCCGAAAAACTTTTCTTATCTTCAGTAATGTTTTGCACTTTACGTCAATGAAGACTCACCTTCTGACTTACTTCTGAGCAATCCTTCTTTCTAGGAAAAACTAAATTATTCACTTAATGGAAAGATAATGTATTCACAACTATCATACATAATCTTAATAATTCAACTCAACTCACACTGTCAATCTTCGAGAAACCACATTTCGATAATTCCTAAAGGCTATTCTTCTATAGTTTGCTCTCTCACTACTAGCTGATTGTTTTTCCCACTGCCACTGTACTTCGGGTTTAACTTAAACATTTCGGGTTCTAACATGCGTTCAATGTTTCAAACTCTTACCCACTCACTAGTGTTAACTTTACTAAGTATATCAAATTGTACTTCTACTAGCTCTGCTGAAATTGCTACTTTGTTGTATCTACTCAAAACTTACTTACTATCCTTTTTACTAACAACCTGCGAGCATCATATTTTCTTCTCATGCTTTGAATAACTAAAGTGAAGAACAAGCTTATTCCTAACTTCCCTCATCATCCGACCCTATTGTGAGGTCGTATACTATCTTATTCTTCTTCTTCTTCTTCTTCTTCTTCTTCTTCTTTTTTTAACTATGTATATGGATCACACTTAGGGAAGGTCATCTATCTTAAACAAAATTGGAATATCTAACTCCCAAACTTTCCATACACTTCAAAATCACTTCAGACTATAAACCTCCGGCCTAAACACATAGTCACATCATTTGAAGGGGAACTTTCATATCTTTTATCTAACAATAATAGCCACTTCTTATACAAATTCACGAACAAGGTACTTTCTTGTTCTGATTTGAATAAATCTAAACAACTTAAAATCATTCCTTAAAATTCAATATCGGTTGCTGTTGGTTCTCGTTTCGTACATCATGTCTTCTTAGTCATATACATGAGTCGTACAAAAAATACAACTCTGATAATAACAATCGTTCCTGACTCCTAGGTATTTTGCCCCTAGGCTCTTTTCTGTCAAAAACAATAGTAATCAATTTTAGGGTCTGACATCTAAACTATCATCATCCAACTTGTGGCTCCATTTCCAAGAATTAAATGAAGTTGCTCTAGGAGGTAAAACACATATGAATACACTACCATGCACAAACATATCCTTCAAAGTATACCATCATCTGATAAATCACTTCCTGCGCCATCCGGTGAGTCTTGGTCTTAATCCAGACCTAAAATATGCGATGATTTTGCTATAATCACTGTTACTTACATTTTCCTTTAGCACCCATAGGCATCACTGTATACTCACCAGTCACCAGTATTTTGATACACTGACAATTGGAGATCTGGTAACTGAATAACTAATAACTAGCATATTGAATAACCATAAATTTGCTAACTGAAAGACTGTATAACTGGTAACTAAGGTAAATTGATGACCATAAAAGGTAATAACTAATTTCATACTTTCTAGTAAGGTTATGCTCTGATATGTACTACTATCCATTGCATCCCACTTCCAACATCCTCTCAAGTCTCATTTGTTACTAACTTATACTCCATAATTATACCCCAATGGAAAATCATCCTCTTTAGAACCTTGGATTTTTCTTGCCCGTCGCTTGGGTATTCGATACGTCGGGAATTCGATAGGAAGAGAAGGGCTCTAAGCTTCATGGCACAATCTAGAGTAGAAAGTAATGAGACAATCCTAGATGTCTTGGTAGTTAACCGTTTATATGAGTGGCAGACACGCACATATAAAGGAAACTCCACTGGACACGGCTTCATAGACTCCCTAGGACTCTTGAACCTAGTGCTCTGATACCAAGCTTTGTCATGCCCCGAACCTGGGCCTAGACGTAACACGTCACTCGGTGCCTGGCTACATGTGACCGAGCGAACCAACTGGCCGGATGAATCAACATGTGATATCATAACATACTGAATGCGGAAGATAAACTAACGCATGCTGATATACTAAAAGTCTAAATGATATAAATCAAATGCGGAAACATTAATATAAGTCTGAAACATATATGTAGCAATATTGCTTAACCTTAAATGCCCGTGACTCTGTCTAACTGTCACTCTAGTCTATGAAGCCTCTAATGATGCACTAAAAACACTGACTGTCTGAAAATACTGAAGATTGTAAGGTAATGACAATGCCCCGAAAGAACTGGGGATCACCAAATAGCTGGTACGAGAATCCTAGCATTCTGAATCGTCAGCCTGTAAATCATTACATGCATCGTGAGATGCAGACCCCGGAAAAAAAGAGACGTCACTACATTTGAATTGCACTGGTATGTAAAGCAGCTGAAATAAAGAATTATAAATACTGAAACTGAAACTAAGTTGATGACTGAGAATTGATAATTGATAATTGAAATGATAACTATTGAAACTGAAACTAAAATGACAACTGATAGCTAATAACTGAAATGATAACTGATAAATGAACTGAACAAAAGAAGTAAGGATATGAATACTCCCTCTTCTGAATGATGAACAACCTGTTTATCTTAATAAACTACGTCCTCGGGCCTAATATATATGTGCACAAGATAAGGCCTCGGGCCCAAGTATACGTATACATAACTGCGGCCTCAGGCACAAAGATGCATAAAGCATAAACTGCGGCCTCAGGCCCAAATACAGGGGTTCAACATTCAGGGATTTAAAATCAGGAAATGAGAATCATACTGCAATACATGATACTGAAATACTGAATCGTATTGAGTTACATGATACTTGAATGCTCAATAGAACTAGACTGAGACATGTATTCATGAACTGATTATGAAAACTGAAACTTCAACTATTTATGACATGCTGAGTAATCTAGACTGAGACTCATGGGCATCAAACCCAAGTCTATATTGATTACGCACTGATTTTACAACGTTCAGAATGAAAGTCATGAACGAGTTACGAAGCTAGAGAATAGAAGTTCTGCAACTATTCAAGGAACTAGGCTTAACTATATTTCTAAGACAATTAGTAATGTGGTAAAAGAAACATAGTGTAGGGAGAATCATTAACATTCCCAAACATAGAAAGTTAGCCTCACATACCTTAACTTCCTTCTCTTGAGAATAATACAACATTCGCCAACCCTTTCAACTTTAATCTATATCAATACAAGTCGAAGGGATTCCGAATTAGCAACAATAGTCATGTTTTGATCATTTTAGCATTTTATCAAACACTTGGTGGCATAAAGCTTCATAGTCCTTAATAATGGTGTTTCTACACCCAATAACCCAATCTCTTGCTCCTAGATAAATTCTAAAGTTCAAATGGTTATAATCAACATTATTCTTTATCATCCATAAGGTAAACAACACCGTTAACCAATAATCAACAATCAACAACCCAACCCTATAACCGTTCATGTTTTTCTATCAAACCCATCAACTCATATATCATGAACATAGAGTCTATAATTATTAATCCAATGGTGTAATCAATTAGAGGGTGATGACATTACCTTTTTGAAGTTCAATCCTCTTGAATTCAAGTTCTAGGGTTTCTTCTCGGAACAATGATGCCCCAATTGAATATCTAATGATTTGGAAGGTTTACCCATGTTAATAAGGTGTTGGGGAATTTAAATCAACTTATAATCACCATTAGAACTTACCTTGGATGGTGGAGGGATGTTTGAGAGCACCCCTTCCTAGAGCAAGTTTTTGTATTTTGGGGGTGTGGTGGACAAAGTAGGGCTTTAAAATGACCCCCCCCCAAGTGTGCCCCCATGCACCTGAAGGCCTGACTACGCACCTGACCGTGCAAAATGGCAGTAGCACCGCTACAAGTGTGCGGCCGCGCACATGACCCTCCGGGCGCGCACCTGGGCGCGCATTTTGTATACTGTTCTGTAAAACACACATAACATTTTGCGCAGAGTTCAGTTCGGGCTCCACAATATATCGCTGGAAAGATATTGCAGACTTTCACTTGCTGATAATTCGGACACTTGGCCACAAAGTCTGTGATGTTCTTTTCATGTTGGTCTGCCAATAAACCTCCCTGAGATCATGATACATCTTTGGGGAACTTGGGTAGATAGAATACCTGGAATTATGGGCTTCTAACATCTTTCTCCCTCACTAAGTCCATCTATGGTTGGAACACACAATCTATCGTGGTACCTCAAAGTACTATCATCTCGCCCTTGTTTAAAATCCATCATCTTATGCCTGTGAATCCCCTCTTTCAGCTACAACAAGTAGGGATCATCAAACAATTTATCCTTTACTTCGGCTACTAAAGAGGAACAAGTCATATTCTAGACAGCAAATCTACTATCTTTGGAGTATGCAAATTGAACTCTTAGCTAGGCTAAGCAGTGAACTTCTTTTACCAGAGTTCTCTTATCTACCTCAATCATGAGTTATACTTCCCACACTTGATTATCTTCTTAAGCACTTCCTGAAAACACTTATAGAATTATTGTGAGCTAAGTCCATACTTCGAAGATTAGAGTCTCATGCGATGGCACTGCCCTCGTGATACATAACTGGGCATAATTTTAGAGTTCTTTTTTTTTTATATCCCATGCTAACTATGCGGGTTTCAAATCTCCAACTAGACTAACTGACGATTTTCACGTCTCCCCCTTAGACTAAAGGTTAAGGTCTTGTACCTGCGGATCCTTCTCTTTTATTGGGATCCGAAAAACTTTTCTTATCTTCAGTAATGTTTTGCACTTTACGTCAATGAAGACTCACCTTCTGACTTACTTCTGAGCAATCCTTCTTTCTAGGAAAAACTAAATTATTCACTTAATGGAAAGATAATGTATTCACAACTATCATACATAATCTTAATAATTCAACTCAACTCACACTGTCAATCTTCGAGAAACCACATTTCGATAATTCCTAAAGGCTATTCTTCTATAGTTTGCTCTCTCACTACTAGCTGATTGTTTTTCCCACTGCCACTGTACTTCGGGTTTAACTTAAACATTTCGGGTTCTAACATGCGTTCAATGTTTCAAACTCTTACCCACTCACTAGTGTTAACTTTACTAAGTATATCAAATTGTACTTCTACTAGCTCTGCTGAAATTGCTACTTTGTTGTATCTACTCAAAACTTACTTACTATCCTTTTTACTAACAACCTGCGAGCATCATATTTTCTTCTCATGCTTTGAATAACTAAAGTGAAGAACAAGCTTATTCCTAACTTCCCTCATCATCCGACCCTATTGTGAGGTCGTATACTATCTTATTCTTCTTCTTCTTCTTCTTCTTCTTCTTCTTCTTTTTTTAACTATGTATATGGATCACACTTAGGGAAGGTCATCTATCTTAAACAAAATTGGAATATCTAACTCCCAAACTTTCCATACACTTCAAAATCACTTCAGACTATAAACCTCCGGCCTAAACACATAGTCACATCATTTGAAGGGGAACTTTCATATCTTTTATCTAACAATAATAGCCACTTCTTATACAAATTCACGAACAAGGTACTTTCTTGTTCTGATTTGAATAAATCTAAACAACTTAAAATCATTCCTTAAAATTCAATATCGGTTGCTGTTGGTTCTCGTTTCGTACATCATGTCTTCTTAGTCATATACATGAGTCGTACAAAAAATACAACTCTGATAATAACAATCGTTCCTGACTCCTAGGTATTTTGCCCCTAGGCTCTTTCCTGTCAAAAACAATAGTAATCAATTTTAGGGTCTGACATCTAAACTATCATCATCCAACTTGTGGCTCCATTTCCAAGAATTAAATGAAGTTGCTCTAGGAGGTAAAACACATATGAATACACTACCATGCACAAACATATCCTTCAAAGTATACCATCATCTGATAAATCACTTCCTGCGCCATCCGGCGAGTCTTGGTCTTAATCCAGACCTAAAATATGCGATGATTTTGCTATAATCACTGTTACTTACATTTTCCTTTAGCACCCATAGGCATCACTGTATACTCACCAGTCACCAGTATTTTGATACACTGACAATTGGAGATCTGGTAACTGAATAACTAATAACTAGCATATTGAATAACCATAAATTTGCTAACTGAAAGACTGTATAACTGGTAACTAAGGTAAATTGATGACCATAAAAGGTAATAACTAATTTCATACTTTCTAGTAAGGTTATGCTCTGATATTTACTACTATCCATTGCATCCCACTTCCAACATCCTCTCAAGTCTCATTTGTTACTAACTTATACTCCATAATTATACCCCAATGGAAAATCATCCTCTTTAGAACCTTGGATTTTTCTTGCCCGTCGCTTGGGTATTCGATACGTCGGGAATTCGATAGGAAGAGAAGGGCTCTAAGCTTCATGGCACAATCTAGAGTAGAAAGTAATGAGACAATCCTGGATGTCTTGGTAGTTAACCGTTTATATGAGTGGCAGGCACGCACATATAAAGGAAACTCCACTGGACACGGCTTCATAGACTCCCTAGGACTCTTGAACCTAGTGCTCTGATACCAAGCTTTGTCATGCCCCGAACCTGGGCCTAGACGTAACACGTCACTCGGTGCCTGGCTACATGTGACCGAGCGAACCAACTGGCCGGATGAATCAACATGTGATATCATAACATACTGAATGCGGAAGATAAACTAACGCATGCTGATATACTAAAAGTCTAAATGATATAAATCAAATGCGGAAACATTAATATAAGTCTGAAACATATATGTAGCAATATTGCTTAACCTTAAATGCCCGTGACTCTGTCTAACTGTCACTCTAGTCTATGAAGCCTCTAATGATGCACTAAAAACACTGATTGTCTGAAAATACTGAAGACTGTAAGGTAATGATAATGCCCCGAAAGAACTGGGGATCACCAAATAGCTGGTACGAGAATCCTAGTACTCTGAATCGTCAGCCTGTAAATCATTACCTGCATCGTGAGATGCAGACCCCGAAAAAAAAGAGACGTCACTACATTTGAATTGCACTGGTATGTAAAGCAGCTGAAATAAAGAATTATAAATACTGAAACTGAAACTAAGTTGATGACTGAGAATTGATAATTGATAATTGAAATGATAACTATTGAAACTGAAACTAAAATGACAACTGATAGCTAATAACTGAAATGATAACTGATAAATGAACTGAACAAAAGAAGTAAGGATATGAATACTCCCTCTTCTGAATGATGAACAACCTGTTTATCTGAATAAACTACGTCCTCGGGCCTAATATATATGTGCACAAGATAAGGCCTCGGGCCCAAGTATACGTATACATAACTGCGGCCTCAGGCACAAAGATGCATAAAGCATAAACTGCGGCCTCAGGCCCAAATACAGGGGTTCAACATTCAGGGATTTAAAATCAGGAACTGAGAATCATACTGCAATACATGATACTGAAATACTGAATCGTATTGAGTTACATGATACTTGAATGCTCAATAGAACTAGACTGAGACATGTATTCATGAACTGATTATGAAAACTGAAACTTCAACTATTTATGACATGCTGAGTAATCTAGACTGAGACTCATGGGCATCAAACCCAAGTCTATATTGATTACGCACTGATTTTACAACGTTCAGAATGAAAGTCATGAACGAGTTACGAAGCTAGAGAATAGAAGTTCTGCAACTATTCAAGGAACTAGGCTTAACTATATTTCTAAGACAATTAGTAATGTGGTAAAAGAAACATAGTGTAGGGAGAATCATTAACATTCCCAAACATAGAAAGTTAGCCTCACATACCTTAACTTCCTTCTCTTGAGAATAATACAACATTCGCCAACCCTTTCAACTTTAATCTATATCAATACAAGTCGAAGGGATTCCGAATTAGCAACAATAGTCATGTTTTGATCATTTTAGCATTTTATCAAACACTTGGTGGCATAAAGCTTCATAGTCCTTAATAATGGTGTTTCTACACCCAATAACCCAATCTCTTGCTCCTAGATAAATTCTAAAGTTCAAATGGTTATAATCAACATTATTCTTTATCACCCATAAGGTAAACAACACCGTTAACCAATAATCAACAATCAACAACCCAACCCTATAACCGTTCATGTTTTTCTATCAAACCCATCAACTCATATATCATGAACATAGAGTCTATAATTATTAATCCAATGGTGTAATCAATTAGAGGGTGATGACATTACCTTTTTGAAGTTCAATCCTCTTGAATTCAAGTTCTAGGGTTTCTTCTCGGAACAATGATGCCCCAATTGAATATCTAATGATTTGGAAGGTTTACCCATGTTAATAAGGTGTTGGGGAATTTAAATCAACTTATAATCACCATTAGAACTTACCTTGGATGGTGGAGGGATGTTTGAGAGCACCCCTTCCTAGAGCAAGTTTTTGTATTTTGGGGGTGTGGTGGACAAAGTAGGGCTTTAAAATGACCCCCCCCCAAGTGTGCCCCCATGCACCTGAAGGCCTGACTACGCACCTGACCGTGCAAAATGGCAGTAGCACCGCTACAAGTGTGCGGCCGCGCACATGACCCTCCGGGCGCGCACCTGGGCGCGCATTTTGTATACTGTTCTGTAAAACACACATAACATTTTGCGCAGAGTTCAGTTCGGGCTCCACAATATATCGCTGGAAAGATATTGCAAAGGCCTACAATTTTTAGCTTTTGAGTTTTCCCAAATTTCTTACAAAAGTTCACTATATCCTGCTGGAAGTTGGACCTTTTGTAAACTTAGTCGATTTTGTCGAATCTTATGCACCTCACTCTCCATCTTGATTCTGAAACACCTATTTTCACCCGTACTCATCCCTATAGGACTTTATATGTCTAAAAGATCAAATGAATACCCATTTAACAAATCCACACCTAGTCTGAATGTACGACGTGTTATAATCATGCCAAAATTAATGAAGGACTTAGCCTTAACATGCCTGAGCCGATTCTCTTGGCAATTCATCTAACACACGCTAATCGCGATGAAACACGTAATGGCGGATTGCAGTAGGGAAAAATTCATATGAAATTCTTGAGAAAGATTGCACCGTACTCCCTTATAATCGCAAATTTCCATTGCTATTACCTTATGAAATCTCGTACGAATTTGTTGTAGCTTCATCCATAACTTAGCAAATATAAGCATTCATCTTTAAAGCTTATGAATAATATTATTAAGTAGGAATGGAATGTTTTCTTACTACAATCAAGGAAAATGATTATGGCCATAACATTTTGGCTTTCTTGATAACACTCTTTAACCGAATGAGATAAAGTGCTTATCTCTTTAAAGGTTGCCATCTTGCAAATTTATTTAAGAGTCACCAAATATCTTTGAATTGATGCCATGTTTTTTGTTATTAAGCTTATCCAATAACTTGATTAAGATTATCCACAAATTTCTTAATTAACTTGTTAATCTTCTACTAATCAATAGTTAACCAATTATCCACAATTAATAATTATCTCAAATTACTAAAAATACTACTCACTTTTAACACACTTTGTATACCTTACTATTATGGTCATGTGGTACCTTGTATGACACTAGTCCATAAATACCAGGTATTATAGCTAGGACCGTATTTTATCCCAAAATGTCAAACTTTGACGAAATTCATTTTCTTCGATTTGCTTACCCTCTCACCTTCACGAATTTACTCATCGCTTGTTGAAATAGCATAATGCATATAATCTAAAAATAATCTCTTTCCGAACTTGCGTTGATTAACTTACGACGAAACTTCAACGTACGAAAATGCGGTATGTAACATCTCATTTCCGAGCTTATATCAATTTACTTATGGCTTACTTTCACATACGAAAATATGGGATGTTTTCACGCCCCAAAACCGAGGAGCGCGACCGGCGCTCAAGCGAGTGAACCCGACCGAGCAAGCCTATTAGTTTCCTTCTACCCAAACTCATTCATGAATAAAGAGCATATATGTTTTCCTTAATTAAACAATAAAGTGGTCATGTTTGCAATTAGCGATTTCTTACAATAAGTTTTACCATTTTTAAAGTCTCAAATGGACAAGTAATACAACCACAACATAGCATAGTTTGTCTTTTCCAGCACCAATACACAACCCACACTAGGTCTATGGAGCCTCTATAGATAAAGAAGAGTACAATGATAATGCCGACAACAAGCCCCCAGCTATACCTCAAACAGAATACACAAAGTACAAAAGATTCATGACCCCGAAATGAAGTGGGGCTCAACACGTTAGCTGGGAAGAAGGTGCACTGCTATCACTGACCAATATCTCCTGCTGTGGAACCACTTGCATCCATTGAAAGATGCAGTGCCCCCGGCAAAAGGGATGTTAGTACTGTCAAATAGCACTAGTATGTATAACTAAACACCCTCTCAATAGAATGACAAACAATACAAACAAGATTATCATAATATCAATGAAAGCCTTAATTAACATCAAACCTCAATTTAAGATCAAGACATTGTTCAAATTAATTTTTGTATCTCACATTGGGAGATTTTTAGTATTGATATACCATCGTCCACAATACCAGTACTACCGTATTCTCAGTATGGAGTCCGATCACGACCCGATCGGCTAGGCTATCTCATTAGAGACATCAACCACAATTACTCTAAATATCAATACCGCCGTCTTTAGCACGGAGTTCGATCACGACCCGATCGGCTAAGCTATCCATTAGGGACATCGACCACAATCACAATTTCAATTACAATTTCCAGCACAATCACCATTATGTGTGCGGCATGGTGTCCAATCATGATCTGATCGACTAGCCTGTCTTATTTGAGACATCAACCTTTTTATATCAAGCATCGCATTTCATAATACTTTCACATCTTTTCATTTCATTGGCACTAGTGGCCATAATTATAAGATCATTCTTGGCACGTTGGCCATATTCAGTATTTCCTGCTCACCTTATCAATTTCAAATATCATCCTCATCATCAACAACAAACACAATTCAAATCAAAGTATGTAGTATACATGTGAGCAATTTAGAGTCTAATACACATAGAGATATTTCACAAATTTTAGCATAATAGCCTTCATTTGAACTTGACTTAAAGTCGAAACATTATTAATGCACAACCCATATTTTAACACATCCTCAATTGGTAACATAACATGAATAGAGCATTTGGTATGCTTGTTGAACATATATCTTTCAACCCAATCTTACTCGGAATAGCCAATTTCATAATGAATCACTCGGGGCTTACATAATTTACATGAATATCGTGGGATTCAATTCTAAGAGAAGAGTTTAGCCAACATACCTCAATTGAGCTTCCTTAAACTCTAAAATATTTCGGAATTCTTAGCAACTTCAATCTATTTTAAAAATACAACAAATTGAATCAAAATTAGGAAGATGGTCATGGTTCTAGCTCATTTGAGCATTTTATCAAATACTAGGTGTGCATAAGGTTTCAAGGTCCTTTTATGGAGCATTCCATCATCCCACAACCCAATCTTTACCATGATTAGTTCAACAATCTTCCTACACCCCTTGATATCACATGCATATAAAATAATCAACTCTCATGCCCAAAAATTATCTTGCTAATTACCCATTTTCAAATGATTTTGAAATTAGGGTTTAGGGTGTAGAATTTTACCTTTAGGATGAAGACCTAGTGAGCTTGCCTTCTTAATCTTCCAAAACTTGAGCAAGAATTGAAGAACAATTATTGAAGAACACCTTCTCATTCTGAGGCACTCTCTCTCACTCTAAAATATCAGATTATATCTCAAAAATAGCCCAAAACGTGTATTTAACGAAGTAGGGTCGGGTTTTAAAAACCCAAAAATGAAGCTCCAGAACAGGTTCTGCAGTCGCATATGCGACCGTATAATGGTTATGCGGACCGCATATCGATCACATAATTGGTGTCCAAAATGACAAAAAACCTTCCTGAGTCTGCGGTCACTATGCAGTCCGCATAACTGTTCTGCGGTCGCATAGTGCACCGCATAAAAGTTATGCGGTCGCATAGTCGACCGCATAATTGTGTCCAACTGACCTAATTAACTGACCCATAACAGAGTGATTCTGCAGTCGCATAATGGACCGCCGAAATGCACTTTTCCGCCAAATATTTTCCTTTACTTTCCGATGCATTGTTCAACCCAAAGAGTCTGAGCCGCAGCTCGCAAGCTCACCGCAAAGAATTTCTATAATACTCAACACGTAAAACCAATTCAGCACCACGAAACATTATTTGTTTTTGCAAAATTTTACGGGGCCTTACAAGTGTAACATCATTCCCCCCTTTGGAACATTCTTCCTCGAATGTTGACTGATGCACTTATCATTTTCATAAATTATGTCTTCTGAATACTTTAGTACTTTCCTTTCCATCTAGGCAATTGTTCTGTGAATAATTCTAAAGGCCAGAACATTCCTCCCTTTAGACCTCTTTCGCACACCACAACTTGTGGTCAGAATCCTTCCAATCTCGTAACTGTTGCTACCTTCTATCATGCAGCCTGTACGACTCTGACCTTGTAGATGTGCCTATGCGAATCTTCTCTCCTTTTCCTCCAGCTTTTAGCCAATCTCTAGGCCTCACTTTGTGAACATATACATAACTATAACAAGGTTCTCCTCTAGGAACCTATAGGTATACTGAAGTTCTTCGCTCGGTACTTTGTTGACCTTGCGAATATTGTTATACCTTATTTCACAGATCCGTCATCCATCCGTATGACTTTACTTCATCAAGGTAGGTTATATTATACCATAACTCTTACTTCGATTTATCGTTACTGTGGTTTGCTACCAAACTCCAGGTTACTCTCGTTGCTTATCTTATATGTATAAATCTAAGCCCTTTAACTCTTCTTCATTACTGTTCATCTTAAAACTGATGGCCTAATCTCATATCATACTTTGTAACTTGTATCCATCCATTGTTGATTCACCTCAATTTTGATCTACAATCTACCACTTGAAGATGTGAAACTTCTTACATAATACATTGTCGCTAGGGCCCACGTCTCATCGAGGACATCTAGAGTAATTAGACTGATCCACCTAGGGGAAATACTATACTTCCATAACCGTATTTTATAGCATCTCAATGTGATTCACCTTACGTGGGTATTTTAATCCCGTAGATTCATGAAATCCTCATCAAATTATTACTCCATTGAAGGCCCAAACGTCATCCTTTATCTATCACAATTACACCTTTATTCTACTACCAGGGAAGCATTCCATCACTTCTAAATTCTACTACCAGGGCAGCATTCCATCTCTTCTAAATTCTACTAGTCTTAGATTTCTTTGAGTTCATTCAGTCTATACTGAGCTTTCTATAACTTAGAGAAACCATCAGCTCTTCTTGTTTTCATGGGCATAATCCTGAGGACTTATTCATTCTCGTCACCTTCTCACTCGCCCTTTATTATCCTTACTCCTATCTTCCTAAAATCTTGTCATTTTACCATACTTTATCTTGCGACCTATACATATCTTTTTATACTTCTCGCAACCTTCCTCAAACTTGCTTGCACCACAGATTTCCTAGTGTTATTTTAGGGCATCAAGAGAGACATCACATCGTCTCTAATTTGTTTTTACTCTCTTAACTAGACCTATCAATACCTAGAAATCATCGACTGGAAGATATGCCACTGACGACGCTGCTATCATTCCTGGATACTAAATCCCCCCGCTTCTAGCCTTCTATCCGCAGTACGGACTATTCACAACCTTCTGCATTTATGTATCTCGTACATTGTTCACTTTTACCTTACTTACCTTAAAATCTCGCATCACATCTTCTATCTCTTCCATGATCTCCTTTCCACATAGGTTAATTGATATTTACAACTTGAAGCTCTATTATAAAACTTGCACCTGTGGTGTATTCACAATCCAGTAAGAGCTTCATACTGAGTTCTTATAAGGCTGGTACTTTTCTAACTGGCTTTATTGTAAAGCTGTTATACAATATGGCTATTGTACTATCTCTCTTGTACCTCTGATATTAGGAGTGATTCTGCAATGTCCTCAATCATGATTTCTATAATTTTCTAGGTCTAATAATCAGACTCCTAATTTACTTTGCTGATGTAACTCTTTAGTTTCCTCTTCCTTCTGATTAGCCTTTATGTAGGCTTAAGCTATATTTAGATCTACGTCTCATGGTATTACTTTAGCCTTTCATGGACGCTATGGAATATCCAGGATACAATCTTTTAACAATTCAATCCCTTGTCTATGACGTGGACTCAACTCTTTCTTTTAACTTATACCGGAGTCTTCTATGGTTGTATGATTGGCAACGTATATGCTGCATGGATAATACTCCCAAATATTAAGTGTGTTCAATGTAAATAACTCTGGATTATTAATCGAATAATTCTTTTTGTTCCTTCTTAGCTTTCTTTAAACGTAAGTTATTACCTTTCATGCTCTTTCTGCCCCCTTGTTGCGTGCATACTTAGCTTTATCTTAGTTCCCAAGCATGCCGGAATTTTCGTGCAACTCATATGATCTCGAATACTACTTTTGATATTACTTCCCGTTCATTAGCCACGGTAGGTGCCACTTTCTGATGGAGTGCGTACGATGTTATTGTGAGACTGTTGTTACAAGACCATTTTATCTTTAGGTCAGTGTGCTTATGTTGAAGCCTTCTTCTTTATTTCCTCAGCAAGTCTTTTTTTGTAGTACATAAGGACCCGATGACCCTTGTAAAGATGCGAGCTTATCACATCGAATACTCGACGAAATTTTTGATATCCTTCCTCGCCTATAATTATTCGTAGTTACTTACCTCCATGCCCTTGTGCTTGTAGGGTTGCTTCTGAAGTGATATTTTGATTGTCTTCCCAGTGGCACTCTCTTTTATTTCCATAATACTCATACGGTACCTTTAACTACCCCGACTCCTATCTGAATATTTCTCAAGTATTACAATGTCATAACTGCTCAGCTAGAGGCAGGAGTCAGGCAGCTAGAGGTAGAGATCAGACTGTTAGAGGTGGAGGTCTGGCCATTTGAGTTAGAGGCCAGCCAGTTAGAAGTTGTCCCGGAGATGTAGCTCAGAGTGGTGGGGCCCAGCCCCAATGCTATGCTTTTCCGGCTAGGGCTGAGGCTGAGTCATCTGACGCTGTTATCACATGTATTATTTCAGTTTGCCATAGGGATGCTTCAGTTCTATTTGACCCGAGCTCTACTTATTCCTATGTGTCATCCTATTTTACTTCATATTTGGTTATGCCCCGTGATTCTTTCAGTGCTCATGTGTATGTGTCCATACCTGTGAGAGATGCTATTATTGTAGATCGTGTTTATCATTCGTGTGTGGTTACTATTGGGAGTCTTGAGACTAGTGTGAATCTCCTACTTCTCGATATGGTTGTTTTTTATGTCATTTTGTGTATGAATTGGTTGTCACCTTATCATGCTATATTGGATTGTCACGCTAAGACAATGACCTTAGCCTTGACGAGGTTGCCTTGATTAGAGTGGAGAGGGATTTCTGGTCATTCTACCAGTAGGGTTATCTCTTATGTGAAGGCACGGTGTATGGTCGAGAAGGGGTGTCTAGCTTATTTGGATTATGTCCGCGATTCTAGTGCGGAGGTTCCTTTCAAGATTCAGCACCAGTTGTCCGTGAGTTTCCAGAGGTGTTTCCTGCAGACCTGTCGGGGATGCCACCCGACAGGGATAATAACTTATGTATTGATCTGGCTTCGGGCACTCATCCCATCTCCATTCTTCCATACCATATGGTCCCGCTAGAGTTTAAAGAATTAAAGGAACATCTGCAATATTTTCTTGATAAGGGCTTCATTAGACCTAGTGTCTCACCCTGTGGTGTGCACGTGTTGTTCGTGAAGAAGAAGGATAAATCGATGAGGATGTGCATAGATTATAGGCAGTTTAACAAAGTCACCACCAAGAACAAATATCCATTGCAGAGGATTTATGACTTATTTGATCAACTTTAGGGTGCCAAGGTGTTTTCAAAGATTGATTTGAGGTATGGCTACCATCAGTTGAGGATTAGGGCATCCGATGTCCCTAAGACAACCTTTTGGACTCGGTACGGGCATTATGAGTTTTTAGTGATGTCCTTTGGGTTGACAAATGCCTAGAAGCATTTATGGATTTGATGAACCGAATGTTCAATCCCTATTTGGAATCCTTTGTGATGATGTTTATTGATGATATCTTGATCTACTCCTGCAGTCGATAGGAGCACGAGCATCATCTTTGGATTGTACTTCAAACTCTGAGAGACAACCAATTATATGCTAAATTTTAAAAGTGCGAGTTTTGGTTGGATTCAGTCGCTTTCTCGGGGCACGTCGCATCAGCAGAGTGAATTCAGGTGGATCCTAAGAAGATTAAGGTAGTTTAGAACTGGCCTAGACCCACTTCAGCCATGGAGATCCGAAGTTTCTAGGGTTTGGCGGGTTATTACCGTCGGTTTTTGGAGAGTTCTCATCTATAGCAGCCCCATTGACAAGGTTGACCCAGAAGGGTGCCCCAGTCAGATGGTCAGATGAGTGTGAGGTGACCTTTCAGAAGCTCAAGACTGCTTTGACTATAGCGCCAGTGTTGGTGTTGCCCACAAGTTCAGGATCTTATACAATATATTGTGATACACCCATGTTGGTCTCGGTGCAGTATTGGTGCAGGATGGTAGGGTGATTGCATATGCGTCGCGACAGTTGATGGTTCATGATAAGAATTATCCTATCCATGACTTAGAGTTGGCAACCATTGTTCTTGCGCTGAAGATTTGGAGGCACTGTCTTTATGGCGTGTTGTGTGAGGTTTTCACGGATCATCGGAGCCTCCAATGCTTGTTCAAGAAAAGGGATCTCAATTTTAGGTAGAGGAGGTGGATGAAGCTATTGAAAGACTATAATATCACCATCTTGTATCATCCCGTGAAGGCCAATGTGGTGGCCGACGCCTTGAGTAGAAAGGTAGCGAGTATGGGCAGCCTTGCGTACATTCCGGTAGGTGAGAGACCGCTTGTATCAGGTGTTCATACCTTGGAGGATCTTGTTAGCTTTCATTAGGTATACATAGGAACACATAGGACTTTCTTGCAATACATAGCCAATCAGTTTGTGAGGTTGGATATTTTAGCTCCCAGTCATGTCCTAGCTTATACAGTCAGTCGTTCTTCCTTGTTTGAGCACAACATGGAGCGGTAGTATGACGACCCTCATTTTCTTGTCCTTAGATACATAGTGCGGAAGGGTGGTGCCAAGAAGGTTACTATTGGAGATGATGGACTTTGAGGATGCAGGGTCGTATTTGTGTGCCCTATGTAGATGGACTTAGTGAGTTGATTCTTAAGAAGGCCCATAGTTCCCCGAATTCTATTCATTCGGGTGCCGCCAAGATGTATCAGGACTTGCGAAAGAATTATTGGTGGAGGAGGATGAAGAAGGATATAGTTGCATATGTAGCTCGGTGTATAAATTGTCAACAAGTAAAGTATGAAGACCAGAGACCTGGTGGTTTGCTTCAGAAGACAGAGATTCCATAGTGGAAATGGGAGCGTATCACTATGGATTTTGTTGTTGGACTCCCACGGACTTAGGGGAAGTTCGATACAGTTTGGGTCATTGTGGACAGGGTGACCAAGTCAGCGCATTTTATTCCTGTGGCAGTTACCTATTCTTGAGAGCGGTTAGTTGAGATCTACATCCGCGAGATTGTCCGTCTTCACGGTGTGCTCGTGTCTATAATTTCTGATCGAGGTATGCAGTTCACCTCGCACTTTTGGAGAGCAGTACATCGTGAGTTGGGCACGCAAGTTTAGTTGAGCACCGTGTTTCATCCTCAGACGAACGGGCAGTCTAAGCGCACTATTCAGATATTGGAGGATATGCTCTGCGCGTGTGTTATAGACTTCGGAGGATCGTGGGATCAGTACTTGCCACTTGAAGAGTTTTTCTACAACAACAACTACTAGTAGAGCATTCAAATGGTTCCCTATGAGACATTGTACGGGAGGCGGTGCTGATTGCCATTTGCATGATTCGAGCCTTGAGAGGCTCGATTGCTAGGTACAGATTTGGTTTAGGATACCTTGGATAAGTTTAAGATCATTCAGGATCGACTTCGCATAGCTCAGTCGAGGCAGAAGAGTTATGCCAGCCGTCGAGTTCGTGATGTTGCATTCATGGTCAGAGAGAGAGTATTGCTTCGAGTTTCACCCATGAAGGGTGTGATGAGGTTTCTAAACAAGGGCAAGTTGAGCCCTTGGTACACCGGAACCGTTGATATTCTGGGGAGAGTGGGCGAGGTAGCTTACAGGCTTGCATTGCCACCTAGTTTATCAGTTGTTCATCCGGTGTTCCATATGTCCATGCTCCAGAAGTATAACGGTGATCCGTCTCATGTATTAGATTTTAGCTCAGTCCAATTGGACAAGCATTTGACTTACAAGGAGGAGTCAATGGCTATTCTAGCCCGGCAGGTTCGTCAGTTAAAGTCAAAGGGTTATCCTTCAGTTCGAGTGTAGTGGGAAGGTCAGTGCATCGATGAAGCTACTTAGGAGTCCGAGTCAGACATGCAGAGTAGATATGCACACCTTTTCAGTAGCCCGGTACTTTTCTATGTCTGTTCGAGTACGAACGGTTATTTTAGAGGTGTAGATTGTAATGACCCGATAGGTCATCTATAGTTTTAGAACATAATTTTGTGTTTCGAAGCCTCTAGTAGCTTCTTTAAGTCTTCCTAGATTTTCCTGCATAGTTCGAGTATTTTTTCGAAAGGCTTTTATGTTAAAAATTGATAAAATGTGAAATTTTGCCTCAAAAATCTATTTGAGTTGACTTCATTCAACGTTTTGAGAATATAGACCCGGATCCATGTTTTGACGGTCTCGGTGGGTCCGTATAGTGTTTTGGGACCAGGGCGTATACCCGGAATTAAATTCGGAGGTCCCTAGCTCGAGTTATTGATTTTTGTCAAACATTGAAAGTTTAAAGGTTTAATGATTTTAAAGAATTGACCGATATTTGATTTTGTTGATATTTGAATTGTATCTTAGTTTCAGAGCCCGGTACAGGTCCATTATAATATTTATGACCTGCCTGTCAAATTTGGTGAGAAACAAAGTTGATTTTACATGATTCGGACGCTCGACTTTGAAAATAGAAGTTTTAAAGTTTCTTGAAAATTTTATTTTGATTTTGGTGTCTGATTCGTAGTTCTAGACGTTATTTTAGTGTTTGATCGCGCGAGAGAGTTCGTACGACGTTTTTGGACATGAGTGCATATTTTGGTTTGGAGCCCAAAGGGCTCGGGTGAGTTTCGGTTAGCCTACGGAAGGTTTTAGACTTAGAAAATCTGGTGTTTTCCCCAGTTCAACGGTCATCTGGTTTCTTTCTTCGCGATCGCGAAGGTACTCTCACAATCGCGAAGTGTGAACTGGGTTGGGTGGGTTATTCTTCTATGCGAACTTGAGACAATAGTTACAAACGCGGAGCATTGGGGGGCCTGCTCTACACGAACGTGGCCAGTCACACGCGAACGCGTAGTGTATTGAGGTGGGGGAGGGGAAAACAGGGGTTGTTCTACGCGAACGCGAGCCAAGGCTAGCGAACATGATGACCATGGGGAATAGACCATCGCGAACGCGTGCATCCCCTCGTGATCGCGTAAGCCGAAAAAGCCTTGCTCTTCGCTAACGCGTCAGGTTTCACACGAACTCGATGAATACCTGATGCCCAGTGTTAAAAGAGAACCAGCTCGGTATATTTTCCATTTTTTTTCAAAATTTCAAAACTAGAAACCCCTAGAGGCGATTCTCCCAAGAGTTGTTCTTCCCCAATATTTTGGTAAGTGATCCTAACCTACTTTCGTTCAATTACCAATTACATTTCATAAGTTTTTCACCTGAAATCTAGTGTTTTCATGGTGAAAATTGGGGGTTTGGGTAGAATTAGGAATTTTTGTAAAAGTGGAATTTAGACCCCAAATTGAGGTCGGATTTCGAAACAAATTATATAACTAGGCTCAAGGGTGAATGGGTAAATGAATTTTGGTCCGAACCTCGAGTTTTGACCAAGAGGGCCGGGGGTTGATTTTGATTTGGGGGGGGGGAGTTTGGAACTTCTATAAGTTTGTATTGTAACTGATTTCAAGCAATATTTGATATTATTGGGTCAATTGTTCTTAGATACGAGTGGTTTGGAGGTGGATTTTAGAAGAAACGCCCCGGTAGAGCTTTGAATTGTTAAAACTTGTTTTCTTGCAATTTATTTCCTTCTTTGATCATGATATCCCTGCTTAGTCTAGTTAATTATTAAATTATTCGTTCTGCATGCATTTGCTAGCTATTTGAGATATTTGAGCATTGTTTTCCCTAAGTTTAGGATGGTATTGTGGAAATATTATTGATATGAGGCTTGTTCTTGTTTATTTTGTCTCCATTTTATTTATTTTCATTTTGTATGGTAAGGGAGAGTGTTAATCCACGAAGGGTTTTGTCGTGCCGTATGTGAGTGTTAATGCACGAAGGATGATGTCGTGTCATATTGTGAGTGTTAATGCAAGAAGGGTGATGTCGTGCCATGTTATGAGAGTTAATGCACGAAGGGGAATGTCGTACCGTATCTATTAATTTATACTGAGAGTGATATTAAAAGCACTAAGGATGATGACGTGCAGTGTTCTTGTTTCATTATGAGGTAGAGAGTAAAAGAACAAAGGGTGATGCCGTGCAGTTTTCTTCATTGTGCTTAATTGTTCTTACTTGTTAAAGGCATATTGATTATTCTGTTTATCATTTCTGATGTATCTCTCGTATCTTGTATCCCTTTTAGCATGTCCCCCTCCCAATAGTACACGATTAGCTTTTATCTATTGTTATCTTTTACATATACTGTTATCTGTACATGTTATTATGTGAGTGTCTTGTCATAGCCTTGTCACTACTTCATCGAGGTTAGGTTTGATACTTACGAGTACATGGGGTCGGTTGTACTCATACTACACCCTGCACTTCTTATGCATATTTTTGTACCGGCCCTAGCTGTCCGTGAGGCGCAGCAACTTGGACTTGTTTATTGCAGACTCGAGGTAGATCTACTGGCGTCCACAAGCCTTGGAGTCCCCTTCTATTTTCCCTATTTTACTATTTTTTTTAATTCAGAACAGTTGTATTTCTTTCAGACTCTGTTTGTAGAAAATTCTAGAAGCTCGCGAGTTGTGACTCCATATCCGAATTGTAGTAGATATTATGGGCATTTATGTTATTCCGTATTTCATTTGTAGCTTGTGTTGGCTTAATTGATTCAGTTATTGAAATTGACTAAAATTGACTTAACAGTTCTCTAACGTTGGCTTGCTTAGCAAGTGAAATGTTAGGCACCATCATGATCCCGAAGGTGGGAATTCCGGGTCGTGACAATATTCCAACAAATAAAGAAGGTATAAATCCTAAAACCGCTCTTACAATCCACTCCGATCCCAACTCACTTATAAAGATTCAATCTTTTAGTTAATTAAGTCCATTCCAAGAGTAAAGATTCTACCTTTGCCTCATTTATGTCAAGTATAAGCCTAAAGATTCTATCTTTTAGTCCTTTGTCACACATATTTCATGAATCAAGTCAAATCAACATAAATAATATGAGATGTAGAGAATGCATGCAATGTAAGTGAATAGTATGCAATTCTCCTGCATTAGGTTTCACGTGACCCATGGGGGGACTCATGAGGTCCATATATCCATCCAGAATACTATAGATCTCCTAGATCACATCGGGTCTCAGTCGCTGGCTGAATATCATCATCACTCCATAGCCATGTACCATATCCAAAATCCTTCTTTCAATTACCAGTCATATGCTAGCAGTATAATGAAAGAATGAATGGATATGAGTACATCATGCAAATGCAAAATAGCAAGTCAATATCAAGATTTAAGTGTCTTTTTCATAAATCAGACAAGATGTGGAGTGATGAATGCAACTCAATCAACAAACATAAGTACTCAATCAATCATGCCACTCATGACCAAATAAGCATCAATCATACCAACCTAAATGGATATATGCACCATTCTCATGGCCCGAAGGCTAAACACAAAATCTCTGTCACAATTATACTACTTTCTTATTTGAATTACCCAAACAAATACAGTGGTACCTGCACAAGTGCTCATCAACTCATGAGTATGGGACCCCATACTCCCCATTTCGTCCCTTAATACATTTACCAACACATAACACTACATAAAGCGTCTAGTAAATCTCAACTTGCCCAAATCCGAAGCCGAAGAGACACTCCACGTCCTTGCCTTCCCTCTGAGCCTCCAAACGAGTCCACTCCGTTCAAATATACGTTTCAGAAGAGAATACGAAGCTATGGATGCCTATATTGTCATATAAAAGAATTCAGATAAAAAAGCCAACCTAAAACCCCGTCCCAAACCCTATTGGTAAAACAATAATTTAACGCGAATCCGGGTTCATTATGTCCATATTATTTTCTGCCATTGTTTCGCCACTGAAATTGTTAAATTTTAGCAATTTGTTCCAGTCGTTCCACCCTTCAAGGCATAATCGATCGTTTTAACTTAATGAAACTATAGTAGGAACTTCACGTATGTATGCTTCTTGAAGTGATTCGTTGAACTTTGTAGAGAAATCATTTGATTCAACACATGGGAATGATGTTCCTCGTTGAAGTTCATTGAAGTAGCTAGCTGGTTGAACATGTGGAGCTTGTTGTTTATGTACTCTATATTTCTACAGAAGGACCAAAAGATGAAAAATATCCAACCAAACCTCGAACCATAAATTTCATAACTAGGACATTTAAAAAAAAAAAATCAGAAACCTGCAGATGGTAGACGACTTGTTTTTGTGTGCACGCTCATCTTTATAAAGAGTAGAATCCTACTGTATTTAGGATAGTTCATTACTTGGTGTCCTAGTTCTGTAGTTTAGTTAGGACTCCTAAGCCTCATACGTGTATATATATTCACGTTGTGTATCTCATGAATTGCATACAGAAGATTGGCATACTCTAGAATCGATTTAGGACGGGCTAAATCGACAAAATGAACATTCGGAACATTCATGCTTAGATTTTTCTTCCATTTTGTACTTTCTTTCACCAATATAATCTTCTTGTTTTTTTCTGTTCTGGTTTATGTTGTGATTAAAACTAAGTCTTTATGTACGTATCTTCTTCTCCTAACCTTGTTGAATTTATTGGCAAGATCATATTTTCTCTTGTGGTCTTTCCATAGTTATCTTTTAAACCTAAGAATGATCCTCCAATTTTTATCAACCACTATGTTTAACTTGTGTCTCCTCATTAGTACTTTCCATTCCCTTAGACCCATCTTTTTTCTAGTAATGAACCTACTGCTTGATCTTGATAAGTCTCTAAAGAATTCGCTTGCTTTTTCCCTGTGTCTTTCAGTTTCCTAGCATAAAAGCATGCATTGTCCATTGCTTCAACTTGATTAGCTTTGTTATGTACTGATTTTTGACTCACTCTTTTCAGGTGCATGTACACATGCGACCACACATTCTTGAGTTTCAGTCCTGATATGGGCTTCACAAAAATGAAACATGCATGCCTCTTGTGCCATTAATTCTTCCACCATTTCCCTCTTTACCATTGGAAGCATCACTAAACAGAACATAAAAAGTTTGAAAATAAACATTAACTGAGGTATCCAAAATCCTTGAGCAAAGAAGGGATGTTGATAAATAAATCACACCCGAAAGGAACATAATTAAATATAGAAACTATAGGTAACACTTAAGAGTTTAGAAACTATAAATTACAAGTCTAAATTCTTTTCTTCTAAGTATTACAAATTTACCTAATAAAATTTTAGTCAAAATTTAACTTTAAATCGGGTATATTCATGTATTATTATTGAATTTTATTTATTATTGTTTTGTCACATTAAAACAATTAAACTTCACCTACTATAATAGCAAATTGTAAAGTCACAAACTATTTTGTCACATTAAGAAAATTGAACGTTTCCCACTAGAATAGTATAGTTACAAAGTTTTCACCGATATTATAGTAAAATCACATTAGAGTAATTCATGAGTTTCACTTGCATAATTAATTTTGTTTTAGAAACAAGTATTCATATCTGTATTATTTAACTTTTCGTATCCATTTGGAAATGCATGTGGCATCAAGTTAAATACACAACTTATATAAGTGTTTACCCGTAAAACGGTACAGTTGAATTTGTAACATGGTTTATAGACACATGAATTAAATTGATCAAAGAATATAAAGTAACAAATAATAAAAATAAATTAATTAAGAATACTCTAAGAAAATATAAGACTAGCTGTGAATTGAGCTTCTATGGTAGCAAGAACAATATCTAGAACAAAGTACTTAACAAAATAATGCTAAGAGAGTAAGAGAAAAAGTTTAGCGTTTTTTCATACAAGTATTTTGTGTCCTTATAATGAGTACAAATTACTCAATGTATAGCTAGATTTAAGGGAGACAAGATCCCCAAATCAAGCAAGCCTAGTTGATGCCTACTACCCAACTTTGACCATGAATGATTTAAGAATAAATGACAAGAGATTGACAAGGAGAGGATAAAAGTATAAAATATTATATTTCATTACTTACACGAGCTTCATTGATAATTACCAAAAGATTAAGTTAACGACCAAAATAGCATTTTAAAGATCCCATCAAACTAACATAACCCACAGTATGTCTATGGAGCCTCTAAGTAAACAAGAGAGTAATATAAAATATTCCGGTGACAAAGCTCCGGATATACCTTAAAATACAATGTGCAAGCATCAAAATGGCAAAACGCCTCGATAACAAGTTTGGATCACCAAATCAGCTGAAAAGAGGGTATGCTTCTATCAATGATCAGTGCCGCCTGCTGAGGAACCACCTCCATCTATTAAAGATGTAGCGCTCCCGGCAAAAGGGACGTTAGTACATATAGTATGTAAAGCTAAATACCCTCTCACGGAACGAAGTGCCAACATAAAAGGAGAGAAATATGGAAGCACTAAGAAAATAATTAATATTTAAATACCAAGTTAAAAAGGGGAAACCTTCAAGTAATCATTAATATTTTAAGTTGGGAGATCCTTAGTACCGACACACTACCGTGCACATGGCATGAAGTCAGATCTCCACCCGATCGGCTAGACCGCCCCATCCCAATGTATGCAGGGTGACAAGGAAATACAATACCACCATGTACGTGGCATGGTGTTAGATCTCCGTCTGATCGGCTAGGCCGTCTCACCGCAATGTCGTGTGGGTTAAAATAGTCTTTGCTAGCTATCCATTCATCCCAATCAAGTGGAATAATCTCAACATATCATAACGGAAATTTATCTCTCACTCACCTCCTACTCCAGCACGTGTAGTTTCGTGCTTAGGCCTTTATAACCTACCCTTCCTCGGTGACCTAACGATTCTCCCAAAAATATTTCTATATAGAAGAAATATATACAGTATAGCCTTCCATAAAATCTTTCATTTCATTGGCGCTCTTAGTCATACATTTAAATTCGCATTCTTGACACGATAGCCACATTCACATTTCATACTTTCATTTCTTTAGATTATCATAAAACATTAAAGACATATAAAATATTAGGAAAATTATAGCTCAAACTCATGAGTATGTAAGAGCTTAGAACACATTGGATACATTTACAAGGAAGAGTATAACACCAATCAATTCTTAAAAATAAATAATTTCCAAACTTTTAATTTTCATCAAAAATTCATAACTCAAGTTAGGGACCTCCGACTTCGATTCCAGGCACACGTCCCAGGTCCCATAATTCGATGCGGACCCACCGAGACCGTCAAAATATCGATCCGGGCCCGTTTACCAAAATATTTCACCGAAGTCAAATAAAATCAACTTTTTAAGGCATATATATTCTTATTTTCATCAATTTTCAACATAAAGCTTTTCAGAAATATGCCCGAATTGCGCACGTAAATCGAAAAGAGTAAAAATGAGATTTTTAAGGCTTAAGAGCGCAGATTCGAATTCTAAAACATAAAATAATCTTTTGGGTCATCACAGAAATAGTTAGCACAAAGATAAATGTATGGAGATGATGTAATGCTGTGAGAGATAGCAATGGTGCCTTGGCCTGTTAAGTTCCAAAAAAAGAAAGAGTTATAAATTCAGAGTTGCCATTCTAAAATCTGAAATATTATCCAAAAAAAATGACACATCAAAAGTCATATGATAAGGAACTTCAGAAATATCAGTATATGGAATAAAGTTGTATCTTAATCTATGTTTCTCGGACTCGGGTGCGGGTATCCGATACGGGGACGGATTCGAGTATTAGATTCGGCAAAATCTAAATTTTAAGATTCAGGGATGCGGATCCAGATATGGATACGGGTGCGGGGATTCGGCTAATAAAAAATAGAGCTATAAAAATATTGTAAATTTTGAGAGATATTCTGTGAAAAACTTACATGAATATTGTAGAATTCAATCTTTGATTCTTCAAGATGGACATTATTCTTTCGTTCTCCTAAATCTGTTTTATTTTTGATTTCGAGAAATCAAAATCTCAATTTTTCTTCCAAATTTGTCGATAGACTCCGGTCAAAGTGTCCGAAGTCAGTTGACCGTATCCGGGACGTATCCCGCTCCGGCTCCTGTCTCCGTCTCGTATCGGAACGGGACGGCACCAAAATCGAAGAGTCCGTGCAACTTAGGTCTTAATAGAACCCAATTGGAAGAATTTTTATTAATGTTTGATTAACAAATTAGAAGGGAGCTTTGGAACAATTTTAAAGTTGCCTCTGTGTGACCTATAAGTCACAGGTTTGAGTCGTGGAAGAAGCCACTAATATCATGCATTAGGGTAGACTGTCTACATCATACCCCTTAAAGTGTGCTCCTTCCCCGGACCCTGTGTGAATGCGGGATAATTTGCACTGGGCTGTTATTTTCTTGATTGGCAAATTATTTTCCCCTTTTATTTGATTTATTTTTCTTCATAATTTGGGCGTTTGGAACGTAAAAAATTAGTTCAAGACTAGTACCAGTAGTTATGTTTGTTTGATTGTTTTTGCCAAAACAAAACAACTTTTAAACTTGAAAAACTCCTAAAAGCGCTTTGAGAAAAAAAGATAGTTATTTTTTGCAGGTAAAAACTATCAAAAAAAAAAAAGACAAAACATTTTAAAGTATGTTTTGGCTAGAATTTTTCCCCACATCGTTTTCCCTCCAAACGGGACCTAATAAAATTGTTTGATTGAAGGGAAGCCTTGATACAAGAGTTGCATCCAAAATGTGGAAGCAATTGCTAAAAATTGTAAGACTGCATCCAATATATACTTAATGTGGTTTGGTTTTTTCCTAAACTCACACACTAAATTGGTGGAGCAACCCATAGGAAGCAGAGATGATTGAATTCACATCAGAAATCACCAACATGAATGAGACGAAATTTTGAATTGTGTTGCGAGGTCATAAGTTATCTCTTGCCTTATCTATAAATAAGAACGTACCGGATCGACTAGGCTGATATAATACACGCATGGTCTGTACTTTCAAAGGTCAAATAAAGAATAGTACTTACTAGTTATACAGACCTTAGCCTCACACTAACCAGAATTAGCAGAATCAGCAAGAAGGCGCCTTCCTCCTGGAATTAAAGAGAAGAAATTTCCAGAGGAGGTCTGAAAGTGGACAGTTTGATTGGCATCTTCATCCCTTTTACAAGGCAGCCAACTATTGGTCAAGTGCTTAGGAATACATATTTTAACCATTCTGTCTTGGAAAACAGTCAAAAGCAGAGATATGAATCCCAACAGCATCAACTCTGCATCATTTCATCATGTTTTTACAATACGAACTAATCAGATATCTTAACTTTGACCAAGTAAAAGAGAGGTAACAACAACAACACAGTGAATTCCCACAAATTGAGTCTGAGGAGGTAGTATGTAAGCAGTCTTATCCTACTTCGGAGGGCAGAGAGACTGCTTCTGATAGACTCTCAGCTAAAGAAGTAAAAGAGAGGTAACAAAGAGAAATTGAAGTAACTTGTACCTTCTTTGATCTTTTGTAAGGCTTCATAAAGTGGCTTCTGGTTTTTCTTGAGCAAATACTGCCAGAAATATCACAATTGGAATTCATATTATTAAAGAGACATGATACATATTACAAGTACTAAGGGTAAAATCAAGAAATATTGTGCTGCGAACTACTATTGGAAACGAGTTGATTGTCAGCGCAGGCAGTCGGGTGCATAAAGCATTCCGCATTCACGCAGGATACGGGGAAGGGCCGCACTCCAAGGGGGTGTGATGTAGACAGCCTACCTACCTTGATGCAAATATCAGTGGCTGATTCCACAGTTTGAACCCATGACCTATTAGTCACACGGAGACAACTTGACCGTCGCTCCAAGGCTCCCCTTCAACTTGACGGTCAGCGTAAAACTAGTCAATTTAAAGAATTTGGATTAACCATCACCTTGCTAGCATAATGAATGATTCTTTCAACAAAAAGACAGATAGCAACTATGAAAGTGCAGACCAACGCAACAACCCATGTTGGTGTAAATTCCAAATTTGTTTCTTGGTCTCCTCCACCTCCTGCCATCTTTTATTTGTTTCTTTTTTTTAAAAAAACTCTTGCAACTAAAATACTATGTTTTGTTGATTGCAGGAGATTTCAAAAGTGGATGTTATAGAGGAAGAATGAAATGGTCAGAAGAATAATTCCATCTTGTGTTCTTGGGTCCCATGCCTTGACGATGTTTAATTTAGTTCATTGATGATATTATTAAAGAAACAAAACTTAGGTGTTAAGCGTCAAGACACTTCCTATACTACTCTGTTATTCACATGCATATTGAAAAGAATTATTTTCCTCTAACTTGAAAATTTTGAAGTGAAGATAAACCTATATATATAACAAACTTGTTTCACCAATAGACATCTATTTTTAATATGGTAGTGGACAAGAAAACTTAGACTGAAGGAGCAGTTGCATTTTGAGGAGAACTTTTTTATTATTAAATAGGTTGACGTGAACCTTGGGTATGATTTCTCCCTTTTCTTATGCAATGACAGTTTAAAAAAGATTAACACCGTCATGTCACTCAAAAAGCAATTACAGGTATCCTCCAAATCTTATATAAGAAGTCAAATAAGCCAATAGTATATAAAATTATTTAAATGGTATATATAATTTAAATCCATGTTTCAAAGGATAAAAATGAGATTGATTTATCCTTCGATGATGCAGCCTATAAACGCGTTGCGATAGTCTACGGGTATCATGACCCAAAATCCTAACTTGTCGTGATGGCGCCTATCTCAATACTAGTCAAGCCGACAACATTAATAACCCACGATTTATTTTAAATTAAAAAAAAACGTAACGTTAAATACAATACCAAAAATCTAGTAATTTCCGATACAACACTCCCAAAACCTGGTGTTGCTGAGTACATGAGCATCTAATATAAGTACAAGTCTGGAAAATACGGTCTATAATAGTCTGAGACCAAATACAGTAAACAAGGTCTGCGGAACACGGCAGCTACCTCAAAATCTCTTGAAAATCAACTGCGCGAAATGATCAACACCTGTTATGTTCAGAAATACCTGGATCTGCACACGAAGTGCAGGGTATAGTATGAGTATAACCAACTCAGCAAGTAACAATAATAACTAAAGAACTGAATATAATGGCGAGCTACACAGTCATAGTTCACTTTCAGTAGTTCCATCAAAGAATAGACATGCTTTCAAATCCGACAGTTTAAGTCAAATCAATTTTATACAGTTCAATTTCAAGTAATCCGGATATAAATTCTTTCAAAGATTTTACAACAACGATAGATAGAAACCAAGTGCAACAACAAATGCAAAGCAAGTAAAGCCTCTCAGGCAACAGTCACTCAACTTATCACAACAGCTCAACCTCTCGGCTCTCAGCCCTCAGCACTCACACTCAATGGGTACCCGCGCTCACTGGGGGTGTGTACAGACTCCAGAGGGGCTCCTACAGCCCAAGCGCCATAATCCGCACAGACAACTCACGTGCTGCACGGATAACTCACATGTTATAATATACTGCACGTACAACTCACGTGCCATATATCCTTACCTCACCGACAGGCCCTTGACCTTACTCAGTCCTCAACCTCTCTAGTCTCTCGGGCTTTCGGAAATCACAAGGATCACCCTAAACAAAGATAACATAGTAAATCAATAAATATCAAGAAAGATTGAGGTATGATGCACAAGTAAAATCATGACTAAGTACAAGACAATAATTAGCAAATAATTCAACAAGTACGCGACCTCTATGGGTCCCAACAGTACTATCACATAGCCTAAGCATGATTTTTAACATGTTTTACAGTCAAATTTCTTCAACACAAAGAGAGCTTATAGCTAAGAACAGTTTATTCAACTTTACAATTTCACGGGATGGACCAAGTCACAATTCTTTCGGTGCACGCCCACACGCCCGTCACCTAGCATGCGCGTCACCTCCAAAATAATCACATGATACCAAAATTCGGGGTTTAATACCCTGAGGACCAGATTTATAATTGTTACTTACCTCAACCCCGTGTAATTATTTATTTTGCTATGCCCTTGCCATGATAATTGGTCTCCTAAAGTCTCGTATCTAACCACAATTAATTCGATTCAGTTAATACAAATTATTGTAATTAATTCTATAAGGAAATACTAATTTTTTAAATAAAATCCGAAATTAACTCAAAAATCGCTCGTAGGGCTCACATATCGGAACCCGACAAAAGTTACAGAATATGAACGCTCCTCCAACCACGAGTCCAACCATATAAATTTCACCAAAATCCGACACCAACTCGACCGTCAAATCTTCAATTAAAGCCTATGAAGATTTCTACCATTTTTAACCCAATCCTTACCCATTTGAACTTAACAATCTTTTCACAACTTTATTGGTATGTATACATAATACTCTTACACCCAATAATCATACTATAAATTACCTATTTTTACTCCAAACCCGAAATTGAAGGATTGAGGAAAGAAATTCTTACCTCTTTGAAGCCCTAGCAAGATCCTTGTGAAATCTTCAAACCTTGAACAAGAATCGATGGATAAATGACTAAGTCTTCACTTTATCTCTCTAAAATGCTCTCACCTCTCTCTAAAATATCAGATTTTGGCTAAAAAATGAGCTTCATGCTATAAATCGAAGTTGGATCGGGTCAAAAATTAGAAAGAATGGAAGCTCCGACGTAGTTATGCAATCGCATAACAGGTATGCGGTCCGCATACCGGCCGCATAATTTGGCCTCCAAAGCTAGGCATTACTAACCCGGTCTGCGGTCATTATGCGGTCCGCATACTTGTTCTGCGGTCGCATAATGCACCGCAAAATAAGTCTGCGGTCGCATAGTGCACCGCAGATTTTTCTCAAATCTTGCCCCTCTCTTGATCCACTTTGCGACTATTATGCGGTCCGCAGAGTGATTCTGCGACCGCATAGTGGTTGCAGAAATGACCTTTTTCCGACAAAATATTTCTTTACACATCGGTGCATTATTCAACCCAAAAAGTCCGAGCTTTTGTACTAATTGATCTACCTCGGGACCACCAAACTTTAATTTCCTTAGCAAAATTTCTCCGGGGTCGTTACACATAAGTCAACATCCGGTCAACCTTTTTAACTTAAATTCTAAACCTTGGAACTAAGTGCTCTAAATCATTTTAAAACCTCACCGGACCCAAACCAATTACCCCCGCAAGCCAAATAATAGTTGTAATTCATAATTTGAGCAGTAAATGAAAAAACGAGGCTATAATACTCAAAACGACCGGTCGAGTCGTTACAACGGGTAGAGAAAGTCAAGTTTTCCAAGTATTTAAAAACAAAAATAGTTGGATGATCATTAGTTGTGAAATGAAGATATATTTGTATCCAGGGGTGTAGTTTGATAGTTAATGAAGTGGGTGAAGATTATAGAAGATCATAGTTCAAAACAATTAGATTATTTCTTTTGATATGCATAAGTCTTGGTGAGTAGAGTTACACAGTACTTATGCTGATAATAGACAAATGTATTAATTGAAATAATTAAGATGTACACAAGTTGATTCAGTTTCAGTTGCAAAATCCGAATTTCAAATTTCGAAAAATCGGAATCATTAACTATTTACTTAGAATGCATGAATGATTCTTGGATTTAAATCTCCGAATTTTGTTTTCCTAATGACCCAAGAAAATACAACTTGATATATGACTAATCTATATGGATTTTTTCAATCAAAAAATCCTTCTAAATTTTATTTATAACAACAATTATGAGTATATGTAAACCCCCCAAGAGAAATTGTTAGATGGATATATATTATTTATATATGCACCCGATAGAGAATTACTAGATATCAAAAAAGTATCATAGTTCAATTTGAATTTTGAATTGAATAGAAATACACTAGCATCAATGTCTCAGTTCCAAATAAGTTAGAGTTGGCTATATGAATCCGTAATGTCGCTCCATTAATCTCATTTCACAAAAATATTAATTGGTTCGGACACCACCATTAAAAAAATGAAGATATCATTAAAGACATAAATTATTTTTTAAAACTTTAATATAGGTCAAATTAATAGAATAAAACTGGCTCATCATTTTTAGATGTTACTAAGTCTAGAGTTTTGGTATAGCAAGTCAACTATTCCAGAAAAAGAAAAAAATAAATACTTCCTCTGGTCCACAATAAATATTTTGTTGGACTTTTTTTTGTTGTCCAAAATAAGTGATTTTTCTAGATTTCATAAATGAATTAATTATTTTTTTTCCTACATTGCCCTTGGAGTAAATAGTGTTGGAGTATGTGTTAGGAGTGTTTATGTAGAGAGATAGTAAAGGTTGATATGGTCAATTTCATTGCTAATTAATGTTAAAAGGTGACTTTCTTAATATGTGTGAAAATAACAAAAAAATCACTTATTTTGAACTCGAGGGAGTAGTCGTTAATTGTGAAATGAAGAAGAGAGAATGTCACGACCCAAAATTCTCACCTTCGGACCGTGATGGCGCCTAACATTTCACTTGTCAGGCAAGCCAACGTTAGAATACTATTATCCATTTTAAAAAAAATTTTAAATTTATTAATAACAAAGAAACAAATGTGGAAGTAAAGTCTGAAATGTAGTCAATAATCCATAAAAACAAAACAATGGTGTCTAAATACCATTCCAGAATTGGTGTCACAAGTGCACGAGCTTCTATAATAATACAAATAAAGGTCTGAATAAAATAAAGTTGTCTGAAAACAAGCACACAGCTAAAGTAAAATAGACGAGGACTTCAGAACTGCGAACGTCGTGCAATTATACCTCAAGTCTCCTCTGAGTGGATGAAATCCGAGCAAGTCTATGGTACGCCGCTGGAACCAACTCCGAAATCTATACAAGAAGTGCAGAGTATAGTATTAGTATAACCGACCCCATGTACTAGTAAGTGCTGAGCCTAACCTCGACGAGGTAGTGGCGAGGCTAAGGTGGTTCACTTACATTAACCTATACGCAATATTAGTAACAACAACAAATAATAGAATTAAATCAGGTAACTCATTTATAATAATTGAAGCCAACTCAGGAGTCATAATCCATTATTATTTCAACCAATTTCCGTTATAGCGTGCAAACCGCTTCCACAATATATTCATTTTTAATCCTCTCATATAATTATTTTTAATCAAGTATATATTGACTTTTAAATAAGTCTATTGCGGCGTGCAATCCGATCCCCCAAATATTGACTTTTAATAAGTCTGTTGCGGCGTGCAACCCGATCCTTCAATATGGACTTTTTAATAAGTCTGTTGCGGCGTGCAACCCGATCCTCCAATATGGACTTTTTAATAAGTCTGTTGCGGCGTGCAACTCGATCCCCCAATATATTCATTTCTATCAATTCTGTTGCGGCGTGCAACCCGCTCCTCCAATATATACATTTACCAATTCAATTTTGTTGCGGCATGCAACCCGCTCCTCCAATATATTCATTTACCAATTCTTATAAAAGAAATTTCTCCAATAAATGTAACAATTAATATAAAATTATAAGACAACAAGCATACAATAATTATGAAACAAACAATGACAAATATCAAGTTATTATGAATATCATGGAGAAAATAGGCAGTTTAATACTTAATATGTTAAATGTCAAATAACAATTAAGACACATAATTCAAATAGCTTGTAACAATTAATGCATAAATTCAAGAATTAATATTTGACAAAGAATAGGAGAAAAACAATTATTATAACAATTAATTCATGATTTAAAACAATTTATAATTTTTCAAGTAAGTAGGCAAACAATTAATTTGACGACGTATAGACACTCGTCACCTCCCCTATACGTCGTTGACATGCATTTCACATAACAAATAATTTAAGGGTTCTATTCCCTCAAGTCAAGGTTAACCACGACATTCACCTCGCTTTGTAAATTTCAATTAATTACTCGACCACAACTTTTCCTTTTAAATTTGTCTCCAAAAGTTTCAAATCTATTCACAAACAATTCGATATACTCAATACGAATCATAGGAATTAATTCCATATGAATTTACTAATTTTTCGGATATAAAATCCGAAATTCATTTAAATATTCGACAGTGGGACCCACGTCTCAAATCCTAGAAAAACTCACGAAATGCGAGCACCCGTTCCGCTACGAGTTCAAACATAAAAAAATTATCCAATTTCGATATGAAATGGACCTTCAAATCTTAAATTTTCGTTTTTAGAAGATTTTATAAAAATCTGATTTTTCTTTCCTAAATTCACGGATTCATGATGTAAATGAGTATGTAATTATGAAATATAATTAATATAGGATAAGGAACACTTATTCCAAGAACCATACTCTTAATCACCCATCATTACCCAAACTCGAAATTGAAGATTAGGGGTTAGAACCTTACCTCTTTGATGAAGAACTTGAGGGATTTCTTATTGAATTTCAATGCTTGGACAAGAATTTGATGAACATGACACTTTATCTACTTTCTCTCTCTAGAATACTCTCACTCTCCCTCTAAAATCACTCCCAAAATATGCCCCAAAACCTATTTGATGATTGATTGATGATTGATAATTGATGTAGAATTCGCATTAACTATTGCCTTTATCTTTCTCCAAAATTCCATCTTATTCGGCTATGACAACTTGCACGGACTAGTGACTGATATTTTCAATGTTCGCTAGTCCATACTCTAAAGGCTCACAAGAAATCAAAAGAAATATTCTTCCGTTTCAATTTATGTGACGGTAAACGAGTTATTTTTTTAATTTATTTTCTTAAATATTTGGAATTTATTAATTATTTGACTTATAATATATTTACGTAATTTCTAAATATGTAATTTATTTTTAAATTTAAATATTTTATGCTGAAATATATGATCAAAATTAAAATGTCTAAATCTCGAAAAATAAAGTGTCATGTAAATTAAAAGGAAAGGAGTAGTGTATATCTTACTCACTGAAAACATAACATGAAATTCTATTGAATTATTGGAAAACAAAGCATAAAACGAAAATGGACAAAACGAGACGGGGTCCGCTTAAATTATTCAAAGGAATATATTCACATTGTAAACGGATTAACTTCTTGTTATCAAATTCAAAGCAAAGCTCAAATGATGCATTATGGAATGCATCCGCACAATGTTGCTCTATTCTATAATTTGTTAATGTGGATTATAGCAAGTGAGCAACCATGCATGTCGTGTGGACGATCTTTTTTTTTTTTTTTTTGTTTCACCCTTGGTTTTCAACTCGCTTTGAGGGCCGATTAATTCAAATTCGTACTGAAAAATCCTCCTTTAAAGACTTCTAGTTAATAATGGAGGATTACTTACCATTCTACTATAATTTTTTGTGGTTATGTGAATATTAGCTACGGACAAATTTTGTTGCTAAATAGAAAAATTCGCCACTAATAGCGATGACTATCAAAAAATTCTGTTAGCTATAAGAGATATAGGACAGATTAGTGACAATGATCATAGCTAATTCCAATTTTCCTTTTTTTCTTTTTGTGAATGTTTTATTTCTCATCGTTTTTTCAAAAGGGGTTAGGGTCATCATGAATCAACTTTACAATATTAATCGAGCATGAACAAGTTATTGTTTGTATATGAATGAATTATAACACGTTCTTAATAGTTGTGTCTTATCCCTTGGCTTGAATAAACTGTTATTTCTCTAAAGTTCAAAATTCTCAACCGACAAAACAAATTATTAAAAGATTAATGTTATAAATAGAGTTTTTTTAAGATGAATGTCTATATTTTAGAGATATTTTATTTGGTGACTAAGTCATTCTTTTCTTATAAATAGAGGGTCTTATTCCATTGTAATTCATCCCAAAATTAATAAGAATTCTGTAACGACTCGGCCGGTCGTTTTGAGTATTATAACCCCGTTCCCCCATTTACTGCTCAATTTATATTTTATAGTTGTTTTATGACTTACCGGGTTAATGGGTTCGGGTCCGGAAGAAATTTGGAGTGAAATGAGACACTTAGTCTCATAATTAAAAATTTAAGTTAGAAAAGTAGACCGGATATGGACCTATGTATAAACGACCTCGGATTTAAATTTTGATGATTCCAATAGCTCCGTATGGTAATTTTGGGCTTAGGAGCGTGTCCGAAATATTATTTGGAGGTCCGTAGAGGAATTATGCTTGAAATGCCGAAAATTGAATTTTTGGGAAGTTTGACACCGGGGGGGGGGGAGGGAGGGAGGGAGGGGTTGACTTTTGGATATCGGAGTCGGAATCCGATTCTGAAAATTTGAATACCTCCATTATGTCATTTATGACTTGTGTGCAAAATTTGAGGTCAATCGGACGTGAATTGATAGGTTGCAGAGTCATTTGTAAGAACTAGAAATTTCAAAGTTCATTAGGCTTGAATTGGGGTGTAATTCATAGTTTAGCGTTGTTTGAGGTGATTTGAGGGTTCGACTAAGTCTGTATAATATTTTAGGACTTGATGGAATATTTGGTTGAGGTCCCGAGGGGCTCGGTGAGTTTTGGATTTGTTAACGGATCATTTTTGGCCTTGGTGAGATTGCTGATATCTGTTGTTGCATTTTTCTGATTTTCTCTTTCACGTTCGCGAGTGGGCCCTCACTTTTGCGAAGAGTGTTTTCTGAGTGTGAGGTTTTGTTCTTCGCGTCCGCGAGGGGGAAGACGCGAACGCGAAGGTCTGAGCTGGTAAAGCTTCGCGTTCGCGAAACCGTGGTCGCGTTTGCGAAGGGTAAGATTTGCAAAGCTTCGCGTTCGCGAAGCCACGGTCGCAAAATCACGGTTGCGTTCGCGAAGGGTTAAATTTGTGAGCACACATTTTTTGCTTCGCGAACGCGAGGGACCTATCACGTTCGCGAATAAGAGAGGTCTGGACAAAGAGTTTAAGTTCTGAAAATGGGGCTTCGTCCCATTTTCAATTTTTGACGGATTTGAGCTCGGAAAAAGGCAATTTTCGGGAGCTTTTCAAGGAAGACAATGGGGTAAGTATTCTTAACTTAATATTGGTTAAATTACCCGAATTCATTGTCATTTTTATCATTTAATTGGTGAATTAAGTTGGAAAAGTTTGAAAATCCTCTTAGTTTAAATTGAAGATTTGAGGGTCGAGGTGGGGTCGGATTTTGGTAAAATTGATATAGTTAGAATCGTGGTTGAATGGGCTTTCGACTTTTATAACTTTTGTCGAGTTCCGAGACGTGGGCCCCACAGGTGATCTTTGAGCTAAAATTCGAATTTTATGAAAAATTGGCATTTTCTTATGGAGTTAATTCCAATAAATTTTATTGACTGAAACGAATTATTTGTGACTAGATTCGAGGCATTCAGAGGCCGATTTGTGAGGCAAAGGCATAGCAACGTAAAGAATTTTACGCTCTGAGGTAAGTAACGATTTTAAATCTGGTTCTGAGGGTATGAAACCCCGGATTGTTGTATCATGTGATTATTTTGGAGGTGACACACATGCTAGGTGACGGGCTTGTGGGCCGAGGGGATTGTGACTTGGTACGTCCTGGGAAACTGTAAAGTTGAATAATTTGTTGTTAGCTATATTCTCTCTATGTGTTGGTAAAATTTGACTATAAATCATGTTTAGAAATCATGCTTATTCTATGTAATAGTACTATTGGGATCCACAGAGGTCGCGTATTTGTTGAATTGCCTGCTAAATGCTATATGTACTGAGTCTTAGTTTTTACTTGAACACTTTTTCTCTGTCTCTATTATTATTATTGATACATCATATCATTGTTGTTTGGGCTGATTTCATGATTATTAAGAGCCTGAGAGACTGGAGAAATTTATGACTGAGTGAGGCCGAAGGCTTGATTGTGAGATATTGATACTATAACATGTGAGCTGTCCGTGCAGCACGTGAGTGTGATGACCCAAAATGTCATCTTTAAATTTAATAAGTAATTATATGTTCTAAAATCTCAAAAAGTACCATTTATCATTCCTCGACTTGCGTGCGTAGTCCGTAAAATTTTCCGAAAAGTTTTCATATGAAAAATGGATTAAATTGTGAAATAGAGCTTTAAAACTCAACTGGGTTGACTTTGGTCAAATATTTTAGCAAACGGACCCGGATAAGTGTTTTGATAGTTTCAGTAGCTCCGTATCGTGATTTGGGACTTGGGCGTATGCCGAAAATTTAATTTGGAGGTCCCTAGCTCAAGTTATGACAATTTAACGAAGCTATCAATTTAAAGGCTAAAGATTTCCAAGTTTGACCAAGGGGTTGACTTTTTGATATCGGAGCCGGAATCCGATTCTGGAAATTTAAACAACTCTGTTATGTAATTTATGACTTATGTGCCAAATTTGAAGTCATTCCGAATTTATTTAATATGTTTTGGCATGAGTTTTGCAAATTAAAAGAATAAAACTCAAAGTTTGAGTCGAGGTGTGAATTATAATTTCAGCATTGTTTGACATGATATAAGACCCCGAGTAAGTCCATATTATATTATTGAACTTGTTGGTATATTCGTACGGGGTCCCGAGTACCCCGAGAGTGATACAGATTAAAATCGGATCAATAATTGGACTTAAGCAAAATCTGTATTTTTGCCTTCTGTTATAATCGCACCTGCGGATTATTGACCGCAGGTGCGAGCTCGCAGAAGCGAGACTTCCATCGAAGATGCGGGACTGGGCTGGCCTGGGGTCTTCACAGGTGCGGCCTTTTTGCACAGAAGCGGATGTCACAGGTGCGACAGGAGTGTCCGCAGATGCGAAACTTCACCTGGCAGCATGGCATCGCAAATGCAAGCTTTGTCTCGCAAATGCGGAACTTTTATCTGCAAATGCAAAATGACTGGGCAGAGCTCATAAATTCGGAAGTCGTCATTTTTACTCATTTTTGAGTTTCAAGTCTCGGATTTGGGCGATTTCAAAGGGGATTTTCACGACATTAAATTGGGTAAGTGTTCTTTTACCAAAAGTGATTATATTTCACAAATGCATGTCAATATTCATTATTTATTTCGGATTTAGATAGAAGAAATTGGACTTTTTATAAAAAATTTCATAAACGAAAATTTAAGATTTGAAGGTCCATTTGATATCGGAATTGGATAAATTCTGTATGGTTGAACTCATAGCAGAACGGGTGTTCGGATTTCGTGAGGTTTTTCGGGATTTGAGATGTGGGTCCCACTGTCAAATATTTTAATAAATTTTGGATTTTTATCCGAAAAATTTATAAATTCATATGGAATTAATTTCTATGATTAGTATTGAATATATCGAATTGTTTGTGAATAGATTTGAAGCTTTCAGAGACAAATTTAAAAGGAAAAGTTGTGGTTGAATAATTGATTGGAATTTGCAAAGCGAGGTAAGTATCGTGGTTAACCTTGACTTGAGGGAATAGAACCCTTAAATTATTTGTTATGTGAATTGCATGTGAACGACGTATATGCGAGGTGACAAGTGTCTATACGTCGTCAAATTAATTATTTGCCTTCTTACTTGAAAAATCATAAATTATTTTTAATCATAAATTAATTATTATAATAATTATTTCTCTCTTATTCTTTGTCACATATTAATTCTTGAATTCCCGCATTAATTATTACATGCTATTTGAATTATGTGTTTTAATTGTTATTTGACATTTAGCATATTAAATATTAAACTGCCTATTTTCTCCCCGTTTTCTATAATAATTTGCTATTTATCATTGTTTGTTTCATAATTAAAATATAATTATTGTATACTTGTTATCTTATAGTTTTATATTAATTGTTGCATTTATCGAAAAAAATTCTTCTATAAGAATTGGTAAATGAATATGTTGGAAGAGCGGGTTACACGCCGCAACAGAATTGATTGAAATGGATATATATTGGAGGATCGGGTTGCACGTCGCAACAGACTTATTAAAAAGTCAATATTGGAGGATCGGGATGTACGCCGCAACAAACTTATTAAAAAATTAATATTGGAGGATCGGGTTGCACGCTACCACAGACTTATTAAAAAGTTGATATTGGAGAATTGGATTGCACGTGAGCGGGTTGCTCGCTGCAAAAGAATTGATGGAAGTGATAATTGGTTATGACTGCTGTGTTGGCTTCAATTATTATAAATGAGTTACCTGATTTATTTCTATTATTGTTGCTATTACTAATATTACGTACAGGTAATGTAAGTGACCCGCCTTAGCCTAGTCACTACTTCGTCGAGGTTAGGCTCAACACTTACCAGTACATGGGGTCGGTTGTACTGATACTACACTCTGCACTTCTTGTACAGATTTTGGAGTTGGTCCCAACGGCGTACCATAGACTTGCTCAGATTTCAGCTACCAGAGGAGACTTGTGGTATAACTTTATGGCGTCCGCAGTTCTGGAGTCCCCGTCTATTTTACTTTAGCTGTGTGTTTATTTTCAGACAGCTTTATTTTATTCAGACCTTATTTGTATTTATTCTAGATGCTCGTGCACTTGTGACACCAATTCTGGGATGGTATTCAGACACCTTTGTTTTTATGAATTATTCACTATATTTCAAACTTGCTTCTACATTTGTTCTTGGATTATTAATAATTTAAAAATTGTTTAAAAATTAGTTAATATTATTCTAACATTGGCTTGCCTAGCAAGTGAAATGTTAGGCGCCATCATGGTCCGAAGGTGGAAATTTCGGGTCGTGACAATGAGTTGGCCGTGCAAATCCTTATATTATACTATAGCACGTGAGTTGGCCGTGCAACACATGAGCTGGCCATGCAGATTATAGCGCTTGTGCTGTAGGAGCCCCTACGGAGTATGTACACCCCCCAGTGAGCGCGAGTACCCATTGAGTGTGAGTGATGAGGGCTGGGAGCCCAATGAGTGATGAGGGATGGGAGCCCAGTGAGTGATTGTTGTCCTGAGAGGTTGTACTTGATTTCCATTTGTTGTTGCATCTAGTTGCTATCTGTCATTGTTGTGAAATATCTAAAAGATTGTATGTACGGATTACATGAACATGAACTGTATAAAAATTAATTTGACATTAAACTGCCAGATTTGAAAGCATGTTTATTCTTTGTTGGAACTACTAAATATGAACTGTACCTGTGTAGCTCGTCACTATCTTCAGTTCTTTATTTATTATTGTTACTTACTGAGTTGGTTGTAGTCATACTACACCCTGCACTTCGTGTGTAGATCCAGGTGTTCCTGAATATAACGGGTGTTGATTCTTCCGTATAGTTATTTTCAGGAGATTTTGAGGTAGCTGCCATGTTTCGCAGGCCTTGTCTCTCCTTCTCTATCTCCTTATTTATTGTATTTGGTCTTAGACTATTATAGACCGCATTTTTCCATACTTGTATTCATAATAGATGATCATGTACTCAATGACACTAGGTTTTGGGGAGTGTTCGTGTCAGTATTTATGGGGTTTTGTATTGTACTAAATTATTGTATTTTTAAACTTAAGAGAAATTGTGGTATATCGAGATTATCGGCTTTTCTAGTATTGAGATAGGCGCCATCATGACAGGTTGGGATTTTGGGTCGTGATAAGTTGGTATCAGAGCCTAGGTTACATAGGTCTCACGACTCATAAGCAGGTTTAGTAGAGTCTTGCGGATCGGTACAGAGACGTCTGTACTTATCTTCGAGAGGCTGCGGAATCCTTAGAAAAATTTTACTTTCTTGTATTCTATCGTGCGAATTTGTTGATTATGGAAACTAAATTTCTGCTATTCTATTCTCTCACAGATGGTGAGGACACGTACTACCGGATCGGATGGTCAACCACTAGTGCCACCAGTTAGGGTCGCGAGAGGTTGGGGTCGTGGTAGAGGCCGGGGTCGAGGTAGAGGTCGAGGTGTAGCTCATACCACATTTGGACCAGCACCTATAGTACCACCAGTTGCTCCAGCTCAGGAGCAGATTCCGGATGTAGCTGAACCGACAAGATCAGCTCAGGCACCAGCTGTGCCCATTGAGATTCTAGGCCTTCAGGAGACTTTGGCCCAGATATTGGCATCTTGCACTGGTCTTGCTCAGGTGGTTTCGGCTCAGGCCGCACTTGCCACTTCTCAGGTCGGGGGAGGTACTCATACCCCCGTTGCCCGTACTCAAGACTAGGTGGTACAAGGACTTTAGATACTAGGGGCACTACCAGCCTAGCCAGTTGTAGCTGCTCAGGCCCTGGTAGTTCTTGTTATGGCAAATGATAAGCAGAGGAGACTTGAGAGATTTGAGAGGATTCGACCTCCACCATTTAGTGGTACTGAGTCACAGGATACTCAGGATTTTCTGGATAGGTGCCAACGGATGCTTCAGATAGCAGGTATTCTAGAGAACATTGGGGTCTCATTCACTACTTTCTAGTTTTCTGGGGCTGCACTCAGATGGTGGGAGACTTACGAGAGGCGTAGGCCTATTGGCGCAGCACCCCTTACTTGGCAGCAGTTCTCCGTGGTCATTTTGGAGAAGTTCATACCTCAGTCAAGCAGAGAGGAGCTGCGCAGGTAGTTTGAGCAGCTTCGCTAGGGTGATATGTCAGTGACGCAGTACGAGATGAGATTTTCTGAGTTGTCTTGTCACGCAGTCTGGTTGGTTCCCACTGATAGGGAGAGGATTAGAAGCTTCATTGATGGCCTCACATATCATCTATGGTTACTTATGACTAGGGAGAGAGTATCTGGTGCTACTTTTGATAAGGTAGTGGACATTGCTCGGCAGATAGAGATGGTTCGTAGCCAGGAACGTGGAGAAAGGGAGGCTAAGAGGCCTCGTGGTCTGGGTGATTACAACGGTGTTCCTTCAGGGGGTCAGTTTCACCGTGGTAGGGGTTGTTCTTACAGACACACTCAGACGGGTCTTCCAGCTCATCGTGGTGCATCAGCTAGCCACGGTTCTTACAGTGCTCACTCAGGCCAGTCTTTATTCAGTGCACTACCAGTGCAGAGTTCTCATCATGCCTCATCCGCACAGACTTCTGTAGGTTATTTCTCGGGTAATCAGGAGTAACAGTTCTGTCAGAGGAGGGGTTGTTTCGAGTGCGGAGAATTTGGTCATTTTAAGATAGAGTGTCCTAGGCTGTTGAGTGGGGCTTCATAACAGAGTTCTCGACCGACAGCACCAGCAGTTACACCACTCGCCCTGCCATCTTGGGGTGGGGGTCAGGCAGCTAGGGATCGCACAAGAGGGGAGGCCGATCAGGAGGCAGACATGCTCGATTCTATGCTTTTCCTGCCAGGCCAGATGTTGTTGCTTGTGGATTATGTGTATCGGTCGTGTGTGGTAACTATTGGGGAACTGGAGACTAAAGTTGATCTCTTATTACTCAGTATGGTTAATTTCGATGTAATCCTGGGTATGGATTGGTTGTCTCCATGTCATGCTATTCTAGACTGTCATGCAAAAATCGTGATGTTGACGATGCCGGGGTTGCCAAAGGTTGAATGAAGGGGTTCTCTAGATCTTGTTACTAGGAGGGTAATTTCTTATTTGAAGGCCCAACGTATGGTTGGAAAGGGATGCTTGTCATATTTGGCTTTTGTGAGAGATGGTGAAGCAGATACTCCTATTATTAATTCAGTACCGGTCGTGCGAGACTCTTCAAATGTATTTCCTGCAGACCTGTCGGGTATGACACCCGACAGGGATATTGATTTTGGTATTGACTTGGTGCAGGGCACTAGCCCATTTCTATTCCTCTGTATCGTATGGCACCAGCTGAGTTAAAAGAATTGAAAGAGCAACTTCAGGAACTCCTTGAAAAGGGATTTATTAGGCCTAGTATGTCACCTTTGGGTGCACCGGTTCTGTTTGTGAAAATGAAAGATGGTACTATGCGGATGTGCATCGATTATAGGCAGTTGAACAAAGTTACAATCAAAAATAAATATCCCTTTCCGCGTATTGATGACTTATTTGACCAGCTTCAGGGAGTGAGGGTGTTCTCCAAAATTGATTAGAGGTCTGGGTATCACCAGTGGAAAATTCGGGATTCGAATATTCTCAAGACGGCATTCAGAACTCGTTATGGCCACTATGAATTTCTTGTGATGTCCTTTGGGCTAACCAATGCCCGAGCAACATTTATGCATTTGATGAATAGTGTATTCCAATCATATCCTGATTTATTTGTCGTGGTATTTATTGATGACATTCTGGTGTACTCACGTAACCAGGAGGAGCATGCACAACACTTGTGTATTGTATTACAGAGACTGAGAGTTGAGAGACTTTATGCTAAATTCTCTAAATGTGAGTTCTGGCTTACTTCGGTGGCATTTTTGGGACATATAATGTCTAGTGAAGGAATTAAGGTGGATTCGAAGAAAATAGAGGCAGTTCAGATTTGGCCAAGGCCATCTTCAGTTACTGAGATTCGAAGTTTTCTTGGCTTGGCCGGTTATTATCATCACTTTGTGGAGGGATTCTTGTCTATTGCATCGCCTATGACTAAATTGACCCAGAAAGGTGCTCCGTTCAGGTAGTCGGATGAATATGAAGAGATTTTTCAGAAGCTTAAGACAACTTTGACTACAACTCCAGTATTGGTGTTGCCTACAGGTTCAGAGTCTTATACTGTGTATTGTGACGCATTGCGTATTGGTCTCGGTGCAGTGCTGATGCAAGATGGTAGGGTGATTGCCTATGCATCCAGACAGTTAAAGGTACATAAGAAGAATTATCCAGTCCACGATCTTGAGTTAGCAGTTATTGTTCATGCCTTGAAAATTTGGCGGCATTACTTGTACGGTGTCCAGTATGAGGTATATACCGATCATCAGAGTCTACAACATTTGTTTAAACAGAAGGATCTTACCTTGTGGCAACGAAGGTGGTTGGAGTTGCTTAAGGATTATTATATCACAATTCTCTATCATCCCGGAAAGGCCAATGTAGTGGCTGATGCCTTGAGTCGTAAGGGAGAGAGTTTGGGCAGCTTAGCATACTTACCGGTAGCAAAGAGGCCTTTAGCATTGGATGTTCAGGCCTTGGCCAACCAGTTTGTTAGATTGGATGTTTCCAAGCCGAATCAAGTTTTGGCCTGTGTGGTTTCTCGGTCTTCTTTATATGATCGCATCAGAGAGCGCCAGTATGATGATCCACATCTGCTTTTCCTTAAGGACACGGTTCAACATGGTGATGCCAAGGAAGTCACTATTGGAGATGACGGTGTATTACAGATGCAGGACAGGCTATGTATGCCTAATGTAGATGGTTTGCATGAGCTGATTCTCTAGGAAGCTCAAAGTTCGTGGTACTCTATTCATCCAGGCGCTGCGAAGATATATCAGGATTTGAGACAACACTATTGGTGGAGGCGGATGAAGAAAGATATAGTTGGGTTTGTATCTCGGTGTTTAAATTGTCAACAAGTAAAGTATGAACATCATAGACCGGGCAGATTGTTACAGAGACTTGAAATTCCGGAGTGGAAGTGGGAGCGTATTACCATGGACTTCGTAGTTGGACTCCCATGGACTTTGAGAAAGTTTGATGCTGTTTGGGTGATGGTAGATCGATTGACCAAATATGCAGATTTTATTCCAGTCGATACTAATTATTCTTTGGAGCGGTTGGCTGGGATTTATATTTGCGAGACTATTCGCCTACACGGTGTGCCGGTGTCCTTTATTTCAGACCGGGGTATGCAATTTACCTCACAGTTTTGGAGGACAGTGCAGCTAGAATTGGGGACACAAGTTCAGTTGAGTACAACATTTTACCCTCAGACGGACGGATAGTCTGAGCGCACTATTCAGATATTGAAGGATATGCTACGCGCTTGTGTCATTCGGAGTTTGCTTACAATAATAGCTACCAGTTAAGCATTCAGATGGCTCCGTATGAAGCTTTGTATGGGAGACGGTGTCGATCTCCAGTGGGTTAGTTTGAGCCGGGTGAGGTTAGGCTATTGGGTACTGACTTGGTTCAGGATGCTTTAAAGAAGGTCAAAGTGATTCAGGAATGGCTTCGCACGGCACAGTCTAGATAGAAGAGTTATGCCGACAGGAAGGTTCGTGATGTTGTTCACATGGTGGGGGAGAAGGTTCTGCTCAAGATTTCACCCATGAAGGGCGTGTTGAGGTTCGGGAAGAAGGGCAAGTTGAGCCCTCAGTAAATTGGGCCTTTTGAGATACTTAAGAAAATTGGAGAGATGGCTTATGAACTTGCTTTGCCACCTAGTCTATCAGGTGTTCATCCAGTGTTCCATGTATCCATGCTCCGAAAGTATGTCGAGGATCCGTCTCATATTCTGGATTTCAGTACAGTACAACTGGACGGTAATTTGACTTATGACGTGGAACCGGTGGCTATTTTAGACCGGCAGGTTAGAAAGCTGAGGTCAAAGAGCATAGCATCAGTGAAGGTGCAGTGGAGAGGCCAGCTAGCCGGAGAAGCTACTTGGGATATTGAGCACGAGATGCAGAGCAAATATCCACACTTATTTGAGACTCCAAGTATTGTTCTAAACCCGTTCGAGGATGAATGTTTGCTTAAGAGGGAAAGAATGTAATGACCCGACCGGTAGTTTTGAGTATTATAACCCCGTTCCCCCATTTACTGCTCAATTTATGCTTTATAGTTATTTTATGACTTACCGAGTTGGTGGGTTCGGGTCCGGAAGGAATTTGGAGTGAAATGAGACACTTAGTCTCATAATTTTAAATTTAAGTTAGAAAAGTGGACCGAATATGGACCTATGTGTAAAAGACCTCGGATTTGAATTTCGATGATTCTAATATCTCCGTATGGTGATTTTGGGCTTAGGAGCATGTCCAGAATATTATTTGGAGGTCCGTGGAGGAATTAGGTATGAAATTCCAAAAGTTGAATTTTTGGGAAGTTTGACCGGGGGGTTGACTTTATGATATCGGGGTCGGAATCCGATTCTGAAAATTTGAATACCTCAGTTATGTCATTTATGAATTTTGTGCAAAATTTGAGGTCAATAGGACGTGAATTGATAGGTTCCGGAGTCATTTGTAGAAACTAGAAATTTTAAAGTTCATTAGGCTTGAATTGGGGGTGTAATTCATGGTTTTAGCGTTGTTTGAGGTGATTTGAGGGTTCGCCTAAGTCTGTATGATGTTTTAGGACTTGTTGGTATTTTTGGTTGAGGTCCCGAGGGGATCGGGTGAGTTTTGGATGGTTAACGGATCATTTTTGGCTTTGGTGAGATTGTTGATATCTATTGCTGCATTTTTCTGATTTTCTCTTTCGCGTTCGCGAGTGGGCCCTCACATTCACGAAGAGTGTTTTCTGAGTGTGAGGTTTTGTTCTTCACGTCCGTGAAGGGGAAGACGCGAACGCGAAGGTCTGAGATGGTAAAGCTTCGCGTTCGCGAAGGGTAAGATTTGCAAAGCTTCGCGTTCGCGAAGTCACGTTCGAATTTGAGCTCGGGAAGAGGCGAATTTCGGGATTCTTTCAAGGAAAACAACGGGGTAAGTTTTCTTAACTCAATATTGGTTAAATTACCTGAATCCATGGTTGTTTTTATCATTTAATTAGTGAATTAAGTTGGAAAAATTTGAAAACCCTCTTAGTTTAAATTGAAGATTTGAGGGTCGAGTTAGGGTCGGATTTTGGTAAAATTGGTATGGTGTGACTCGTGGTTGAATGGGCTTTCGTATTTTGTAAATTTTATCGAGTTCCGAGATATGGGCCCCACAGCCGATTTTTGAGCTAAAATTCGGATTTTTATGGAAAATTACCATTTTCTTATGGAGTTAGTTCCAATAAATTTTATTGACTGAAACGAATTATTTGTGACTAGATTTGAGGCATTCGGAGGCCGATTTGAGAGGCAAAGGCATAACAGAGTAATGAATTTCACGCTCTGAGGTAAGTAACAGTTTTAAATCTTATCTTGAGGGTATGAAACCCCGAATTGTTGTATCATGTGATTATTTTTGAGGTGACATACATGCTAGGTGACGGGCATGTGGGCGTTCACCGAGGGGATTGTGACTTGGTCCGTCCTAGAAAACTGTAAAGTTGAATAATTTGTTGTTACCTATATGCTCTCTATGTGTTGATAAAATTTGAGTGTAAATCATGTTAGAGGCAGGAGTACTTTTGGTAGAGGCCATCCTCCCAGGCCGTTTCAACCAATGATACCAATGAGAATAGTGCAAAAATAAAATTATCACTACGGGATTTGAGAAATGTTAGTTTTTTTTTCATGTAGTGTTTCTTAATTAATATCTAACGATTATCTATAATTATTTAGAAGGTTTAAATTTTAAGGTTATTTACATATAATTCAAATAACTCAGATATTTAACATGGTTAATGTCAAATATCAAAATGGAGTCATATTTGAAGAAAAATAAAATCACTGGCTAAAGAATTTTTAAGTTTTTTTTAGATAGCCAACTAAAATGAGTTTTGAATTATTGATATTATTTTCACTTACATTATTATAAAAATAATTATTATTGAAAAATAAAGTTTTAGAAACTGAAATTTTAAAAAAGAAATATTTTTTTAAGAGATATCAACACACCAAGTATGTCACGACCCAATTTCACCTATAGGTCGTGATGGCGCCCAACACTACAGTTAGACAACCTAACTGATAAATAAAACGTACATTGGTTAAACTTTTAATCCAACAAAATAATAAAATACTAAATTTTACCAATGTGTGTGTGCCAAGACCCGGCATCACAAGTGCATGAGGATCTAATAGATTATACAAAACTCTGAATACTGTCTGAAATAAAATACACAGAATGTATAAGAAGAGATGCAGAACGGCTCAGAAAGGCAGCTCACCACTATGCCTCAGGATGATGTGGATATGTGATGATAGGTCCTCCACTAGTACCTGTCTCAGATCCTGCACAAAAAGTGCAGCAAGTGTAGTATGAGTACGTAAACAACGTGTACCCGGTAAGTATCAAGCCTAATCTCGAAGTGGTAGAGACGAGATGACCAACTTTGACACTAACTATGGGTCAATAATAATAATTGAAATAAGACTAAAATATTAAAATCAGCACGATTCACATAATATAACAATAATTTATTTAACTAGCAGAAATAATTAAATTCCTTCAAAATGCAATTTAACCAGCAGAAATAATTAAATTCCTTCAATTTTAAAGCTTCACACCTAAACTAGGAATTTATTGTTGATACCGAGAAACAAGAGAATTAAAAATTCAATTCTTACTTACTACTACTGTAGGATAATTGACAATCGAATATTTATATACATGTGTTCAAGAACTAATTATTTGTAAAGAAGCCTAGAATTTTCGTTGCCTGCGTGAATAGTTCGTTTCCACTGTTTCTTGAGCAAACAGAATGTTAATTATATTTTACTTATAAGACTTTTTACGCCTCTTGCCTTCCAATAGACCTTTATGAGCTTAGGCTTGTCACATGCTTTCTTTTCTTGTTTTTCCTTTTTTTTTGACTTAACTAGTATTTAATTATATCTTCTTTTAATAATTAATAATATTAAAATTGTTAATATTTCCCTAATTATATATCCAACTATTTATAAATAGAGAAGTAAGTCAAAAATCAATCACAAGGGTTTAAACCTGTAATAGAAGTATAATTAAAGATTAAAAAAAATTAAATTCTATATTTAGCATGTCTTGAAAAATTTATAGATTTGAGGAGTGTTACAATCTTCCCTCTTTAAAAACATTCGTCCTCGAATATTGTTAGGGCCTTATTCTTAAGCTAACAATCATTCCTTAAGTCCTTGAACTTCTTAAGGTTTCTTAGCACTACTCACTTTCCCAAGGGACTCAAAATTTTGGGCAAACTCCTTAAATTTTCAAAATTTTCGGCCGAGTTGTAATGACCCAACCGGTCGTTTTGAGAGTTATAGCCCTGATTCCCTGTCTTCTAATTTTGCTGTTTTTTTATGCTTTTGTGTCTTGCCGGGAGGTGTTGGTTGTGGTTTCAGAGTGTTTTGGGACACATAGTCCCTAAACGAAAGCTTAAGTCTTAGAATTTCGACCGTAGTCAGAACTATATGAAGACAACTCCAGAATGGAGTTCCATTGGTTCCGTTAGCTTCGTTGGGTGTTTTGGACTTAGGGGCGTGTCCGGATTGTATTTTGGAGGTCTGTAGCTCATTCAGGCTTGAAATGGCGAAAGTCAAAGTTTTGGAGATTTTGGCCGGTAGTGGACTTTTTGATATCTTAGTCTGATTCCAATTCCGAAAGTTGTAGTAGGTCCGTAAGGTTGAATATGACTTGTGTGCAAAATTTGAGGTCAATCAGATGTGGTTTGGTAGGTTTCGGTATTAGTTGTAGAAATTGGAAGTTTCAAGTTCATCAGGTTTTAATCGGAGGGTGAATTGTGTTTTTATCGTTATTTGGTGTGATTCGAGGGCTGGACTAAGTTCGTATGATGTTTTAGTACTGGTTGGAATATTTGGTTGAGTTCTCGAGGGCCTCGGGTTTGTTTCAGATGCTTAACGGATGAAATATTAGACTTATGCAATTGCTAAAGTTTTTCTGGTTTCTGGTGTTTCGCACCTGCGGTGGGGAGGCCGTAGGTGCGGCATTGCACGTGCGGCAGATCAAGTGTAGAACTTGAATTGGGAGACTCGATCAGGAATCGCAGGTGCGAGGGAAGTACTGCATCTGCGATGCCCGCAGATGCGGCTAAGGGACCGCAGGCGCGGAGGAGGACCGCATAAGCGAACAGTGTTCCGCAAGCGCGCACACGTAGGTGCGACCCTAGGATCGCAGAAGTGGACCCTCAGTTTTTAAGTGAAATCTGCACCTGCGAGTGGAATTCCACAGGTGCGATGGCACGTCCGCAGAACTGGAAGAACTGAGTAGAAAAGGGGAAATTCAGGGGTTTGATTCCCATTTTGATTTTGGGACATTGAGAGCTCGGTGTGAGGCGATTATTCAAGGTTTCTTCGAGAAGATTGTTGGAGTAAGTGATTCTAACTCGGATTAGGCAATATTTCATGACTCTATTGCTATTTACATCTTCTAATTAGGGATTTGAGTTGGAAATTTGGGGAAACATGGTAGAAAGTTCATAGGCTAAACTTTGAGTTTTGGAAGGCGATTTGAGGTTGGATTCGACAAATTCTTGTATGGTTAGACTTGTGAGTGAATGAGTGTTCGTATTTTGTGACTTTTACCCAATTCCGAGACGTGGGCCGGGGAGACCTTTTGGGATGATTTCTTAATTTCTCGCTTTAGCTTAGATTTCATTGACTAGATTAGTTTTTTATAGCTATATTTATGGTATGTAATTGATTTTGGCTAGATTTGGGCCATTCAGAGTCGGATATTCATGGGAAGAGCATTGCTACCGATTGATTTAGCTTGGTTCGAGGTTACTGGCTTGCCTAACCTTGTGTGGGGGAATTCCCCTTAGGATTTAGTACTGATATTGCTATGTGAGCGTTGTGTACGCGAGGTCACGAGTGCGTACATGGGCTATTTGTTGAAACACCTGATGTTTACTGAGTAATTGCCTATTTTTACCTTAATTGAATATACTAGCATGCGTAGTTACCCTGTTAGCCTAGATAACATGTCTATGTGCCTTAAATGCTTAACCGAACTCCTTGCAGCATGCCTATTGAGTTCCTGCTTCTTTTCCCGACTTGTACTGTTACACCCCATGTTTTCGTACGTGAAAGTATGCCATAAGTAAATTGATGGAAGCTTGAAAAATAAGATATTACATCACGCATTTTCGGACGTTAAAGTTTCGTCGTAAGCTAATCAACGTAAGGTCGGGAATGAGATTATTCGGAGATTATAAGCATTATGCTACTTCAAACAAGTGATGAGTAAATTTGTGAAGGTGAGAGGGTAAGCAAATTGAAGAAAATAAATTTTCGTCGAAGTTTGATATTTTTAGATAAAATATGGTCCAAGCTACAATACCCCGTATTTATGGACTAGTGTGATACAAGTTACCACATGACCATAATAGAAAGGTGTGCAAAGTGTGTTAAAAGTGAGTAGTATTTTAAGTAATTTAAGATAATTCCTAATTATGTGGATAATTGGTTAATTATTGGATTAGTAAAAAATTTCCAAGTTAATTAAAAAACATTGGTAATTAATAATAATTTTTGATAATTCTTAAACATTATGTGGCAGCCATAAAGAGCCCAAAGGATGACTATTAACGTATGTGCTATGTGGTATGTGTAGGAGAATTGGTGGCCTACAAGGATTATTATGCATAAAGTAAGAGAAAATTACATACGTTTGCAAAACAATGCTTACAGAAAATTCCAAAAATCTCTAAGACTTATAATTCACAAGAAACATGAAATAAAACTAAGGAAAGTGACGAATTTTGGGCAAAACGTTTCATACAAAGTTACACTATGTAATAGCAATGGGATTTGCAATTCTAAAGATCACGGTACAATCTTTCTCAAGAACATCATACATATTTTCCCCTACTTCGATCCGACATTACGTGCTGTCGAAATTGACATGTGTTGGAAGGATTGTCAAGAGAATTGACTCAGGTATGTTAAGGCTATCCCTTCTTTCCTTTTGACATAATCTATACGAAACAAGCAAATGCATAATTTCCATAAATGACTCTATTCATAGAAATATTAGGGGTGTCTATATTCTTGATTCTCCATATAAATTATTATTATATCTTATGTTCATGGGTCTCAGAAAAATACATATTTGATAAAAAATTTGCGACAGACATATTATTTTTATGACATTCTGAGAAAATGTTATAAACGCATTTCTTATGCATTTCTACATGTACACTAACCCATGACCAGATGTCGTTATATACGCATATATTATATATATATATGGGATATAGAAAAAGGTTACGGTGTTATATATGCACCACCACCTGATCAGCTGGTATACATTGATGATTTGCCCACAATGGCCGAAATGATATGATGGGATGTCCTCAGAGGCTTGATGATGTTATGAACGCATATACCAATGCATGGTATAATATTTATACGTATATGCATGACATTATAAAAATGAAATGATTCACAGAGCTATGAAGACGTACATGTCGAATCTTTTACTCCATGTTTTTCTCATGCCTATTATTTACTGAATTTCATTCCTTAAATACTCGATACATTATTTGTACTGACGTCTCTTTTTCCTGGGGACGCTGTATTTCATGCCCGCAAGTCTCGATAGATAGGTCGAGAGTCCTCCAAGTAGGCGATCAGCTCAGCGAAAGATGTTGGTGCACTCCATTTGTTTTGGAGTTGCTTATGTGGTCAGTATGATTAGAACATGTACTGATTAGTATGGAGGGGCCCTATCCTGACCTTTATGACATTTATGTACTCTTAGAGGCTTGTAGACATATGTCGTGTATGTGAAAGATTGTACGGCCTTGTCGGCCTATGTTTTGAGTTTATAAATGATGATGTTGGCCTATTAGACCCGTATGTCACGTGTATGTGATGATGAAATAAGAAAGATACATTATGTTGGTACTCAGTTGAGAAAAAGGCACCGGGTGCCCGTCGCGGCCCATCAGTTTGGGTCGTGACAAAAAGGGTATCAGAGTAGTTCTGTCCTAGGGAGTCTACAAGCCGTGTCTAGTAACGTCTTGTTTATGGGTGTGTTGTGCACCACATTTATAAGTAGGAGGCTACATGGAATTTAGGACAGTCACTCTTTCTTCTTACTCTAGATCATGTGGTAGAGCTCAGTTGATAGAACTAAATTTCCTAAACTCTATCTTATTGATAATACGATGATGCTTCCATCCAAAAAAAATGGATGGTAAGAGATGTAGTTGTGGAAGAGTTAAGTTAGAGGAACTCAATTTTTGCATCATGCTTATGGTGGATAAATATGAGGTATTCAACATATCATGTGTGTACTAAGATGTGTGAACTTCTTGATAAGGATCCCTAAGACTAGAATGTCTATCCACTCTTACGATAAAAAGGAATAAGAGAATCGCAAGGTACACACACGTTTCAGCAAGTAAAAGAAGCAAGATAAAAAAGGGTACGAGGTACCCAGTTAATGAAAGTTAACAGTATTTACAATTCAAGCAGAGAAATATAAGCATTCTAAGTTACATTCAATAGTAACGGATATATACAATTGATCACACCCATTTCAGTTATGCCCTCTAGGGGCTGACAAGTGTAGTTTAAGAGAAGGATGGGATATCAGGATCCGACTGGGGTTAGAGTAACCCAAAATGGGGAATTTAGTATCACAGATACGATATCGTTATCCTCGAGAAATATTCAGATAGGAGTTGGGGTAGTAAAGGTAATGTAGTGTTACGAAAATAAAAGAGCGTCCCACTGGGAAGGTAGTCAAAATATCAATTCACAAGCAACCCTACAAGCACAAGGGCGTGGAGGTAAGTAACTACGGGTAATTATAGGCGAGGAAGGACATCAAAAATTCTATCGGGTATACGATATGATAAGCTCACAGCTTTACAAGAATCAGAGGATACTCCCACTAGCTGAGGAAGTAAGGAAGAAGGCTTCAACCTAAGCTCAGTAACCTAAGGAGGAAATGGTCTTGTAACAACAGTTTCACAACAATATTGTATGCTCTCCATAAGGAAGTGGTACCTACCATGGCTAAGGAACGGGAAGAAAAATCAAAAGTAATATTTGAGATCATATGAGTTACACGAAAACTTTGGCATGCGTGGGAACTAAGATAAGCCAAGTATACATGCAACAAGTGGCAAAACGACCAGAAAAAGTAATTGCTTACATTTAAAGAAAGTGGAGAAGGAACGAAAGGAATTATTCGATCAGTGATCCAGAGTGAGTTACGTTATGAATTCACGTAACATTTCAGAGTATTATCCATGCAGCATATATGTGATAATCATACGGTCGTCGAAGACTCCGGTATAAGTAAAAGAAAGAATTGAGCCCAGGGCATAAACAAAGGATTGAGTTGTTAGAAGATAGTGTCATGGATAGTCCATAGCGCCCATAAAAGGCTAAAGTGATAACTAATCCCAGGAGCCGCATATCGGAAGATAGGTTAAGCCTATATGAAGGCTGATCAGAAGGAAGAGGAAACTAAAGAGTTACATCAACTCAGTAAATCAGGTGTATGATTATTGGACCAAGAAAATTTTAGTCCTCGTGATTGAGAATATTGCAGGATCACTCTTAAATACAAGAGAGATAGTACATTAGCTATATTCTATAATGGATCTACGATAAAGCCAGTCAGAAAAGTACCAGCCTTATAAGAAGTCAGTATGAAGCTCCCACCGGATTGTGTGTGCACTAGAGGTGCAAGTATTATAATAGAGCTTCAAGTTGTGGATATGAGTTATACTTATGTGAAAGGGAGGTCATGAAAGAGATAGAAGATGTGATGCGAGATTTTAAGGTAAGTAAGGTAAAAGTGAACAACGTACGAGATACTTAAATGCAGAAGGTTGGGAATAGTCCGTACTGCGGATAGAAAGCTAGAAGCGTGGGGATTTAGTATCCAGGAATAATAGAGATGTCGTTAGTGACATATCTTCTAGTTGATGATTTCTAGGTATCGAGAGGTCCAGTTACGAGAGTAAAGAAGAGTTAGAAATGATGTGATGTCTCGCTTGATGTTCCAGAATAATGTAAGGGAATCTATGGTACAAGCAAGTTGAAAGAAGGTTGCGAGTAGTATAAATAAATATGTGTAGGTCGCAAGCTAAAGTATGGTAAAACGACAAGGTTTTGGAAAGACATGAGTAAGAATAAGGAATGGCAAGTGAGGAGGTTACGAGAATGGATAAGTTATCGGGATTAAGCCCATGAAGAAAAAATAGTTGATGGTTTCTCTAAGTTATAGAAAGTTCAGCCTGACTGAACTTAAAGGATTCTAAGACTAATAGCATTTAAAAGAGATGTAATGTTACCCTGGTAGTAAAATGAGGGTATACTTGTGATAAATGAAGGATGACGTTTGGACCTTCGATTGAGTGATGATTTGAAGGGATTTCATGAATTGTACAGGATTAAAATACCCACGTAAGTGAGTCACATTGGGATGCTATAAAGTACAGTTATTGAAGTATAGTATCGCCGCTAAGTGGATCAGGAAAATCACTTCGAATATTCCTCCATGCAACGTAAGCCTTAGTGGCAATGTTTTACGTAAGAAGTTTCAAGATATCAGTGATAGATTGTAGATCAACATTGAGGTAAATCAACAACAGATGGATAAAGTTCCAACGTATGAGAGGAGATAAGGATTCCGTCCTTTAGATGAACAATAATAAGGAAGCATTGAAGGACTTGGATTTATACATCTATGATAAGAAGAGAGAGAGTAACTTGGAATTGGATAGCAGACCTGGATAGTAATAAAACCAAGGTAAGAGTTATGGTATAATATGACCTACCTAGATGCAGTAAAGTCACACGGGTGGATAACCGGGACCATGAAGTAAGGTATAACAATATTCGTAAGTTCGACAAAGTTTCAAGAAAAGAACTTCAATACACCTATAGATGTCCAAAGGGATATCCTGTCAAGTTCTGTATATGTTCCAAAAATGAGGCCTAGAGATTGGCCAAAAGCTAAAGGGAAGAGTCGCATAGGCGCACATACAAGGAAAAAGTCATACAGGAGCTACATGACCAAAGGTAGCAACAACTACGAGATTTAAAGGATTCCGACCACAAGTAATGGTGTGAGAAAGAGGCCTAAATGGGGGAATGCCTTGGCCTTTGGAATTTTCATAGGTTATGAAAAGGATAAGTGCATCAGTCAACATTCGACGACGAATATTCTAAAGGGGGGAATGATGTTATACCCCATATTGTCGTACGTGAAAGTACGCCATAAGTAAATTGATAGAAGCTCGGAAAATGAGATATTACATCCCGCATTTTTGTACGTTAAAGTTTCGTCGTAAGCTAATCAACGTAAGGTCGAGAATGAGATTATTTGGAGATTAAAAGCATTATGCTACTTCAAACAAGTGATGAGTAAATTTGTGAAGGTGAGAGGGTAAGCAAATTGAAGAAAATAAATTTTCGTCGAAGTTTGACATTTTGAGATAAAATACGGTCCAAGCTACAATACCCCGTATTTATGGACTAGTATCATACAAGGTACCACATGACCATAATAGAAAGGTGTGCAAAGTGTGATAAAAGTGAGTAATATTTTAAATAATTTGAGATAATTCCTAATTATGTGGATAATTGGTTAATTATTGGATTAGTGGGGAATTTCCAAGTTAATTAAAAAAAAATTGGTAATTAATAATGATTTTGGGTAATTCTTAAACATTATGTGGCAGCCATAAAGAGCCCAAAAGAAGACTATTCACTTATGTGCTATGTGGCATGTGTAGGAGAATTGGTGGCCTACAAGGATTATTATGCATAAAGTAAGAGGAAATTACAAAAGTTGTCAAAAACAACTTACGGATGAAGCTTTAAAATTCCAAGAATATCTAAGACTTCTAATTCATAAGAAACGTGAAATAAAACTAAGGAAAGTGACGGATTTTGGGCAAAATTTTTCATACAAAGTTACACTGCGTAATAGCAACGAGATTTGCAATTCTAAGAGAGCACGATACAATCTTTATCAAGAACATCATATGGATTTTCCCCTACTTCTATCCGCCGTTACGTGTTGTCAAAATTGACATGTGTTGGAAGGATTGTCAATAGAATCGACTCAGGTATGTTAAGGCTATCCCTTCTTTCCTTTTGGCATGATCTATACGAAACGAGCAAATGCACAATTTTCATAAATGAATCTATTCATAGAAATATTAGGGGTGTCTGTATTCTTGATTCCCTATATGAATTATTATTATATCTTCTATTCATGGGTCTCAGAAAAATACATATTTGGTAAAATTTATCCGACGGGCATATTAGTTTTATGACATTTCGAGAAAATCTTATTAAAGTATTTCTTATGCATCTCATGCATTTATACATGTACATTGACCCATGATCAGATGGCGTTATATACACGTATATTATATGTATATGGGATATGGAAAAAGGTTACGGCGTTATATACTCACCACCACCTGATCAGCTGGTATACGTTGATGATTTGCCCAAAGTGGCCGAAATGATATGATGGGATGCCCTCAGAGGCTTGATGATGTTATGAACACATATACCAATGCATGCTATGATATTTATACGCATATGCATGACATTATACAAATGAAATGATTCACAAAGCTATGCAGACGTACATGTCGAGTCTTTTACTCCATGTTTCTCTCATGTCTATTATTTATTGAATTTTATTCCTTACATACTCGGTATATTATTTGTACTGACGTCCCTTTTGCCTGGGGACGCTGTTTTTCATGCCCGCAGGTCTCGATAGACAGGTCGAGAGTCCTCCAAGTAGGCAATCAGCTCAGTAGAAGATGTTGGTGCACTCCATTTGTTCTGGAGTTGCTTATGTGGTCAGTATGATTAGAATATGTACTAATTAGTATGGCGGGGCCCTGTCCCGACCTTTATGACATTTATGTACTCTTAGAGGCTTGTAGACATATGTCGTGTACGTGAAAGATTCTACGGCCTTGTCGGCCTACGTTTTGATTTTATAAATGATGATGTTGGCCGATTAGGCCCATATGTCACGTGTATGTGATGATGAAATAAGAAAGATACATTACGTTGGTTCTCAGTTGAGTAAGGTACCGGGTTCCCGTAGCGGCCCATCAGTTTGGGTCATGACAAAAGGGGTATCAGAGTAGTTCTGTCCTAGGGAGTCTACAAGCCGTGTCTAGTAGAGTCTTGTTTATGGGTGTGTTGTGAACCACACTTACAAGACGGTATCTCGGGAGATCCCTGTTGCTTATTTCTGTGTGTTTTTTTGTTATTTCATTGTGTTATCCTTTGTTGAACTCTAGTCTCTTATTATACTACTTTATTCTCCTGCTTTTATTATTATATAGCAGTGGGCCTGACCTGACCTCATAACTACTCGACCAAGGTTAGGTTCAGCACTTACTGGGTACCAATTGTAGTGTACTCATGCTACTATTCTGCACTTATTTTGTGTGGATATCCAGGTGCTCGTCATCATCCGCATTACCTGTGAGTTCATGACAGCTTTTTGGAGAATTCAAGGTATATCTGCCGTGTCCGCAGACCTCGAAGTCCATTTATTTTCTTCCCCGTGTCAAACACTTCCTGTATTTGCTTTTACTAGAATCCGGTGAATAGAAATGTTATTTCCTTTCTGTATCTTGTGACTCATAATATTCCGAGTTTTGGGAAAGCTTTGTACATTAGTGTTTTGGTTATTGTACATGTCGAGCGGAATCGTTTTTGATTATTTAGTATCTATTGCAGTTAGAAGTTAATCTTTGCTTCCGTTATTGGTATTTTATATAAATTGTTAGGCTTACCTAGTCATAGAGAGTATGTGCTGTCACAACATATTTCAGAGAGATGTTTGGGTCGTGACAAGTTGGTATCAAAGCTCTAGGTTTATAGGAGTCGTGAGTCATAAGTCGATTTATTAGAGTCTCACAGATCGGTACGGAGACGTCCGTACTCATCTTCGAGAGGCTATGGAATTGTTAAGAACAATCATACTTCCTTTGATTCCTTGTCGTGCGAGTTATTGGCATCAAATACTAAACTTCTCTATTCTATTCTTTCTCACAGATAGTGAGGACCCGTACCGGAGGATCTAACGACCAGGCACCCGCGCCCCCTGCTAGAGCCGCCAGAGGCCGGGGTAGAGGACAACCATGCGGTGCAGCCAGAGCACCCGCGCGAGCTGCGACAAAGGAGCCTCCGACAAATCTAGCTAGAGGGCAGGTACCGAAAGTGCCTATTGCTGTACCATCCCTCTAGGAGACTCTAGCCCAGTTCATGAGCATGTTTAGCACCTTAGCTCAGGCTGGATTGATTCCATTATCTCCTACCACATCTCTGGCTGGGGGAGAGGCACAGACTCCCGCAGCCCGTACTCTTGAGCAGAGGGTATAGGTTGATCAGGCCCGAGAGTTCATCCATATGTGGCCGGTAGCTCTGGTTCAGCACGAGACCAGGACAACCTCTTCTGAGGGCTCAAACTTGAGAGGTACAAGAAGTACCACCCACCTACCTGCAACAAATTGGCTACAGATGATGCTCAGGGTTTTCTGGAGGAGTGTCATCGTATTCTCCATACTATGGGCGTAGCAGAGACGAGTGGGGTTTCTTTTACCACCTTCCAGCTTAGAGGAGCAGCCTAATAGTGGTGGCATATATATGAGTTGAGTAGTTTGGACGAGACAGTCTCACTAACATGGACTCAGTTCTTGGACATGTTTTTGAGAGAGTATGTCCCTCAGAGCCTCAGGGACTCATGATGCGTGGAGTTTGAGCAGCTGCGCTAAGGTGCTATGACTATGTCAGAGTACGTAGTCCATTTTAGTGATTTGGCCCATCATGCACCGCCTTGGTTACCACATTTTAGGAGAGGGTTTGTCGTTTTATTGAGGGACTCTACCCCAGCATTCAGATCAGCAGGTTGTGAGTATTGTCAAGAGATTAGAGGGCATGATTTCCCGAGATATAGAGGAGAGAGAGGTCAAGAGGTCTCGAGAGTATGGCACTTACAGTGGTACTCGTTCCCCAGCTGTAGTTCGACATGGTAGGGGTTATGTGAGTCACCCCGTTCATTCAGCTCTTCCAGCTGCTAGTGGTGTTCCAGCCTTATTATGCACTGCCAGTATCTAGTATGCCTCCTGCTCGGGGTACTTTTAGTGACCAGTCCAGCAGACCTGGCCCGAGTCAGTCGTAACAGTCACGCCCTCCGAGGGGTTATTTTGAGTGTGGCGACACTCGCCATATGGTGAGGGATTGCCCTAGACTTAGGAGGGGTGCACCTCCATAGACTTCTCAGCCACCACATGCTCCATCGGGTCCTCAGGCTATGATTCTAGCACCAGCTACTGCTCAGCCAGCTCGAGGTGGAGGTCGGGGAGGTCGAGGTCTCCCTAGAGGGGGAGGCCAGGCCAGATATTATGCTCTCCCAGCTCGTACAGAGGTAGTTGCTTCCGACTCTATCATTACAGGTATTGTTCCAGTCTGTCGTAGAGATGCGTCAGTATTATTTTACCCAGGCCCTACGTATTCTTATGTGTCCTCTTATTTTGCCCCACATTAGGGCGTATCTCTGGATTATTTGAGTTCCCTTGTTTATGTGTCTACTCATGTGGGAGATTCTCTTGTTGTGGAACGTGTGTATCAGTCGTGTTTGATTTCTCTTAGGGGTTTTGAGACTAGAGCCGATTTATTATTACTTAGCATGGTAGACTTTGATGTTATCTTGGGCATGGACTGGTTGTCGCCCCATTATGCTATTTTTGATTGTCACGCTAAGACCATGATGCTGACTCTGCCAGGCTTACCGTGATTAGAGTGTAGGGGAACCTTTGAGTATACTCCCAGCAGAGTTATTTCATTTCTTAAGGCTCAACGAATGGTTGAGAAGGGGTGTGACACGTTTTTAGCTTATGAGAGATGTCAGAATACCGCCCGACATAGATATTGATTTTGGCATTGATTTGTTGCCGAGTACTCAGCCCCATCTCTATTCCTCCATACCGTATTGCTCCTTCTAAGTTGAAGCAGTTGAAGGAGCAGTTGCAGGAGTTTCTTGATAAGGGCTTCATTTGGCCCAGTGTGTCACCTTGGGTGCTCCGGTCTTGTTTGTGAAGAAAAAAGATGGTTCTATGCGTATGTGCATTGATTATCGCTAGCTGAACAAAGTTACAGTGAAGAACAAGTATCCATTGCCTCGTATTGATGACTGATTTGATCAGTTACAGGGTGCCAGGGTTTTTTCCAAGATTAACTTACGTTAAGGCTATCACTAGTTGAAGATTTGGGAGCCAGATATCCCGAAAACTGCGTACAAGACTCGGTATGGTCACTACGCATTTCTTGTGATTTCTTTTGGGCTGACCAATGCCCCAACATCTTTTATGAATTTGATGCACAGTGTGTTCCGGCCTTATCTAGACTCATTCGTCATTGCGTTTATTAACGACATTCTTGTGTATTCCCGCACTAGGGAGGATCATGAGTAGCACCTGAGTACTGTGCTTCAGACCTTGAGAGAAAAGAAGTTGTATGCAAAATTTTCAAAGTGTGAGTTTTGGCGAGACTCAGTGGCATTCATGGGTCATGTAGTATCGAGTGATGGAATCAAGGTGGATCTGAAGAAAGTGGATGTAGTGCATAGTTGGCCTAGACCGTCATCAGCTACGGAGATATGGAGTTTCCTTGGTTTGGCGGGGTTTCCCGTCGTTTTGCAGAGGGATTCTCATCTGTTGCAACACTTATGACCAGGCTGACCTAGAAGGGTGCTCCGTTCAGGTGGACGGAGGAGTGTGAGGAGAGCTTTCAGAAGCTCAAGATAGATTTGACTATAGCCCCAATATTGGTATTGCCTACAGGTTCGGGGTCCTATACTGTATATTATGATGCGTCGCGTATTGGTCTTGGCGCGGTGTTGATGCAAGATAGTAGGATGATTGCCTACGCGTCCAGACAGCTGAAGATGCATGAGAAGAATTATCATGTCCACGACCTTGAGTTAGCTGTTATTGTTCATGCCTTGAATATTTGGCGGCACTACTTGTACGGTGTTCCTTGTGAGATTTACACCGATCATCGGAGTTTTCAGCATCTATTCAAGCAAAAGGATCTTAACTTGCGTCAGTGGAGGTGGTTGGAGCTACTTAAGGACTATGATATCACCATTTTGCACCACCGGGGGAAGGCCAATGTGGTGGCTGATGCCTTGAGTCGTCGGGCGGAGAGTTTGGAGAGTTTAGCATATATTCTAGTAGCAGAGAGGCCATTGGCGTTGGATGTTCAGGCCTTAGCCATCCAATTTGTGAGATTGGATATTTCTGACTCGAGTCGAGTATTGGCTTCTGTAGTCTCTCGGTCTTCTCTTTTTCATCGTATTAGGGGGCGTCAGTATGATGATCCCCATCTGCTCGTACTTAAGGACACCGTCCAGCAAGGTGATGCTAAGGAGGTCACTATTAGGAATGATGGCGCATTGAGGATGCATGGCAGGTTATGTGTGCATAATGTAGATGTTTTGCGTGAGTTGATTCTTCAGGAAGCTCATAGCTCGTGGTACTCCATTCATCCGGGTACCATAACGATGTATCAAGACTTGAGGCAGCATTGTCAGTGGAGGAGGATGAAGAAGGACATAGTGGAGTATGAGGCTCGGTGCCTACATTGCCATCATCTGAAGTATGAGCATCAGCGGTCGGGTGGGTTGTTCCAGAAGTTTGAGATTCCGGAGTGGAAATGGGAGCGGATCACTATGAATTTCGTTATTGGACTCCCATGGACTCAGCGGGGGTTTGATCCAGTGCGGGTGATTGTGGATAGGCTGACCAAGTCACCTCATTACATTCCTGTGATGGCTACACATTCTTCCGAGCAGCTGGCTCGAATCTATGCCTGCGAGTTCGTCAGGCTTCATGGAGTACTATTATCTATCATCTCTGACTGGGATACGTAGTTTACATCACAGTTCTGGAGGGCTGTACATCATGAGTTTGGTACTCGAGTGGGGCTGAGAACAACATTTCACCATCAGACGGACGAACAGTCTGAGCGCACTATTCAGATATTAGAGGATTTGCTCTGTGCGTGTGCGATGGAGTTTAGAGGGTCGTGGCATCAGTTCTTGCCAGAGTTTGCCTACAACAACAATTATTAGGCGAGCATCCAGATGGCACCATATGAGGCTTTGTATGGTAGGCGGTTTCGGTCCCCAGTGGGTTGGTTCGAGCCGAGCTAGGCCAGATTATTAGGTAGAGACTTGGTCCAGGATGCCCTGGATAAGGTGAAGATGATTCGGGATCGACTTCGCACAATCCAGTCTAGATAGAAGAGTTATGCAGACCGGAAGGTTTGCGATATTGCATTCATGGTTGGAGAGCGGATCTTGCTCCGAGTATCGCCCATGAAGGGCGTTATGAGGTTCGGGAAGAAGTGCAAGCTGAGTCCAAGGTACATTAGACCTTTTGAGGTGTTGCGGCGTATTGGGGGGTTGATTATGAGATTGCCTTACCTCCCAGCCTAGCAGGAGTTCATCCAGTATTCCACGTTTCTATGCTCTGGAAGTATCACGGTGATCCGGCTCATGTGTTAGATTTCAGCTCAATCCAGCTGGACAAGGATCTATCTTATGTTGAGGAGGCAGTGGCTATTTTGGATAGGCAAGTCAGAAAGCTAAGGTCAAAGAACATTGCTTCTGTGAAGGTGCAGTGGAGGGGTCAGCCGGTCGAGGAGGCGACTTCAAAGACCGAGCATAATACGCACAACCGATATCCTTATCTTTCCATCGCTTCAGGTATGTCTCTATACTTGTTCGAGGACGAACGATTATTTTAAGAGGGGGAGGATGTAACGACCCGACCGGTCATTTTGAGAGTTATAGCCCCGATTCCATGCTTCTGCTTTCCCCATGTCTTTTTTCTGCTTATGTGTCTTTCTGGGAGGTGTTGGTTGTTGTTTCAGAGTGTTTTAGGATACATAGTCCCTAAACGGAAGCTTAAGTGTTAGGATTTTGACCGTAGTCAAAACCATGTGAAGACGAATCTGGCATGGAGTTCCGGTAGCTCCGTTGGGTGATTTTGGAATTAGGGGCATGTCCGTATTGTGCTTTGGAGGTTTGTAGCTCATTTAGGCTTGAAATGGCAAAAGTCAAAGTTTTGGAGATTTTGGCGGGTAGTGGACCTTTTGATATTATGGTCGCATTCCAATTCCGGAAGTTGGAGTAGGTTCGTAAGATTGAATATGACTTATGTTCAAAATTTAGGGTCAATAGGACGTAGTTTCGTAGGTTTCGACATTATTTGTAGAAATTGGAAGTTTCAAGTTGATCAAGATTAAATCGGAGGGTGAATTTATTTTTAGCGTTGTTTGGTGTGATTCGAGGGCTCGACTAAGTTCGTATGGTATTTTAGGACTGGTTGATATGTTTTGTTGAGTTCCCGGGGGCCTCGGGTGTGTTTCAGATGCTTAACGGATAAAATATTGGACTTATGCAATTGCTGAAGTTTTTTTGGTTTCTGGTGTTTTGCACCTGCGGTAGGGAGACTGCTGGTGCGGCATCGCACGTGCGGCAGATCAAGCGCATAAGCGGAGTTGGGAGACTAGATTAGGGATCATAGATGCAAGGAAGTACCGCATCTTTGATGCCGGCAATGTGCCTAAGGGACAGCAGGCGCGGAGGAGGACCGCAGGTGCGGTGGCGCAGGTGCGATGGCACATCTGCAGATGCGGAAGAACTAGGCAGAAAAGGGGAAATTCGGGGGGTTTGATTCCCATTTCGATTTTTGGGATGTTGAGATCTCGGTGTGAGGTGATTTTTCGAGGTTTCTTCGAGAAGATTGTTGGGGTAAGTGATTTTAACTCGGATTAGGCTATATTTCACAAATCTATTGCTATTTACATCTTTTAATTAGGGATTTGAGTTGGAAATTTGGGGAAAAATGGTAGAAAGTTCATAGGCTAAAATTTCGAGTTTTGGAAGGCGATTTGAAGTAGGATTCGAGAAATTCTTGTATGGTTAGACTTGTGAATGAATGGGTGTTCATATTTTGTGACTTTTACCCGATTTCGAGACGTGGGCCCGGGAGGCTTTTTGGGACAATTTCCTAATTTCTCGCTTCAGCTTAGATTTCATTGACTTTATTAGTTTCTTATATCTATATTTATGGTATGTAATTGATTTTGGCTAGATTTGGGCCATTCAGAGTTGGATATTCATGGGAAGAGAATTGCTACCGATTGATTTAGCTTGGTTCGAGGTAAGTGGCTTGCCTAACCTTGTGTGGGGGTATTCCCGTTAGGATTTGGTACTGATATTTCTATGTGAGCTCCATGTACGTGAGGTGACAAGTGCGTGCACATGCTATTTGTTGAAAAACCTTATTTTTACTGAGTAATTACCTGTTTTCACCTTAATTGAATATACTAGCATGTGTAGTTACCATGTTACCTAGAATAACATGTCTATGTGCCTTAATTGCTTAACTGAACTCCTTGCAACATGCCTATTGAATTCCTTCTTCTTTTCCCGACTTGTAAATAGTCTATACTGTAGATTCTCTTGCTACACTTATTGTTTGTAATTTATTGCGCTGTGTATTTACTTTGCAACTACGGGACGGTATCCCGGGAGATCCCCCTGCATATTTTCTTTTGGGACCAAAGGACCGTATCCAAGAAGATCCCCCTGCACATTTACTGTTGAGACTACGAGGCGGTACCTCGAGAGTTCTCCCTGTATATTTACTTTTAGGACGACGACACGGTATCTCAGGAAATCCCCTGTTGCTTATTTTCGCATGTTTTTCTGTTATTTCATTGTGTTTTCCTTTGTTGAACTCTAGTCTCTTATTATACTGCTTTATTCTCCTGCTTTTATTATTATATACTAGTGGGCCTGACCTGACCTCGTCACTACTCGACCGAGGTTAGGCTCGACACTTACTGGGTACCAATTATGGTGTACTTATGCTACTCTTCTGCACATGTTTTTGTGCAGATCCAGGTACTCGTCATCATCCGCATTACCAGTGAGTTCGTGACTGCTTTTGGAGACTTCAAGATATATCTGCCGCATCCGCTGACCTCGGAGTCCCCTTCTATTCTTCCCTGTGTCAAACACTTTCTATATTTGCTTTTACTAAACTCCGGTGTATAGAGATGTTATTTCCTTTCTGTACCTTATGACTCAAGATATTTCGGGTTTTGGGAAAGCTGTGTACGTTAGTGTTTTGGTTATTGTACATGCGGAGCGGCATTGTTTTTTATTATTCAGTATCTATTGTAGTTAGAAGTTAAGCTTTTCTTCCGTTATTTGTATTTTCTGTAAATTATTAGGCTTACCTAGTCGTAGAGACTAGGTGTCATCACGACGTGTTTCAGAGGGATGTTTGGGTCGTGACACCAGTCTCCCCTGTAAATTGGTCTATCCAAAATAAATCATGTCACCAATACCACAACTACACCAACAACAACCAAATATATCATAACATGCCATTTATAGGCACCATACACAACTCATAAGTTAATTACTCACACTTCGACAAGGAGGTACCACAATAACCAACCAAAATCTAAAGCACAACACTTCAACAAAAGCAAATCACTTCAATGAATTAAATGTACTCTGGCATGGTACTGGATTTTTTAATAACTAAATTTACTCTAACAGAAACTAAATTACTTCAACAACAAAGTGTAATCTATCAAGGACATAAACACATGCTAACTTGTACTTAATAAATAAAATATAAATGCCAAGCCAAACCTAGGTTCACATACCTTGTTCCTCAAATAAATAAGGATACGTTTTCCTCATATCTTCCTCAACCTCCCACGTAGCCTCTTCTGAATCATGATTACTCTACAAAACTTTTACTGATGTTGTATCTTTTGTTCTCAACTTTCTTACTTGCCTATCGAGAATTTCTCTAGGTACCTCTTCATAAGTCAAGCCTTCTTTAATTTCTATGGTGTCAGCATGTATTATATGCGACTCATCGTGAATGTATTTTCTAAGCATAGACACATGAAAGACATGATGAACAGAGGACAACTCAACGGGCAACACTAGCTCATAAGCCATGTTTCCCTTCTTTTTCTATAATCTCATAAGGTCCGATAATTCTAGAACTAAGTTTCCCTTTCTTACCAAACTTCATAACTCCTTCCATTGGTGAAATTTTCAAAAATATCCTGTCACCAACCATGAACTCTAAGTCACGATGCCTCTTGTCATAATAAGACTTTTGACGACTCTAAGCCGCTTTCAATCTTTCTCTAATTAGATGAACTTTCTCTAAGGTCTCACAAACAAACTTTGGACCGATCAATGGTACCTATACTGGTTCAAACCAACCCATTGGAGACTACATCTTCGCCCGTACAACGCTTCATAAAGAGCCACACCAATGCTGGCCTGATAGCTTTTATTGTAAGCAATTTCTATAAGTGGCAAGTGATCATCCCAATTACCTCCAGAATCAATAACACATGCTCGCAACATATCTTCAAGAGTATGAATGGTCCTTTCTGCCTGGTCATCGGTCTATGTATTGAAAGCGATGCTCAAATTGACCTTGGTACCTAATCGTTTTTGAAATGCCTGCCAAAAACGCGTCGTGAAAAGTGGGCCACTATCAAATATGATTGAAACTGGAGTACCATGCAATTGTACTATTTCTTTGATGTACAACTATGCATACTGCTCTGTAGAATATGTCGTCTTTACTGATAGGAAATGCGTGGACTTTGTCAGTCGGTCTACAATAACCCAAATTGAATCATGATTACGGTATGTGCGAGGTAGACCTACTAATAAATCCATATTAATCATATCCCATTTTCACTGTGGTATCTCTATATCTTGAGCTAGGCCACTAGACCTCTGATGCCCGACTTTGACTTGCTGGCAATTCAAACATTTGGCCACAAGATCTGCTACTAGCTTCTTTATGTTTTTCCACCAATACAACTCTTTCAAGTCTAGGTACATTTTGGTAGCACCTGGGTGGATAGAGTACCTCGAGTTGTGAGCTTCTTCCATTATGGTCTTTCTAAGACCATCTACATCAGACACACATAACCGATCATTCAGCTTCAAAACTCCATCACTTCCTAGAGTGAAAATAGTGATTTCTTTTTTCTGAATCGTTCTTTTAACTTCACTAAGTACGGATCTTGATCTTTCTTAGCCTTAACATGCACAACAAGAGAGGATTACACTAAGGAATAAGCAGTTATACCTCCTTCTTCGGTCTCATCCAATCTAATTCTATCATTTGCTAGTTTTTGAATTTCTCCACCCAAAGTTTGCCTTTGTACTACAAGATGGGTCAGGACACCCATTGACTTCTTACTAAGTGCATCTGCTATCACAGTAGCTTTGCTCAGGTGATAAAGGATATTGATGTCATAATCCTTTAATATCTCGACCCACCTTCTCTGTCTCAAATTTAACCCTTTCTGCTTGAAAATGTACTGGAGGCTTTTGTGATCTGTAAATACTTTAGAATTCTCGCCATATAGGTAGTGTCGCCATATATTTAACGCAGACACCACTGCTGCAAGCTCCAAGTCATGCATGGGGTAGTTCTTCTCATGATTCTTTAACTGCCTGGAAGCATAAGCAATAAATTTTCCATCTTGCATAAGAACACAATCAACACCAACTCTAGAGGCATCATAATGCACTGTGAACCCACCTGAACCTGTCGGAAAGGTTAACCTAATTGCAGTAGTCAATCTCTTCTTTAACTCTTGAAAACTCTTCTCACAAGCGTCCGACCATTGGAACTTAATTGCTTTCTGAGTAAACTTAGTTAATGGTGCTGCCAGTGAGGAAAACTCCTCTACAAACCATCTATAGTATCCAGCTAACCCCAAGAAACTCCTGATCTCGGTTGGCGTTGTCAGCCTTGGCCAGTTCTTGACTGCTTCTGTCTTCTGAGGGTCTACTTTTACGCTTTCACTATATACCACGTGTTCTAAGAATGCCACTAACTACAACCAAAATTCAAATTTTGAAAACTTGGCATAAAGCTCATTCTCCTTCAAGGTCTGCAAGGCTATCTTAAGGTATTATGCATGCTCTTCCATACCTTTAGAGTATACCAGAATATCGTCTACAAACACGATAATAAAAGTATCAAGGAATGGCTTGAAAACTCTGTTCACTAGGTCCATGAATGCAGCTGGAGCATTTATCAACCCGAAGGATATTACTAGAAATTCATAGTGCTTGTAGCAAGTTCTATAGGCTATTTTAGATATATCCTCTTCTATGATTCTCAATTGATGGTACCCCGACCTCAAATCTATCTTTGAAAAGTACTTTGCACCCTGAAGTTGATCAAATAAATCATCAATTCTTGGAAGTGGGTACTTGTTCTTAATGGTAGTTTTATTCAACTGCCGATAGTTGACACACTTTATGAGAAACCTATCTTTCTTCTTGACAAACAGGACCGGGGCACCTCATGGTGAAACACTCATCCTGATGAAGCCCTTGTCAAGAACATCTTTCAACTGTTCTCTCAACTCCTTAAGTTTTGCTAGAGCCATCCTATAAGGAGGTATAGATATAGGCTAAGTTCTTGGCATGAGGTCGATGCCAAAGTCTATGATTCTTTGGGGAGGAAGTCCAGGAAGGTCATATGGGAAAACTTCTAAAACTTTTGTAACAACTGGCACATACTGAAGAGCTGGTAGTTCTAATTCTAGATTAATGATGTGAGCCATATAGGCGAGACACCCCTTACCGACCATTTGTTGTGCCTTAAGGTAAGAAATAAACTCACCTACAAGCGATGCATAACTACCCTTCATATCTAAGACTTCTTCATTTGGTAATTGGAACCTGACTATCTTGGCACGACAATCTAACATGGCATAGCAGGAAGACAATAAATCCATACCCATGATCACATCGAAATCTACCATTTCTAGTTCTATGAGATCGGCCTCGGTTCTGCAACCTTGGACCAAAACTATACAACCTTTATAGACTCTTGTGGCATTCACTGACTCGCCAACTGGAGTAGATACTAGGAATGGCTCACTAACATGTTCATGTTCTGGCCTGAGGTTAATTGCAAAGTATGGAGTCACATACGAAAACGCCGAACCTGGATCAGTTTTGGTGTAATCATTATGTGAGAAAACTAAAAGTATACCTATAATAACTTCTGCAGATGCCTCTGCACTCTGACGATCAAGTGTAGCAAACAAACAGGGTTGTCCCCCTCCCTGAGTAATTCGATCTGCACCTCTGCCTGCCTCATGCCCCGTCTGATTATGAGAACCACGAGCTTGAAGTGGTGCAACTGTAGTTGTTGAGGAACTACAAGGACGAGTTGATCCCCACTAAAATTACGTCACAACTTTGGGCAGTTTGCCTTTATATAACCACTGTCTCCGCAATGATAGCAGCCGTGAAACTAGAGCTTGCACTGACCTGAATGTTACCGCCTACATGTACCAAAAAGACCTTGTTGTTAATGTTTCTCAACATGACTCTAGCTATATGAGGATGGTGTCCTAAAATTTTGATTCTGGCAAGACTGGTTTCCATAACTCTAAGTACGTCTGAAAGAGCCCCACCACCTGACTGATGACTGTACTGAGATGGTGCTAATGACTCCTTATTGAAGGAACCCCTTCCCCCTCCGCTGGATGTACCACTAAACCCACTCGCTATCTGGGCTTTCTTGTTATACTCTTTTTCTTCTCTCCTTTGTTGTCTGTCTTTTTCTAAGTGGTTGACGAAACCCATAATAAAGGAGAAAGCTGTCATTCCTAGCGCTGCATCTGCTGACGTATCCTTAATGTGGTAAGACAAACCGCTAACAAACCATCATATCTTTTCTTTTTCTGTCTTAATCATGTGAGGAGTATGCTTAGCAAAACTTATGAATTCCAAGTAGTACCCTTGCACACTTTTATTCCCTTGCTTGAGCTTCTCGAACTCCATAGCCTTAGCTTTCCTATCCTCTTCTGGGGTAAAATTAGCCATGAAGGCCTCTTCAAATTCTTCCCAAGTCGACGGTCCATCATCTTCATCTCTTTTCTTTTACCACATCTCAAACCAAGCACCAACCACATCTCTAAGCCGGTAGGCAGCCAGCTCCACAACTTCATTATCAAATGCCTTCATCGCTCGGAGGGCTTTCTTGATACCCTCCAGCCACAACATTGGATCTTCATCAACTCTAGTACCATGGAACAATGAAGGACTCGGCTTCAAAAATTTATTCAACCTTGAGGACTAAGAATTGTTATGTCTATTTGATTGAGGTGTCAGCTCTTCTCTCATTCTCACTGGCCATGAAGACTTTAAACATCTACATCGCATTGTTGGCAGCATTAAACAACTGACCCACATCTAGAGATATAGTTATCTAAGCCGGTACTGCTGTTGGGGTGTCACCGGATCCTGAGGTACTTGCTCATCATGATCCACCCCTTCTTCATGTTCAACCAGGGGCACTTGAACCCCCTTTATGGATTTACCCTTCCTTTTCTAAGATAAAGCCTTCTTAGTTTTACCTTGAGCCACAATAGTAGCAATAGTTTCTTGAGCAGCATCCTGAGTGTCAGTGTCAGAGTTGCAAGTACGAGCCATTTCTGCGAGTTTTGGAGAAACGAATACATTAGATAATTTCTTAGAGGTAGGCTCTACAACATGATCTGAAGTATGAAAAACATGTACTTTTCCTAAATGCTGGTAGCCTCCTATTTATAAGTATGGCGCACTTCATACCCATAAATAAGCCTCAACTGGCACGACTTCATAGACCCCTAGGACTCCATAAACCTGATGCTCTGATATCAAGTTTGTCACGACCCATTTTCTAAACAAGTCACGACGGGCACCCGATCACTAACATCTGAAATATTGCAAAGTTATTATCAAAAACATCTGAATCTTAATCCACCGACTGTGTTTATGAAGCCTCTACTGATAAACTGACGCACTGCTCAGGACATGAGATTGCCTAGTTAGTTCTCCAAGTAAATAAAGAAATAACTAAATAAAGATGACTAAAAGGAACACTCCACGAACAAAAGTGTAACTCACCAATAGCACCGGAAGAGGGGCAAATTCTAACCTGCAGCCCGCTCTCCTGCAAAATGGGTTCCTACGTTGTACCGCAGACCAACATAGGTTCCCAAAAGAGAACGTCAGTACTATCTATTGTACTCAGTGAGTCTCGACGTCAGGGGAAGAAACTTTAATAAAATATACATTATAAACAAAGATTCTAAATGCATGAAAATCATAAAGCTTCTAAGAACAATTCTAAAGTAAATGCATAATAGCAGTCTATGAATATTCTAAAAGAATTCCTTTCTTTTTCTTTCTTATAAAAAAATACTTCGCTTTATACTTCGGGAGCTCCAACTATCCTGACTTATTTCTGTCTTAGTTACCGTATGATCGGTACGGGTTCGATCCCAACCTGATCGAATATGCCCAATCTACGAGGTGCCACTCGCTTCATGGTTCTCAGCGCTCATGTATCATACCTTAGCCTCGCTAAGTAAATTCTCAGCAACGAGACTCTCAGCTTGTGTGCTCCCTACTTTGGCACAAGTAATTTTAGGAAATCAACGCCTTGGTTAGGACCCTCGGCCTGGACGATGACCCCTTCTCATAATAGATGATACTCCCAAAAATCTTTTTTTTCTAAAACTTCTTCGTATGACTTTTCAATTTTAAATCTTTTTTGGAACATCCTATACATACTCATACTGGTATTCTTATATGTAAAGCATGGCATAAGAATAAAATAAACATTCAAAAGTATTTCTAAAGATTCTTGCTTCTTCATGAATTTTCAACATGAAAATGGCATATAAGAATAACACAAAAATCTGAAGATTTATGCACATATATCATAATAAATCATCTAAACTTTAGCTAGAATAATTATAAGTTAATAGGTACTTACTCGCTCCAATTAAGTACATATTAACTCTTTTAAGCAATTCATCAAGCACCTTGTATGCATGCTTTTGTGAGTTAAACTACTTTGAAGGGTTATATCAAGTCACCTCAAAACTCCTCGAGCAAATACATAGGCCTCAGTTCAATTTATACCCGTCAAACAATCGATTCTACAACAACAAGTGTATTTCAATCAATTTTAAAGTTTCACAACTAAACATGGAATTTATTATTGATACCGAGAAAGAAGGGAATTAACAATTTAATTCTTACTTACTATTAATGTAGGATAATTGAAAATAGAAAATTTTATATACCTTTGTTCAAGAACTTATTATTTGTAAAGAAGCGTAGAATTTTCGATGCCTGCGTGAATAGTTTGTGGCCTCTATTTTTGAGCAAACAGAATGTTAATTCTGTTTTTCATATAAGGCTCTTTACGCCTCTTGCCTTCCAACAGCCCTTTATGGGCTTCGGCTTGTCACATGCTTTCTTTTATTATTTCCCCCTATTTCTTTTGACTTAACTGGTATTTAATTATTTTTATTTTTAATAATTAATTATATTACAATTGTTAATATTTCCCTAATTGTATATCAAATTATTTATAAATTAAGTAGCTCGCGCTTCGTGGCGTCAAACAATCTCTTTATAAATTTCGTTATTTTTGTGCTTTCCGCAATTATAAATGATACTTACAACAATCTTTTTTATAAATTTAGTCGAGATAGAATATGTAACGATGAAATTAAAAAGATAAATATTTTTTTAAGTAGATCTTATACAAACTTAATTATCATGTTGTACATTCTTTAAATTAAAAAAGAAGAAATTTAATGTTCACAGAATTTTTCTGCTTTTGAATCTCTATATTTGTCTTTCCTACATTGATACATGTATCAAGTTACTTGATTTCATTTATTATGTAATATATAGTAACACAATATTTTATTCTAAAATTTTCTTATATTCAAATAAAAAATATGAAATGAAATGAAACTAATAAAAATTATATAAATTGTATTTCTACCAATGTCTCAAGATATTATCTTTTCCATGCGAACTATAAAATGTCCAATCAAGTATTTCAAACTTATGGTTTTAATGTGACAGCTCTAGTTTTTTTTTGCTTAGTTATAGAAAGTAAAAATAGAAATAAGATAAAATAAGTACATGGAATAAAACAAAATCGGAGAATGTTTAAAACGTTTACCTTATTTTTATGTTAATTATAGTATCATCGCCAATAGAGAATAAACATTGTTAGTGCTATTTATCAAAAACCTTAGGAATAGGTTAAAATAATTAAATGGAAAAAAAATAAATCTTTGAGAGACAATAAACAATTTGAGAATATTTAAAATGTTTACTTTATTTTTACGTTTATTATAGTATCAATCATTAACACAAAACTTAGGTAAACATTTTAAAAATCAACAGGGAACAGAAATTGTTGTTTAACATGAAGAGATTCAAAAGCTCAATAGTAGTACTATTTATCAATAAAAATTTAGTCCGTGTTCATCTTGTGATAGAAATGTTGAAATAATATAATTATTGAGTGAAATAGTGTAAGAGAATCTAGAATGAAAAATATGGAAAAAGTCTAGGCAAGGAGTTTCACGAAATTATCTTATAACAGTCATATGGTACAAATAATTAAATAAAAATTCTACCCCCAAAATATATTTCCTACTTGAAAAAACAAATTTTTTTGTTTTACTACAAGAAGTCAACCCGATAGGACAGAAAAACTTATAGAACTGGAATAAAAAGATTGAAGATAAAAGATATAGGTCAATATTTTTTAATATTGAAAAAGAACTGGCAGAGGAGTTTCAAGAGTAATTGCTCTCTCTTCTTACGGTTGATTAACTGTTATGGCTGCTGTAAAAAGATCATGAAAATAAAACCAACGGCCAAGTTAGAATTTCAATAAAAGTTACAAAGGAAGATATACATCCTCTTTGGAAAGAAACCGCAAATTGCGAGGAATACTCATAAGAGATGCATGCTATGTATTCTAATATATTTTGTTTCATTAGTATAGGCGATGTTAAGCGTCGAACAAATTATGTGACTTCTATATGAAAGTACAAGAGGGGGTGAATTGTTGGCTATTTAAAAATTAGTCGACTAACAGAAGTATTAGTTGATTAACCACAGTGCAGAATGAAAGTAAACAGTAATGAAAAGTAAATAACACACAATAATTTTATACTGATTCGGTATCGTTGTGGTACTTACATCCAGTTTTCCTTGGGTTATAGGGGTTCCCTTAAGATCTTTGAAAGTGTTACAATACTGTTGGTTTTAACTCGTTCACCACCAACGAAAAGTATCAACAATGAGTTCTGAGTATTTGACACAACTCTCTTTTGTGTTCTAGATCTTCCTATCTTTTGAGACATTGATAACTAAGTATTACAATGTTTAGGCTAAGAAGTAGATAGACTTAGAATACAATGTGTGTAGTTGCGCCAGCCTTTTTCTTGAAAGTATCAGCCTTCTTATAGGATAGAAAAGAGTTGTTGAGTCTTCGACGAAATTAGAGGTACAAGATCTTTGCAAAAGAGATTTGACCCAAGGGGTGCCACTCCGAATCCTGCTCTTTGAAGAGCCCAGATTCGATTGTGACTTTCCTTGTCACTAGCTTGTATTGAGGAGCCATTTACGCCTGGAGTGAGTTTATTTCTGGACACAGAATATTTGCTGGCAAGTTTCTTGATAGAGTATCCGTCATTGGCAATCTAAACTTCTTTGATTGAGGACGAATAAATTGGCTTCTCTTGATTGACCATTAATGTAGCAATCGTATCTTAAACAACATCTTTATTTTTTCCTTTTTTGCTATTTCGAATCCTGCAGTCCATGTATGTAGCAATCACATCTTGATTAGCATCTTCTTTCTTTCCTTTTTGCTAGTTCGAATCCTGCAGCCCTGCAAATTTAACATAAAACAATATTGTCATCATTGAAATTTAAACTTAAACTTATCAATCTTCCCCTTTTTGATGATGACAATCAAGAAGGAGTAAACCAAGAGAACAGTAAATTAAGATACTTCCCTTTTGAGGTGTTGCTCCTGAGTTGTGTTGCTCCCCTGAGTTTATGTTGTTTCCATCTCCCCCTGAATAATCTGTCCTAATTTGTCCTCCTGCTGGTGTTTACTCATAGTTTCTCTCCCTTTGACATCAATCAAAAAGGAAAGAAAAGCCCACAGAACAATATGGGATATAATATACATACTAATAAGGAGGTTAGAACAGCATAAGTAGTACCTTCAGCAGAGGCTTAGCAAGTACAGACTCAAGAAAAAAAATGTCTAAAAGAAACCACCAAAAAAAAAAAACATAAGCAAAAAATTGTTTGTAATAACATCACATCCAGTCACATTAGTTTCTTCCCAGGAAGTACTTGAGGGTGTTGATTACTTTGGTGCAGAAGGAGTCATAGGAATTTTTAACATCTGTGACGAGTTTGTCCATCTTTCACTCATAGAATTGTCACGACCAAAAATCCTAATATGTCGTGATGGCACCTATCCCAGTACTAGGCAAGCCGACAACATCAATAACCCACGATTTCCTTTAAATTTAAAAACGTAACGTTTAATACAATACCAAAGATCCAATAATTTCCGATATAACACTCCCAAAATCTGGTGTCACTGAATATATGAGCATCTAATATGAGTACAAATACAGTAAACAAAGAGATAGATAAGTAGAGACAAGGTCTGCGGAATACGGAAACTATCTCAAAATCTTCTGAAAATTAACTGCGCAAAATAATATACACTCGCTATGTTCAGGAATACCTGGATCTGTACACGAAGTGCAGGGTATAGTATGAGTATAACCAACTCAGCAAGCAACAATAATTACTAAGGAACTGAAGATAATGACAAGCTACACAGTCATAGTTCACTTTCAGTAGTTCCAGCAAAGAATAGACATGCTTTCGAATCCGACAGTTTAAGTCAAATTAATTTTATACAGTTTAATTTCAAGTAATCTGGATATAAATTCTTTCAGAGATTTTACAATAATGACAGATAGCAACCAAGTGCAACAACAAATGTAAAGTAAGTACAGCCTCTCAGGCAACAATCACTCAACTTATCACAACAGCTCAACCACTCAACTCTCAACCCTCAGCACTCACACTCAATGGGTACCCGCGCTCACTGGGGGTGTGTAGAGACTCCGGAGGGGCTCCTACAGCCCAAGCACCATAATCTGCACGGACAACTCACGTGTTATACAGACAACTCATGTGCAATAATATCTTGCACGGAAAACTCACGTGCCATAATATCCTTACCTTACTGACAGGCCCTCGGCCTTACTCAGTCCTCAACTTCTCAAGTCTCTCAGGCTCTCAGAAATCACAAAGATCAGCCCAAACAAAGATAACATAGTATATCAACAAATATCCTGAAAGACTGAGGTATAATATGCAAGAAAAATTATGACTGAGTACAAGACAATAATTAGCGAATAATTCAACAAGTACGCGACCTCTACGGGTCTCGACAGTACTATAACATTGCCTAAGCATGATTTCTAACATGATTTATAGTCAAATTTCTTCAACACATAGAGTTCATATAGCTAACAATAAATTATTCAACTTTACAGTTTCCCGGGACGGACCAAGTCACAATCCCCTCAATGCACGCCCACACGTCCGTCACCTAGCATGTGCACCACCTCCAAAATAATCACATGATACCAAAATCTGGGGTTTCATACCCTTAGGACCAGATTTATAATTGTTACTTACCTCAACCCGTGTAATTCTTTATTCCTCTATGCCCTTTCCACGAGAATTGGTCTCCAAAAGCCTCGTATCTAGTCACAATTAATTTGATTCAGTCAATACCAATTATTGTAATTAATTCCATAAGGAGATACTAATTTTTCCAATAAAATCCTAAATTAACTCAAAAATCGACATATCGGAACCCGACAAAAGTTACAGAACATGAATGCTCCTCCAACCATGAGTCCAACCATACAAATTTAACCAAAATCCGATACCAATTCGACCGTCAAATCTTCAATTAAAGCCTATGAAGATTTCTACCATTTTCAACCCAATCCTTACCCATTTGAACTTAACAATCTTTCCACAACCTTATTGGTATGTATACATAATACTCTTACACCCAAGAATCATACTATAAATCACCCATTTTTACTCCAAACCCAAAATTGAAGGATTGAGGAAAGAAATTCTTACCTCTTTGAAGCCCTAGCAAGATACTTGTGAAATCTTCAAAACTTGAACAAGAATTGATGGATAAATGACTAAGTCTTCACTTTCTCTCTCTAAAATGCTCTCACCTCTCTCTAAAATATCAGATTTTGGCTTAAAAATGAGCTTCAAGGGCTATAAATCGAAGTTGGGTCGGGTCAAAAATTAGAAAGAATGGAAGCTACGACGGAGTTATGCGATCGCATAACAGGTATGCGGTCCGCATATCCGCCGCATAATTTGGCCTCCAAAGCTAGGGTTTACTGACCCGGTCTGCGGTCATTAAGCGACCCGCATACTTGTTCTGCGGTCGCATAATGCACCGCGAAACAGGTCTGCAGTCGCATAGTGCACCGCAGATTTTCCTCAAATCTTGCCCCTCTCCTAATCCACTTTGCGACCAATATGCGGTCCGCATAAGGATTCTGCGAATAGTGGTCGCAAAAATGACCTTTTTCCGACAAAATTTTCCTTTACACATCAGTGCATTGTTCAACCCAAAAGGTCCGAGCCGCGGCGAGCTTGCGAGTTCGAATCCTTAGCAAAATTTCTCCGGGGTCGTTACACATAAGTTAACATCCGGTCAACCTTTTCAACTTAAATTAAAAACCTTGGAACTAAGCGCTCTAATTCATTTCAAAACCACACCGAACCCAAACCAACTACCCCGGCAAGCCAAATAACAACTGCAACTCATAATTTAAGCAGTAAATAGGGGAACAGGATTGCAATAGTCAAAATGACTGGCCGGGTCATTACAAGAATTGAAAGCCATGGTTCCTTGCCTCCGTATGGATCCCATATCCATCCTGAGCTTGGCCACATCTGTAAATGTCTCCTTGGTAACTTCCCTGATTTTATCTACCTGTTCTTTCATCTCAACAAGTAGCAGCTTGACTCCATCAAGGTAATGCTGAATTTGTTGAAGATTGTAAGAGGCAGTCGATTGAGAAGTTGGTTGTTCAGTTTGGACTTCAACTGGCGCTGGATCACTTTCAACCTTGGCTCGCTTAACCCATCCATCATCACCAAGAGTGTACCCCATCATTGTGAAAGCAGTCATATCATAAGTACTGGTAATGTACTTGGGTGAAAAAAGTGCCAAGTCTACGTTCATGACTTCGAGAATATGAGAGATGAGAAGACCATAGGGCAGATATGCAGCAGAGGAGGATATATCCCTGATACTCTCAAGAATGTAATGAAGAATCCACAAAAACCAATCAAGACGTTTACTATTAACTAGGCAGTAGAGAACAAAAACTTCTCTAGTGGACAAAGAATTAAGGGACCTAGTTCTGGGGAGGAGAGTAGTGAAAATCATGTGGGCCAAGACACGATGTTCAAACTTACGATTCTTGGGGCCAATGTCAGGGAGATTATCAGACAGAAATTCTTTTTTCTTCATCAAAGGACACTTCAAAGTCTTTGGCCCAAGAATTTTGGACAAACACATCATACCCACTAAACTTGGCAGAAAAAATCTTTTCAAATTGGTAGGAATTCAAATCAATTCTAGTCCCTAAAACCATAGATTCCAAATCATCTTTATCATTCACAAAAAGATTTACGTAAAACATCCTAACAGGTTCTTCATGCGCAGAGTTTCCAATGGTGTCAAACGGAGAGGAAAGGTGCTAAAAATCGAAAGTAGCAGTCACATCACAATGAAGACTTTTCATAAGAGAGAGACTTACAGAGCGTCCATAAGCCATGAATTTTAACTTGTAGGACTCAAACCTTGCCTTTTCACTGGGGCCATAGAAGATTAACTTGTCCTCAGGACCAAATTCCAAGCATTCCACTTTACCCTTCTTGCATGCAGCCTTTTTGGGGGGTTTGCTCCATGGGTCTCTTGCCGGCCTTTTTCTGGCTAATGGGAGTATTTTCAGATGATTCGTTGATGTCATTGTGTGTTCTGAGAATGTTTGAGTCAATAAACAACTCCACATCCACAAGTTCTTCAGTGTTAAGATGTTTTTGAAACCTTCGACTGCATCTGGTTGCAGAGGAGGAATTTCTTTTGGCCATGGTGTGAAGGGTTGTTTGGAAGAGAATGAGAAGAGTACTGGATAAGGAGGGTTTTTATCGATGATTTTGATAAGAGCAAAGAGACGCCTTGGTTAATGGAAAGGAAGTTCAGACTGAAGTGATGGTTCAGAAGCGACTGATCGGTGGTACTTGCAATAATTACACTTACACAGAAAAGTAATTAACCCACATATAAGTAAAGAAATAAAATATTCTAATATAAGGTAAAATATTTTAAACACTCAAAGAAATATTTGTTTTACAAATTTGGCACAATGCCAATCTTTTCTCGAAGAAGGCAGAATCTTTCTTCCAAAAGTGGTTTTGTAAAAATATCAGTAAGTTGAGAATCAGTACTAATAAATTCTAAAACAATGTCACCTTTCGCTACATGATCACAGATAAAATAATGTTTAATTTCTATATGCTTTGCTCTAGAATGATGTACAGAATTCTTTGATAAACAGATAGCACTAGTATTGTCACAGAAAATAGGAGTAGATGTAAGAGATAAATCATAGTCAAGAAGTTGATGCATAATCCATAGACTTGTGTACAACAGCTTCCAACGGCTAGGTATTTTGCCTCAGTCGTTGATAGTGCAACATAATTTTGTTTCTTGCAGTGCCAAGATATTAATGCATTCCCTAACAATTAACTTGTCCCACTGGTACTCTTCCTATCGATCTTGTCTCCTGCAAAGTCAGCATCTGAAAAGCCTCTTAGAGAGAAATTGTTAGAATGATCATACAAGGGTCCTAGCTCAGATGTACCAATTAAATATCTAATAATTCGTTTAACAGCAGAAAGATGGGATTCCTTAGGAGCCGAATGAAATCTATCACACTTGCAACACTAAACATAATATCCGATTGACTAGCAGTCAGATATAATAGAGATCCAATCATTCCTCTATACATGGTTTCACCAACCATTTTTCCATTGTTGTCTTCATCTAGCATCGTAGTTGGACTCATTGGAGTGCCAATAGCTTTAGCATTTTCCATACCAAACTTTTTAATAAGTTACTTAGTATACTTAGTTTGGATAATGAAAATTCCTTTAGGAGACTGCTTGATTTACAGTCCAAGGAAGAAAGCCAGTTCTCCCATCATGCTCATTTCAAATTCTCCTTTCATGGAAAGAGAAAATTCTTCACAAAGAACAGAGTTAGGGATACCAAAAATAATTTGATCTACATAAATTTGAGTAATAATATTACCTGAACTGGATTGCTTAATGAAAAGAGTTGTATCGATATTACCTCATTTGAAACCTTGATTTAGAAGGAACTTAACCTTTCATACCATGCTCGAGGGGCTTGTTTGAGACCGTACAAGGCTTTAGTCAACTTGTATACATGATTTGAAAAAGTGGCATTTGCAAAACTGGGTGGTTGCTTCACGTACACTTCTTCAGAAATATAACAATTAAGGAACGCACTTTTAACGTCCATTTGAAATAGCTTGAATCCTCTGTGAGCAGCGAAAGAAAATAATATTCGAATGGATTCAAGTCTTTCCACATTCGCAAAGGTTGCATCATAGTCGATTCCTTCCTACTGAGAATAACCTTGAGCCACCAATCTTGCTTTATTCCGAATAACTTGACCTGATTCATTCAATTTGTTTCTGAAGACCCACTTAGTTCCAACAATAAAAGAGTTTTGAAGCTTTGGAACTAATTCCCATACTTTATTTCTTTCAAACTGGTCTAATTCTTCTTTCATAGCACTTATCCAGTGAGAATATTTTAGAGCTTCATCCACTTTCTTGGGCTCAATTTGAGAAATGAGAGCTACATGAGATTTGTTCTTTTGAGACCTACTTGTAGTTATTCCCTCCTGTGGATCTCCTATAATGAATTTGTAAGTATATCCCGGTTCACTCTTCCATTCATTTGGAGTATTTACTGGAGGCTCTCTTTCTTCGGTAGTCGACTGATCTGGTTGAGGTAGGTCAAGATCTTCTTGTGGTATTTCAGTTGGTTGAGCCTGTTGATCAGCTGACTCATTTTGGTGGTCCTTACCTACAATAACATACTTGGGAGCACAAGAAATTTCCTTATCCTCAGGAATATGTTCATTCCTTGAGCGAGAGTTAGTATGAACAAAAATAACATGAATAGATTCTTCAATACACAAGGTTCTCTTATTACAAACTTTGTATGCTCTACTTGAAGGAGAGCAACCAAGAAATATACCTTCATCACTCTTAGGATCAAACTTACCCAAATTATCCTTCCCATTGTTATGGATAAAGCATTTGCATCCAAAAGGGTGAAAGTAGCTGAAATTTGGTTTCTTAACATTCCACAGTTCATAAAAGAGTCTTTTTGAGAATTGGTAGAATTAGACATTTGTTGATGATATGGCATGCTGTACTCACAGCCTCTACCCAGAAATGATGAGGTAGAGAATTTTTCACAATCATGGTTCTTTCCATATCACGCAGGGTTCTATTTTTACGCTCTACTACTCCATTTTGCTGTGGTGATCTTGGTGAAGAGTAATTGTGAGAGATTCCTTGATCGTTGCAGAAATTTTCAAAAGATCTACTTTCAAACTCTCCTCCATGATCACTTGTAATAGTAGAGATGTAGTATCCCTTTTCTTGTTGAACCTTCTTACAGAAAACATAAAAATTCTTTAGACCATCATCTTTATGACTAAGAAACATAACCCAGGTAAATCTAGAGAAATCATCTACAATAACAAATGAATATCTTCTACCTCATATGCTAGCAGTTCTAGTAGGACCAAATAAATCCATATGCAACAATTGAAGAGGTTTAGAGGTGGATATAATATTTTTGACTTTGAAAGAAGAGCGAGTTTGTTTTCCTAGTTGACATTTATCACATATATGATCTTTTGAAAAATCTAGTTTTGGGAGACCAATAACAAAATTATGTTTAGACAGTTTTTGAATAGTATGTATGCTTGCATGGCCAAGTTTTTTATGCCAAACCCAGGGATCTTCAATCATGGAAGTAAGACAAATTTGATCCCCAAAATTTTTTAAGTTTTTGATAGTTTAGGCATTTCTGTCTCTATTACTTGAAAGAATGCTTTTACCTGATTCGTCTTCTATAAACCAGCCATATTTCTTAAAACGAACCTTATAATTGTTGTCACATAGTTGACTAATGCTGAGAAGATTATAGTCAAGTTCATCAACTAGGTAGACTTCATCTACATCACATGTTGATCTTAAAGGAACTTTTCTAACACCAATTACATTTCACCTTGGATTTGTCTCCAAAAGTAATTGTTCCTCTATCTAGCTTAGTGACTGATTTAAACAGTTGTTTGTCACTCGTCATATGTCTGGAACACGCGCTGTCGAGATACTATTTTCCTTTCTGATTCTTCTTGCGGTGTTCCTGCAAAACAAGATTACTTATTTTTAGGTACCCAAGCATGCTTGGGTCCTGAATGGTTAGAGTGTTGAGTGTTAGTTTGATTTGAAGATTTAGGTCTCCAGACCCATCTCCTGTTATCTTTTAACCTGCAATGATTTGAGGTGTAACCTCTTTTACCAAAATAGAAGCAAGATGAGCTGTTAGAGTTACCAGCACCTCTTTCAGCTTTAATTTTGCTCCTGCAATTGTTAGTACTATGGCCATTTTTACCACAAAAAGAACAAGCAAGAATTTTCTGTTTGTGATGAGTAGTCTGATTTGACTTGACTGGACTGTGACTCGTGGTCTTTTGAAAGCCATTCAATTGAAGCTTAAGTTCATTTACTTCATCTTGTAGAATATCACGCTCAATTTTGCGCACTTCCAGTTTCAAGGCCTAGTCTTTCTTTTCTCTCTTGATCCTTCTGAGCTTATTTACAACACTTTCTATATCTGCAAGAGCAATATCAACAAATTCTTGAAGTTCATAACAATTAGGGCATAAGGAAATACGTACCTCATTAGTTCCTTCGTCTGCCAAGAGACAAGGTTCTCTTGAGTCGTCTTCCTCATCATTGTTGACTGCCATCAATCTAAGTTCTGCTGAATCTTTATTTTCACTTATGGCCATGAAACATATGTTAGCAATTTCCTCGTGATCATACTCTTCCTCATCACTCCAAGTTCCGAAAGCTTTCTTCTTTTGTATGTTTATGATGAGCTTCTTCTTTAGTTCAGGACAGTCAACTTGAATATGACCAAACTTTCCACATTCATAGCACCTTCTATCATTTTTATCAGCTTCATTGCGCATCCTTCCTTTCCTAAAGTTAGTCTTCCCTCTTCTGTTATTCCTGTTTATTCTCATCATGCTAGTTACGACTTGAGAGAGCATAGCAATGTTTTTATCTTGTTCTCCTCCTTCTTCCTCCTCTTCATTTTTTGATTCAGCCGTAGTTGCCTTAGAGCACCTCTGAGTTTATCATAAGAAATTTTGTCCAGATCTTGACATTCCAAAGCAATGACCTTTGGCTGTCAAATAGTAGGTAAATTTCTGAGGATCTTTCTAACATGTTCTCCACTTTTGATAGGTCTACCAAACGACTTGAGATCTCCAAGAATTTTGTTGAACCTGAAAAATATTTCTTCTATAGATTCACCATCCTTCATTTGAAATAACTCGTAGTCCCGAACCAAGAGATTTATCCTAGTTTCTTTCACTTTGTTGGTTCCTTCGTAAGTGACCTCCAGTTTGTCCCATATTTCTTTGACAGTTTCGCAACTTGATATCTTTTTATATTCTTCTCCACTGATAGCATTGTACAGTAGATTTTTTGCTTTTGTATTAACAGTTATAACAGCAACTTGTTCATTAGTGTAATCATCCAAGTCAAGAGGATCAGTTGATACGATGACTTGACCATTTGCATCCTTCTTAGGAGGAATTGGAAGATTTTCCTTTTCTATCACACGCCATACTTTGATGTCATATGGCATAGTATAAATTTCCATGCACACTTTCCAGTGCGAGAGGTGATGACCGTTGAAGTAGAGGGGTCGAACCTGAGAGGTTCCATCTTGAAATAGAGCACCAATAATAGTGTTAGATCCCATGATCTTTTCCTCACTAGCAGTTAAGCAAAGATTGTGAGCCTTTCTCTGATACCAATTGAAAGTACAAGGGGAGGGGGGGAATTGTTGGCTATTTAAAATATAGTCGACTAACAGAAGTATTAGTTGACTAACCACATTGCAGAATGAAAGTAAGCAATAGTGAAAAGTAAATAACACACAACAATTTTATACCGGTTCGGTACCGTCGTGGTACTTACATCCAGTTTTCCTTGGGTCACAAGGGTTCCCTTAAGATCTTTAAAAGTGTTACAACATAAATGGTTTTAACTCGTTCACCACCAACAAAAGGTATCAATAATGAGTTCTGAGTATTCGACACAACTCTATTTTGTGTTATAGATCTTCCTATCTTTTGAGACACTCAAAACTAAGAATTACAGTGTTTAGGCTAAGAAGTGGATAGACTTAGAATACAATGTGTGTAGTTGCGCCAGCCTTCTTCTTGAAAGTATCAGCCTTCTTATAGGAGAGAAAAGAACCATTGAGTCTTCGACGAAATTAAAGGCGCAAGATCTTTATAAAAGAAATTTAACCCGAGGGGTGCCTCTTCGAATCCTGCTCTTTGAAGAACCCAGATTCGATTGTGACTTTCCTTGTTACTAGATTGTATTGAGGAGCCATTTATGCCTGGAGTGAGTTTATTTCTGGACACAGAATATTTGCTGGCAAGCTTCTTGATTGAGTATCCGTGATTGGCAATCTGAACTCCTTTGATTGAGGACGAATAAATTGGCTTCTCTTGATTGACCATTAATGTAGCAATCGTATCTTAAACAACATCTTCATTCTTTCCTTTTTTGCTATTTCGAATCCTGCAGTCCATGTATGTAGCAATCGCATCTTGATTAGCATCTTCATTCTTTCTTTTTTGCTAGTTCGAATCCTGCAGTACTACAAATTTAACATAAGACAATATTGTCATCATTGAAACTTAAACTTAAACTTATCACTATATGTCTTCTTTAACCGCACTTGTTGTAAGTCGCCTTTGTGCATTTACTGAAGTAATACATGTGAAAAGGCCGGCAGGAGCAGATGCAATGTAGTAGAGGCGGGTTCAATTGAACCCATAACGTTCGATACTAAGTAAAAGTTTGTGTAAAATTCATTAAAAATTACAAAAATAATTGATATGAACCCATAATTTTAAAAATATAATAGGTTCAGCGTTAAGAATCTTAAAAGTTGAACTCATAGAGTTTAAATCCTGCCTTTGAAAAGGCGAAAAATATACGTTGCAGATAAAAAACTAAAAAACCATGTGACTTCAAAAAAAAAAAAATTATACCATAGAATACGAGGAAGGATTTTTTGTTTCTCGGTGAATGATATTTTGCACCCAATGGTGACTTTTTTCAACTTGAGAAATTTAAACATCTTTAATTTCAAGTAGTTTAGACATCCTGTTCAGTAAAAAATGACGACCGTCGAGAAATTGCATATATGTGGTGTCGACGCCAGAACTCATTAATTACTTGAACATGAGAAAGTGAAAGAGGTTATTGCAGGGATGTAGAAGACAAATAATAAAGATGGAAAATATGGATAAATAATATTGGGCACGGGATTTCGAAAACATCTTTGTAAAGTCTGCAAAAGGCATTTAAGGTGTAAACTCTTTTGGCGAAAGAGGCAGCGCTTTGACTCTTTGTAAAGTCTGTTATAGAAGGAATTTAAGGTGTAGTTATTTAGAAATTAAAGAGGTAACTTTTGGCTAAAGATGCAACGTTTGGAATTCTGAAATATGACATCAACAGTTTTTTTAAATGGGAAAAAGAAGTAATACGGGGAAAGAATGGCAAAAAAATGAGAAAAATGATAAATGTTAATCTTGGCTTAAGAGAGGTGCCAACTCATCTTTTATTGGCTCTCTTATATATATATATATATATATATATATATATATAGAGAGAAGTTACTCAAAAATCAATTATACGGGTTTAAATCCGTAATAGAAGTATAATTTAAGATTAAAAAAATTAAATTCTATATTTAGCGTGTCTTGAAACTTTTATAGATTTGAGGAGTATTACTGATATAAGGAAAGATTGTGATTGAAATTGTGAAATATGAATACAAGGCAGTACCTCGGTTGTGATTTTCATTGTACATTCCATGTTAGAACAACTTGTTGATTTGAATGGTCATTGTTCTTCCTTCAATCATTCATCCGCATTTTGATTATGTTTGGTTATTCATTATTATCTTGGTGTTGGAATGATTGGGGTTTCTTGTGTGAGTCATGAATTCTACGTGATTTGTTGTTTTGCTTTAACATGCCAATATGTGCCTCTGTTATAACTTGGTGAATTGATTGTCAATATGAATTTAATTGCGTTGAGTCATTATATCATATTCTGTTGAGTTGTTGGTAACATAATGGTTTAAATAAAAGAATTATTAACATGTTTTATTCTATGTGTCTCTTAAGATAGAACACATTATCTTACTCAGTGCCTTATTGGTTATCGCACTTTCACTATAATTGGGTTCTCAAATTAGACTCATTACGCTGTTAGATGTTTATCTTACTTAAAAATATTATTATATTTTTCATTAATAAATTTTATATTTAATTCGTAATTTAACTTATGTTTTGCTTTGTTTAAAAATGATACGTCTACTCAATTTTATTGATTTTTAAATTAATACCATCTTATACTTTGTTTCGTACAAATTGTATATTATTTTACTTTACTTGATTTCTAAAATAAACTCATTATTTCATTTGACACCTTACTTTATTCAAGATTGTTATTATGTTTCATGGTGTTTAAATCTATCTTTCGTTCATCTAAATTAATATTTATCATGGTTTCAAAGTACATGGTAGCACGTGGTCTTTGCCGTGCGAAGGTGATTGTTATTGTGGGTATGAGGTGCCACATGTATAAGATTTGGAAATTGTGGTCCATGACTTGTGGTTTATGACGTGTCGTGCCTCGGGGTAATTCTTGTTGTAAATCCATGCGTTGAGAGAGATTTGATTATTTGAGTTGTCATTCGTTTTTCCTTACTTGAGTTCAATTGTATCTCATCGGTGCTCTGATTTTGTTGTTTCTTTATTACTCATTTTTTACCTGCTGCCATTTATGTTTTTATTACTTCATTGTTGGTTGTAAATCAATAATTTTTCCGCCGTTGGTCTTACATTGATGTTCTATCCATTGTTAGCTTATGTATATCTTGAACAAGTTTCTATGTCTAGTAGGTGTCTTGACATGGCCTTGTCACTGCTATACCGAGCTTAGGCTTAATACTTATTGGGTACCGTTGTGATATCAGAGCCAGCCCATCTTTTCGAAGGGAGGAACAGTTTACTAAATATGTCTGAGTCATTTCCATCATCCTCTTCCCTTGCAAAAATGAATATGTCTCCTACTCTATATAAAGCCTTGTCCAAAAATTATGATTACCTCTATGAAATCGATATCCTACCCGATGAACATAAGGTATCTTCCACTAAACTACCCCCCATAAACCCTCACTCAGCTTTTGCCAAAATATTATTTGCACCATGGACCCAAATCCGTTCCTTAGTCCAACACAAACCAAAAGGAGTCAAAGAATATGTTGCTGCCTCAAAACTTGACCAGCATCCTATTCTTGCCACTCGGGAGGAACAATTTATTACCCTCCAAATTCCAGATGATTTTTCCAGACAATGGAGAGATCATGGTTTTACCCATATCCATTTTGGTGCTATACGAATTGCTCTGACTTATCATAGAAGAAAAGGTCAACCTGTTGTTGCTCGACTTTCTATTCTAGATACAAGATACTTGGAGTACCAACATGCAAATTTGGATACTGCAGAAGTTACCTTGAATGCAGGGACTGTCTTTATAACTTTCTTTCCAAATTTCAACATGCCCCTTTATGACCCATACTTAACCGAAGCACTCAAAATTCAAGTCCAAATCCAAAGTGCCCCACAAGCCAAAGATTCTATCCAAGCCACTCTTCATCACCAAATGGCGTGGCGGGTCCAAAATCATGCCATGGATCTCTGCCTTCCCGGAGGAGAAAATGCTTTACTCTTGAATATTGATGCTACCAAAGGAAACACCATGTGCACCTAAATACCTAGACAAATTTCTAGAGATGAACTAGTCAAAATTCTTCCTGATTCCTGGATCACAAATTATGAAAGGTTAAGGGAACCAAAAGAACCTCTACATTCCGGGGAGCCAATTTTACCAAAAGAAATGACAACCGTTTTCATAAGCTTTGACCATTCCCATCTCATAAAATCCAATACAACCATCTTTTCTTGCCAAATGATTCAACCCAAAGATACAACAGATACATACCCTGACCCTGACAGAGAGTTCTTCTGTAATATACAAAGCATCATGGAAGAACATGACTGGTGTCGACATTTTGACAAAGAGCGCAGAACAGTTTGGTGGTTCAAATGCCTCTTTACGAGACACTGCCCTTGGGATCTCGGCTGCGACTGCCAAGACTATTTGGAAGATCCAATTGGAAAATATGATGAACATCATCTGCGTCATTGGGAAAGATTTGGCCTCAACGAGACTAAACCAAAATCCAAGAAAAAGGGAAAAACTACAGAAAAGCAATTTCGAGCCAAATATGAAAATAAAAACCCTTCAATTGGCTCATTAAGCCGTCCAGGTAAATATGAATTTTTTGTCAGTTACAAACCCCAATTATGGCCAAAACTACCAGAAAAATTCACCCCAAGCTGGGAGGATAGGGAAACCACACCACAACGCAAACCACCATCAACTCGTAACCCAGAAACCAAAATGCCACATGAACCTAAAACACCATCAACCCAAAAGTCCACACAGCCACAAATATTCATGTTGAGCCATTCAAGTTCCAGTCATACCCAAGATTTTCCTTCACTTCAACCTTTTGAAATAGAGAGTATCAGCCATGCACCAAATATCCCCAAGAAAAATATAGTACTACCTTGTGGAGAAAAACCCCTAACAAGTGACATCGAAGCAACAATGAACTAGCAATCAGAAAATTCCATTTGCCAAAATAAAGTGCTCAACAATATTGGCAACACCATAAAAAACGTGGCCCACACACAAAATAAGATGATGAGCAAAGTGGAAACAATTGAGAAAAAGGTGGAGCAGACGTCGTCTCACCATGCAAGACTAATCGAAGCCTTGGAGCTAAGATTGGCAAATTTATAATATGAGATTTGTCCGCCAGGAACTTCACTTTTCCAGTTCTTCCAACAACAACAAAAGAAGACGATTTCAATCAAGGAACAAATTCAACTTTTGAGAAATGACTGCTTTGAGCCACAAAAAACCGCACTTTTCTCTTCAAAATCTATCTTATACCCCATGTCAACCCAAGCATATTCCCCACCAAAATTGGATTACACATTTTCTACCTTTCCTACTACCTAACAGAATCCTATCTCCTTCACCTAACCCTTAATAGAAGAACCTAAATTTGATATTGCAAAAATGGTTTGGGAAAGGAAAGATGCCCTTGCAGCCCAGAAACAAACCAAGAAAAGGCGAGATCAGGGCGAAAATTCAAAAGGGTCCAACCCCGAAAATCTGATGATTTCTGATTAGAAGACTCTAGACCTCTATGTCTCCCAGCCAAGAAACATGTCAGAAGGAGATACCACATGGTCGAAATCTCTAAATTCATCAGACGATGATACAATGGAAGATAACTCTCAATCAAGTAACGAATCCACAACAAACTCTTCCGAAGAAGACGATCCCCCAATATTTGTGAGCCAACTAAGAGACCCAGAAATATCTGAAGTAGAGGAGGATCAATAAGGAATGTCGGATGAACCAATTCCAGAAAGAAGACATGAACCCATGGCGTCAAAACCTGTTGGAACTGGCTTCCACACTTTCACCTTAGATGACGTCAAGGCTTCAAAATGGCCTCAAAGGATCCGAGACTTCTATACTTAGATGGTGACCAAATATTTGGTGGAATGAGAAAAGTATATCATCCTGTCAGAACTAACTTCGGGGTTCTCAAGAATCCTCAGAGACTGGTAGAACTCACTTGGGATTCAAGACAAAAATACTTTTCTTACTTCCCAGGATTTTGCCTTCAACATTAGAATCCTACATGAAGTTTTCTGTGGAGATACTGGCCATTGACAAGAGAAAATGCGAAGATAACTCTTCGAGATGAAGTGTGTGTCATTCGATAGAAATGACATTGACAGGCATTTTCAAAAAATGGCAAAGATATACTTTGAAATCGGTGGAGACATCAACCTGAAGCAAGCCTTTGTCTTTATCCTTTCAAAGTTGTTTGCAAGCCGAACCATGACCATAATTGAAGAAAAGTTTCAATAGATAACAATTCCACAAGCCGGCTACATCAGGCAAGCTATTTTCGTCGCATTGGAGGATATTTGTCCAAAGCGCTCAGCCCTAAAACAAATCATCCAACACAATCCAGCGCTTGACAAAGCATGCCACAGATCCGATCTAATCACTGGATCATGATGTTCATGCCACACACTTGGGCGACGGAAAGGATTCAGGAGGTTCAGATGGACCAGAATTCCAGATGGAAAATCAAATTCCAAAAGGCACACAAAATATTTCAGACGAAGAAGACCAGGAAATTTTCACAAGTAAAACAAATGCTTTATTTTCCACAAGATTGGACATTTCGCGAGAAATTTTCCCCACTCAAGAAGATCTGTCAAACTCCTTGAAGAGATTAAATATTACACTAGCATGCATCTCGGAAAAGAGGAAGACCTTGAATCCATATTCTTTGTGGATGATGAACCCAGTGAAGACAATTTATTCTCTCTTGATATATACGAGGATCAAGTCGATGAACACTACCAAATTTCAGAACCTGTGGCCGAAGCTCGAGAGGAGATCAACGCTCTCGTAGTCATCCCTCAAGTAGAACTCAAGGTTTATTCATCCAAATAGTATAAACCAACTCGAGTTATTGCTTTCATCGACACGGGAGCTGCTTGTTTACTCGTGAATCCTGTTGTTTTCCTTGAAGATCAATGGGTGCCGCACTTTAAGTATTTTAACACTGCATCAAATGGAATCCTGACTACCACCGTCATTACAAAGCATCCGGTCACAATTGAGTTCTTTCCAGGATTGAATAACAAAACCAAGTTGATAGGGTCTGATGTGCCAGGAAAAGATCTTATTGTTAGATTCGACAATTTCAGACAACTTAAAGATCAACTTCATATCAGAGCTAACGGGATAACCTTTAAAAAGCAGTTCAAACCTTATTCTGAGATTCCAAGGCTATTCCAAATCACCAACGACGAACAAATCAAAGAAATTGAGCAAACTCTCATTGAGAATTCATGTGCTGAATCCCACAAAGATTTCATGAAGAAAGGAAATAGTCCGTTATGGAAAAACGAAGAGTTTTTTTTATCAAGCTCCTTTTCAAGAAGAATAAAAATATCAATCCAACAAAAGCCAGTCATTCAAGCATGAATCCAGATCATCTTCAGCTTGTAAATAAATAATGCAAAGAACTTTTGGAATTTGATCTAATAGAGCCATCAGATTCACAATGGGCATGTGAAGCATTTTATGTCAATAAAAGAGCTGAGCAGACAAGAGGAAAACTCATGTTAGCCATTAACTACCAGCCACTTAACCATTTCCTCCAAGAAGATAAATTCTCTATCCCAAATAAACTCACTCTTTTCTCCCACTTAGCTAAGGCCAAATATTTTTCCAAGTTTGATTTAAAATTTAGATTTTGGCAATTGGGAATTCACCCTGAAGAAAGACCCAAAACGGGATTTTGCATCCCCGATCATTACTTCCAATGGAAAGTCATGCTCTTCGGGTTAAAAACTGCACCCTCCCTGTTCCAAAAAGCCTTGATAAAAATATTCCATCCCATCCTGCATACCTCTTTAGTTTACATTGATGACATCCTGTTATTTAGTGATATATTAGAGGAACATGTCAACTTACATCGTCACTTTGAGGCATTGATAACACACTATGGGATCATGCTTTCAGCAAAAAAGATGGTTCTTGCCCAAAAGGAGATTGATTTTCTTGGAATGCATTTTGTCCAAGGTGTATACAGTCCAGGACCACATATATGTCAAGAATTACTCAAATTTCTAGATATCAACCTCACAACAGAGCAGATCTAACAGTTCTTGGGTGTAGTAAATTATGTGAGAGATTTCATCCCAAATATCTCTACATACATTTCTCCGCTCACAGACATACTCAAGAAAAATGGTCCATCATGGGGAAAGAAACAAGATGAAGCAGTCAGGAAAATAAAGGAGATATCGAAAAATGTCAAGTCCCTCTACATCCCTTCAGAAGGTAAGAAGATGCAAACTGATGCCAACAATGAATATTGGAGTGTCGTTCTATTTGAAGTTTAAAGATTCCGAGCAACATTATCACTCCACCTTCAAGGAAATTCTTGCAGTAAAGAATAGAATCAAGAAATTTAATTTTTTCCTGATTCACACAGAATATCTGATAGAAACGGATATGAAAGCCTTCCCAAAGATGATCCAGATAAATGTAAAGATTATTCCCAATCCTCAGATGGCCCCAATGGTTCTCTCCATATAAGTTTCAAGTCAAGCACCTGAAAGGAAAGGATAATATCCTCGCAGATTTTCTGTCTCGACCAGAAGAATTCTCAAAGAGATTTTTCCCAGCAAAGTTGAAGTCAAAGCAAAAGCTAATCAGCCACATCTTCATACGTTCAAATGTATCAAGAATAAGTTCATTAAAGCCAACGGATCATCCACCAGAGTTATTTAACCTCATGGATCCCTTTGATCCATCAATTATAATGGAAAGAAGAACTTATTATGAGCTCCAAGTTTTCCGGCAATATGGAGGATCCATTCTCAAGCCTTATGGGGTCGATCTAGAATATCTGTTATGCTATATATTCATAGCACAAGCCAAGGATTTTCCACAAGAACTATTACGGTTTTTCTAGAACCTATGCCATCAATACTACATTTTTATGGAATTCTAGTGCAACGACTTCAAAGATTTTGACAACATTGAACCAGCTCTTAAAGTATTTTTACTATGGTTCAAGACTGGGAGATATTGGATAAAATATTTTAATGATTCCTACAAAAAAAAGGTATTCATGTTTCATAGGCCAGTGAAGATTATTAACGGAAAAGTCCAGGCACAAGCAGAGGCATCATTCTGGTGGAAATTCTCCGTGTCCATTTTATCCATGGAAGAAGAATATAGTGAAGAACAAAGAATTATCTTCCAGCAAAATAGGTGCATCCCGAAAGAGATATGGCCAAAAGACTGGGCAAGCTGGGATTATACCAGCACTCATCCTCACTAGGAAAAAGTCTGAGAATCAGTAAAGGAATATAAAACTCCATATGAAGTCATCCGAGAAAAAATAACTCAAGACATCTCCAGATTAAGGTTGTGGATCACATCCCTCAATCCAAAGGAGAAGGAACATAGCGAAGAAGAACCGTCAAGTTTCAGGTGTTACTACACAAGATCTTTGAAAAGATGCCTAGAAGACAAACCGAGAAAATCAATGGAAGATAATTATCTAAATCTCTGCTAATCCCACCATAATCCCACATTATCTACCAAACAATCCTACAAAATCCTCTACCCATGCCAAGCAAAAATTCCACATCCTTCCAAACCATCCGGGTCCCACTTTCACATGCTTCCACATGCCTCCATATGCTTTGTCACATGCAGCACCCTATTTTCACATGCTTTCACATGCTCCCACAAACTTTAACATGCTAAACCATGCATATTTTACCTCTTTCACATGTTTTCAGGAGCTTTTTAGTTTCTTTGCCTAAGGTCCTTCACATGTAAAAAGGGACGCACTTGTAGATAGGTTTTCCATGTAAGATAGGTTTATTTTATAATATAAGTTTGTCTTGTAATAACCTCCTAGTCCTATATAAAGGAGGCCATGTAGTAGTTGTAAGATGATCTTGTAACCTTTGTAAACCTTCGTGATATATTATATATGAGTTTCTTCTAAATTTTCCTCTTGTTCTTTCTTTTGAATATATGGAAAGGCCGGTCCATGTATGAAAATAGAGTAAGAACACTATAAGAAAGTTAGCTTGTTGTAGTACGAAAGTTTTCTGAGTTATACCAGCTAATGTTGGTTATAGTACAAAAGTTTTTTGAGTTGTGTAGATTGGCAAGCCGTCCCTTATGGGTTGTGAAGCCAGTCCCTTTGTAGGAAAACTTTTGCGACTATAAGAAAATTAACTGTTAGTGTAGCTTGGCAATAGCCAGCCCTTTTTGTAGGAAACTTTTCGTATCTATGATATAGTTTGCTTTCTTGGAGTCTCTTGCTCTATTCTTTATACTGTGGTATCAGACCCACATTTTTATGCAGATCTAGGTATTCTGATTGTGTTGTTGAGAGATGCATCTGTGCGGCGGGGGACTTCAAGCTATATCTGCTTGAAGTTCACAGGCCTCGGATTCACCATCGTACTTCATTATGCTACTATTAAATTGAAATTCATAACAATATTGTGTTTCAAAATTCTAGTATGTTTTAGTAGTGTTTATGACTCCATAATACCAGTTTTAGGAAATGTATGACTTACCTAGTCTTGGAGACTAGGTGCCATCACAACACCCTAAGGTGGGAAATTAGGGTCGTGACACTTTCTTGGAGAAGTTTGTGCCTCGTAGTATTCGAGAGAGGAGGAGGGTTCAGCTCAAGGGGTTACGCCATAGGCGTATATTTGTACCCAGTACCACGCCTTATCTTGCCATGCTTTGATGATTCTTCTTGATGAGGGTGAGGAGGTTCACCAAAGGATTGATTCATCCCCTTTTGTTTGATTGTGGCACAGATGGCTGTCACAGGGTCTTCCTTTTAGCAGATTATGAATGTAGTTCGAGAGGTTGAGTTGATTAGACATGATGATTATGAGGAGTTGATGGTCAAGAGGCCCCTCTTTGGCACACATATGGGTACCTCATCTGGAGGTCGATGACACTTTAGTAGAGGTCATCACCATCTGATTCCTACGCCAGTAAAACAGCTATGCCAGTTTTTGATAGGGATCAGGCATGGCGTACTTCTTATGACACTTGGAGGTTATCTCGGAGTTCCTATAGTCCACTTGGTCGTGGGGGGTATTCAGATGTCGGTTCTTCTTTTCAGCAAGCTACAGTTCCCAGGGGTTTGTTTGAGTGTCGGGACCTCGGGAATTTCTAGGGGGATTTTATCATACGTAGGTAGTGGTTAGCATCAAAGTTCCCATAATGTCGTGCCTAGGATAGCTGCACAGATGATTAGAGATGGAGCTCACGGCAGTAGGGGTGGTTCTCAAGAATCTAGGGGAGGGGGGTAAGACTTGGGGTGATCATGCTTATTGCTATGCTTTTCCGTGCAGACCTCCGATGCAGTCATCACAGGTATACTTTTAGTTTGCCATTGTTCAGCCACGATGTTATTTGATCCAGGCTATACCTATTCATATAAGTCCGCCTATTTTTCCTTAAGTTTGGATTTGATGGGTGACTCCTTAGATATGACCATTCATGTTTCTACTCCTATTGGGGATTCGGTAGTGGTAGTCCCGGTGCATAGATGATGCATAGTTACTTTGATAGAGTGCGATACCCATGTAGACTTAAAAGTCTTGTATATGGTTGATTTTGACGTTTTTCTTTGGGATGGATTGGTTATCTCCATATCATAGAATCTTGGATTATCATGCCAGGACAGTTACTTTAGCCACTTCGGGTATACTTCGTTTAGAGTGGAAGGGTACTCTTAGTTAGTATCCAAAGAAAGTTATTTCATTGCTTAAGGCTCAAAGGATGGTGGAGAAGTGTTGTATCTCTTATTTGGCTTATATTTGAGATAATACCGTGGAGACTCCTTCGTTAGAGTCAGTTCCAGTAGTACAAGAGTTCCTAGAGGTGTTCACTACAGACCTTCCAAGTGCTCATCCCGGGTGTGATATTGATTTCCATATTGATTTGGAGTAGTGCACTCAGCCCATTTCTATTTTGCCATATCGAATGTCACCATCCGAGTTGAAGGAACAGTGTAGGATTTATTGATCAAAGGGTTTATTCGGCCTAGTATATTACCGTGGGGTGCTCCTGTGTTATTTGTGAAGAAGAATAGTTGATATATGTAGATGTGTATTGATTATAGGCAGTTGAACAACGTAACTACCAAGAATAAATATCTTATTCCACGCATTGATGATTTGTTTGACCAATTTCTAAGTGCTTCTTTATTTTCCAAGAATGATTTGAGATTTGGCTATCACCAGTTGAGGATAAGGGCTGAGAATGACACTAAGACAGCATTCCGGATGCGTTATGGGCATAATGATTTCTTAGTGATATCATTTAGGTTGACGAATGCTCCCTCAACATTTATGGAGTTGATGAATGGAGTATTCAGGCCTTATTTGGATTCTTTTGTGATTGTTTTCATTGACGATATCTTGATATACTCGCGGAGCAAGGAGTAGCACGAGCAACATTTGAGGATTATAGTTGGGATTTTGAAGGAGAAGGAGCCTTACGCTAAGTTCTCAAAGTTTAAATTCTAACTTAGTTTGGTAGCTCTCCTGGGGCATGTGGTGACTAAGGATGGTATTATGGTAGATCCCAAGAAGATTGAGGTGGTTCGATATTGGATCAGACCGGCTTCAGTCACCGAGGTTTGGAGCTTTGTGGGCCTCAAAGATTACTATTGTCATTTTGTGGAAGGATTTTCATCCATATCCTCGTTGATCAAATTGACTCAGAAAGAGGTAGTTTTTCAGTAGTCCGATGAGTTTGAGGTGAGCTTTCAAAAGCTCAATAATTTGTTGACTACTATTGGGATTCTAACTTTACCTATCGAGGGAGATTTACGGTCTATTGTGATGCTTTAAAAGTGGGTCTTGATTGTGTATTCACGCAGAAAGGGGAAGTGATAGCTTATGCTTCAAGGCTGTTGAAGGCGCATGAGAAGAACTACTCCACTCATGACTTGGAAATGGCAACGGTAATGTTCACTTTGAATATTTGGAGGCATTACCTTTATGGAGTTCTTTGTGAGCTATTCACGAATCATCTTAGCCTTTGGTATATTTTCAATTAGAATACCTCAATTTAAGACAACGTAGGTGGTTGGAGTTACTCAAGAATTATAACATGACCATTATTTATCATCTGGGCAAGCTCAATATAGTGGCAGATGACTTGAGTAGGAAAGGGGTGAGCATGGGTATCTTGGCATTGCTGCACATGGGATAACGTCTTTTTGCTATGGATGTCCGGTATTTGGCTAATCGTTTTGTGAGGCTTGATATTTCGTAGCCGGTAAGGTTCTAGCATGTGTGGAGGTGATCTTCCTTTATAGAGCAGATTCGAGCTCAACAGTTTGAGGATGTGAAGTTATGCAAAATTCGGGACAAAGTGTTGCAGGGTGAGGCTAAGGAGGCTATTCTTGATGGGGTGAAGTTTTGAGGATCAGGGGTCAGATTTATGTACCGAGAGTGGGATATTTGACTAAGTTGATTATGGAGGAGGCTCAGTTTTTATGTATTCTATTCACCCAGAGGCGACAAAGATGTATCGTGATCTAAAGCAATATTATTAGTGGTGCCGCATGAAGATAGTTGAGTTTGTGTTTTGGTGTTTGAATTGCCAGCAAGTAAAAGTATGGGCACTAGAATCCTAGCGGTGTTATTCAAAGGATTCCCATTCCCAAGTGGAAGTGGGAGCGAATTGCTATGGATTCTGTGGTATGATTTCCAAACACCTTGGGCAAGTGCGATGTTATTTGGGTCATTGTGGATAGATTGACCAATTTTCTCATTTCATTCCAGGTTTGACTACTCATAATTCAGAGAAGTTGGCCAAGATCTACATTCGTGAGATAGTCCGTTTGTATGGGATTCCTATTTCTATCATTTTCGGCCGAAGGACTCGGTTTACATCGCATTTCTGGAGGTCAATACAGAAAGAGTTGGGTACCAGAGTGGAGCTTAGCATAACCTTTCACATGCAGACTGCCGGACAGTTCAAGCGGACTATTCAGGTCCTCGAGGACATGTTGTGAGCTTGTGTGATTGACTTTGGAGGTCAATGGGATCAGTTTCTACCTTTGACAGAGTTTTCTTATAATAATAGCTACCATTTGAGCATTGAGATGGCCCCATTTAAGGCATTGTATGGTAGGATATATCATTCCTCGATTGGTAGGTTTGATTCTTTGGAGGTTAGACCTGGGGGTACTTATTTGTTGAGGGATTCATTAGATAAGGTATAGTTGATCCAAGAAAGACTTCGCACGGCTCAGAGTAGACAGAAGAGTTATACGGACCGCAAGGTTCGTGATTTGGAGTTCATAGTCGGGAAGCGAGTTCTGTTGAAGGTCTCACCCATGAAGGGTATGATGAGGTTTGGGAAGAAAGAAAAGGTGAGTCTGCGGTTTATTGGTCTATTTGAGATAGTTCAACAAGTTGGTTAGGTGGCTTATGAGATAAACTTTCCTCCGGGTCTTTCGAGTGTTCGCCCTATTTTCCATATTTTGATGTTGACGAAGTACCATTTGGATGGTTCTTATGTGATTAGATGGGATTCAATGCTACTTGATCCGAATTTGACTTTTAAGGAGGAGCCGATAGCCATTCAAGACAAGTTCGGAAGTTGAGATCGAAGTAAATAACTTCAGTTAAAATACAATGGAGGCATCATCCCATTAAGAAGTCAACTTGAGAGGCCAATTCTGATATGTTGTCTAGATATCCCCAGATTTTTGAGGATCCAGGTATCTATCTATCATTTAGCGTTCGAGGACGAATGCTATTTTTAGTGGTATTTGATGTAACGTCTCGCTAAGTTGTTTCGAGATTTTAACCTAGAAATTTCCAAAATACCCTTCCCAAGGTTGCTTTAGTATGCATATGACTGGCGGGGATGAGTGATGTGGTTCCAGAGGTAATCGAGCGAGTTTCGAATTGATTTTAGTAAGTTCATAAGTTTGAAAGTTAATTAAATAAAGAAGTTTGACCAAAGTCAACACTGGGTTAAATGTATAATTTTCATGGTTTCATCAACTCCTTTAGGTCCAAATGTTAGTTTTGACTTATTCGAGCCTTTGGTTTGGATCCCGAGGCGTTCAGGTGTGTTTTAGATACTTGGTTGGAAAGTTGGGTTTTGGTAGTGGTTGAGTTGACCCTGATCAACCTTGGACAAAACGAGCTCTTTTGAAAAATATGCTTGCGCGAGCGAGTTCGTAGCGTGTTTTATGATAGAAATGCATATTTGGTTTGTATCCAGGGTTTTCCAAATGAGATTCGGGTGTTGGTTCGGAATTTTGGAAAACAAGATTTTTCGGGTTTCAGTCATCTGGTTTTTCCTTCTTCGCGAGAGGTCCTCGCTTTGCTATGAAGTGGGATCAGATGGGTCATCACGTTTTCATAGGGTAGTCAGCGTCTGGACCGTTTTGGCATGGTCATTGCATTCACAAAGCTATCTCGCCTTCGAGAAGGGTAATTACATGAACAGTGAATTAAAACCCCTAAACTTGAGTTTTATTTCCCATTCACCATTTTAGAAGCTAGAGAGCTCCAAAGAATCAAAGTTCCAAGATCAAGTTTCTTCACTGTGGTAAGATCTTAATCTTCTTCTAATCATTTTTCATTAAGTTCTTCTTTTAGATTAAATTTGAATTCATAATTTCTAGAGTAGAAATTGGGGAGTTTTCTATAGAAATGGATTTAAGGAATTTATAAAATTGAGGGTTAAATGAGATTGGAACTTGATGACTTTTGAGATTTAGACTATCTAAGTTTTAGGTAAGATGATTCTATACTTAAATTCCAAACCTTGTGGGGTGGGGGTTACCTTTTTGGGTCTATGTTTGGGTACGAACTAATACTTAAAACATGGGTATTGTTGGGTTCATACAATCGTGTAGATTACTGATTTGACCATATTGAACCCAGATTCGTGTTAAATTACTGTGTTTACCCTTGGGGTTTGGGACGGGGTTTTAGGTTGTCTTTTGGATCCGAATTCTTTTATATAGAAACATAGGTATCCATAGCTTTGTATTATGATCTAGAACGTATATTTGAACATAGTGGACTCGTTTGGAGGCTCAGAGGAAAGGCAAGGCCGTGGAGTGAAACTTCGGCTTCAAATTCAGGCATGTTGAGATTTACTAGACCCTTTATGTAGTGTTATGTGTTGGTAAATGTATTAAGGGGTGAAATGGTAAATATGGGTCTCATACTCGTGAGGTAACGAGCACTTATGCGTGTAACTGTGTATTTTTTTTGGGGAATTCAAATGTGAAACTAGAATAATTATGACGGATATTATGTGTTTAGCCTTCGAACCATGAGAATAGTGCATATATCCATTTTGGTTGGTATGCTTGCAGCTTATTTTGGCAATGAGTGCCATGATTGAATGAGTAAACATATTTGTTAACTGAGTTGCATTCATCACTCAACATCTCGTCTGATTTATGGAAAAAGACACTTAAATTTTGATATTGACTTGCTATTTTGCATTTGCATGATGTACACATATCCAATCATTCTTTCTTGATACTGCTAGTATATGACTGGTATATGGCAAGACGGATTTTGGATATGGTACATGGCTACGGAGTGATAATGATATTCAGCCAACGGTTGAGATCCGATGTGATCTAGGAGATTTGGTATTTCGCATGGGTATATAGACCTCATGAGTCCCCTATAGGTCATGTGAAACCTACTGTAGGAGCGTGTGTATACCCGTGTATATGGAGTTTGGATTGCATACTATTCACTTGCATCACATGCATTCTTTGCGTCTCATATAATTTGTGCTGAGTTGAAATTGATTTCATGCCATATGTGTGTCAATGGACTTAAAGATGGATTCTTCACGCTTATACCTGACATAAATGAGGTAAAGATAGAATATTTACTCTTGGAATGGGCTTAACTAAGTAGACTGAATCCTTATAAGTGTGTTGGGATAGGAGTGGATTGTAAGAGCGATTTTACCGTTCATACCTTTTTTATTTGTTGGAATACCTAAACATTGTATGGATTTGAACAAACAAAGAAGGAAGAGGGGTATAAGAAGTACCAACCCTCATCATTACTATAGTTTAGGACCGATCAATGATGTTGTAGGGGACACATGCTTCCCGTACTCACTCTACACTTGATGCACATTTTGTGTGCAGGTACTCATCCGGGTACGAGCTGGGCATCTTTCTTCGAGCTGATTTGGGGTGTTTCGTGGAGTTCCAGGGTATGCTGATGAGTTTCCCACAACATCTGACTTCATTCTATCGTTACTATTTCTGTCTTATTTTCACTTCACACAGTTTACGTATTAGTATTCAAATTTGTACTCGTCGTACATACTCATGTACTGTGACTTTAATTTCAGGTTTTGGGGTATTAATTGTATTGACTTAAACTATTACTTCCTTATTAGAGTTATTATGAGACTTATACCGTTTTCTTTATTTATTTGCACACTTAGTTAAGTTTCACGATTTAGCCTTATTTGGAGGGAATTTGGGTTGTGACACCATCCAAATAGGGGGTAAAGATTAAACTAGTTAAATATTTATCCTGAATCCACCTCCTCTCTGTAACGCGCCCATCTTCTCAAAATTCTGAATCTACGTCTGTTTGTATATGGTCTTAGATGCTCAAATTCTTCAGGAACTCAAATATAACTGACCAATACTTAAGGAATTGGTTAATTACGTCTTTTTAGTGCGGAGGTTGATCTATTTTTTATTCTTTTATAGAACAGTAAAAGATATAATTAATATTTATTAAGTGGGAATATTTTGGTCTAACCTAGGCGAACCTCAATGTACTTATAAATTTAAGTTAACAGACTTAGTGACATGTAACACACAAGATTACATAAGAAAGCTAACCACAATATTTAAGGATACGAAAAGACATACATACTCCTAAACTTAACGGATCATTTGAAAATTTATCACGTTTCTAAAAGAAGAGTTTACCTACTTCAATTTGTTTACTCGTCACAAAAATAATTTCAAAATAATATCTTGAAGTTTTGTCCATATCTAACAAATAACACTTTTTCCTTGTTTGATACTTTTATTAGATTTTGAGATATAAAATTAATGTTTTATCTTCCTACACTTGTTTACTCGTCACAAAAATATTTTCAAGGTAAAATGTTGAATTGTTTTCTATATCTACAGAAACAACACTTTTTCCTTCTTTGCTGATTTAATTAGATTTTGTGAGATAAATAGAAGTTTATTTAACACTTTACCACTTATGCTACGGATTTACCATGAACCACAAATTAGAAATATTTATTTAATTTCTTCTTTTTACCATTATAAATTGTGATTTGATTTACAGTATATAGGGTTTTGAAATTTCTCCGTCCTTATATATATATATATATATATATATATATATATATATATATATATATGTGTGTGTGTGTGTATGTAAGTCTTCACTTAGGGCAGTGTGTAAATCGTGAACGCGTGAATGGTGTCGCGTTCGCGAAGAAGAGTGAGGCAGTTGGGGACCCCATGTCCTTGGTCTACGCGTTCGCGAAGTTGTGACCTAGTAAAGCATCGCGTTCGTGAAGCAACTGTCGCGTTCGCGAAGAGAAAAGTGGAAAGGCAGTCCGGGTCGATCTACACAAACGCGAGAGGACGGTCGCATTCGCGAAGAAGAAAATCTGGGCAGCAGTATTAATTTTCAAAATCGAGGGTTTGAACCCATTTTTCATATTTTGGACTAGAGACCACGGAATTGGGCGATTGTTGAAGAGATTTTCAGAGAGTTGATTGGGGTAAGTGTTTCTCACTTGGTTTTGGTTAAATTCCATGATTATATCTTGATTTTTATCATCTAAGTTGTGATTTGGGCTGAAGAATTGGGGGAAAAGTGGAAGAGTTCTTGAGATAGAATTTTGGGGTTTTGAATGGGATTTTGTTGTTGGATTTGAGTAAATTTGGTATGGTTAGACTCGTGAGTGAATGGGCTTTCAAGTTTTGTAATTTTTGTCAGATTTCGAGACGTGGGCCTGTGGCTGGGTTTGAGCCTATTTTGGTAGTTTTTCTTGTGGAATTCATTCATTTATCATACATTGATGGTATTGTACTGGTTGTGAATAGATTCGAAGCATTTGGAGGCCGCATCGAGGGCAAGAGCATCGCGGAGTAGAAATTTGAACGGTTTGAGGTAAGTAACAGCTGTAAATCTAGTCCCGAGGGTATGAAACCCTGAATTTTATGCCATGCGATTATTTGGAGGTGACGCACATGCTAGGTGACGGGCGTGTGGGCGTGCACCATTGGGGATTGTGACTTGGTCCATCTCGTATCAATTGTAAAGTTGAATATTTTGTTGAAACTACATGCTCCTTACGTGTTTTAGAAAGAAATTCTGAAATCAGGCTGGATGCCATGTTTAGGCCTTATATCAGTGTTGTTTGGGACCCTTAGAGGTCTTTTCTTGCTGTCCTCTCATTGTTTTTGATTGAAAATTTATACTCAGTCATGTTTATACATATTTACTGCATAGCTCAGTCTCTATTACTCTATTTTGATGCATCATATAAATGTGTTTGGGCTGATTACTTTTGATTTCTGAGAGCCCGAGAGGCTGGAGAGGTTTATGACTGAGTGAGGCTGAGAGCCTGATTTGTGAGGATATTTATGGTATCGGGCTACACGCCACAACATGTTTCATTGATTCTTCCATGATGGGCATTGATATAGCGCTTGGGCTGAAGAAGTCCCTCCGCAGTCTTTACACACCCCTAGTGAGCGCAGGTACCTACTGAGTGTGAGTGCCGAGTGATTGGGAGGCATGAGTTACTGTGAGGCATCAGTGATTGTGAGGTTTGCCTGAGGGGCTGTATATGAGTGATGTTGCCTGATGGGTTGTATATGAGTGATATTTGCCCGAGGGGCTGTATATGATTTCATCTTTTGAGCTCGCATTTGCATTGAGCCTTTATTTGAAAACTATTGAACGGTATTTTTAAATGATTTTACTGGAACTTGATTTAAACGAGCTGATTTGACTTAAACTATGATTGTAAAGCATACCGTATTTTACTGAATTTTAGTGATACGAACTTTACTTGCATTTTTGCTCGTCACTACTTCTCAGTATTTATTTATTATTGTTACTTACTGAGTTGGCGTACTCACGTTACTCCCTGCACTTTGTGTGTAGATCCAGGCATTTTTGGACGCTGTAGCGGTTGTTGATATATTCCGTTGAAGATCCTCAGAGATAGCAAGGTAGCTGCCTAGCGATCGCATCCCTGCTTTCTTCCTTCTTATCTTCCCTTAGTTGTATTCGATTATTTTCCAGACTATGTTAGTCTTGTCATGTTCAGACAGTTGTAGTAGTTGCTCATGACTACTGACACCCGATGTCGGCCTTACTTTTCTGCACTTTTATTCTGAGTTGAATTCTCTTATGAAGGTTTTATTTTGAATATCTTTGAATTAACTTTTTAAAAAGTAAATATCGATGTGTTTTGGTAATGTGTTAGCTGGCCTAGTACCACGATAGGCACCATCACGACAGGGTTAGTTTTGGGTCGTGACACGGTTTGTCCGAGTTCATATCCTTATTGTGCTAAATCGTCTATAATGACCCGGCCGGTCGTTTCAAGAGTCATAGCCCCATTTTTCCAATTTCCTTATTCTTTCATACTTTATAGTTTTTATATGTCTTACCCGGTTCGTTAGTTCGAGTCCGGGTTGATTTCGGGGTGAATTGAGACACTTAGTCTCTTATATGGAAGCTTGTATGTGTAAACGGCCTCGGATTTAAATTTTGATGGTTCCGTTAGCTCCGTTAGGTGATTTTTGGACTTAAGAGCGCGTCTGAAATATGATTTGGAGGTCCGTAGTAGAATAGGCTTGAATTGGCGAAAGTTGGAATTTTGGCGGTGTTGGCCGGTAGTGGAAGTTTTGATATTGAGTTCAGATTTTATTTTTGGGAATTTGAGTAGGTTCGTGGTGTCATTTAGGATGTGTATGCAAAATTTTGAGACAATCAGACGTGGTTTGATAGGTTTTGGCTTCGTTTGCAGAATTCGGAAGTTTAGAAGTTCTTTAGGCTTAAATCCAGGTGTAATAGGTGTTTTGATGTTGCTTTGAGTGATTCGAAGGTTTGACTAAGTTTATATTAGGTTATATGACTTGTTGTCATATTTGGTTGAGGTCCTGGGGGCCTCCGGTGCAACTCGGGAGGTTTCGGACTTGGTTTTGGATTTGAAAAGGCAGTTGAAGTGCTACTGTTGCTGGTGTAATCGCACCTGCGGAGTGGCCACCGCAGGTCCGATCCCGCAGGAGCGGGGATTGAACCGCAGAAGAGGCCAAGGATGAGTTGAGCAGAAGCCACAAGTGCAGAAATTTTCCCGCACCTGGGATGGTCGCAGAAGCGGGCAGCTAGGCGCAGGTGCGAGAGTTAGCCGCAAGTGCGATGGATTCCCGCACCTGCGATAGGCATAGATGTGGTCTTGTAGACGTAGGAGAGAAACCTGGAATTTTAAGTGGAATCCGCACCTGCGATGGAATTTCCACAGGTGTGGCATCGCAGATGCGACAGGAGGTTCGCGGGTGCGAAAAGTCTGGGCAGAAGCTTAAAAAGCAAGGGCTCGCGATTTTTGTTCCTATTTCGACATTTGAGACTCGGAGTTAGGCGATTTTGGAGAAGATTTTCGAGGGTATTATTGAGGTAAGCTTCTTGAACTCGTTTGGGATCATAAATCTTATTTCCCCACCTAATTAACGAGATTTTGAAGTGAAATTTGGGGGTTTAGGCCTTGGGAATTAGAGAGTGGATTTTGGGGGATTTGGGTTGCCAAATGATGTCATATTTGGATGAATTTAGTATGGGTAGACCCGTGAGTGAATGGGCTTTCAGGTTTTGTAACTTTTATCGGATTTTGAGACGTGGGCCCGGGGGCCGGATTTGAGCCGATTTCGGATTTGGGTTATAATTTAGTAGTTTTCTTGAGAATTGATCCCTTTAGCCTATATTGATTTCCTCGTACTATTTTTCGATAGATTCGGGGAATTTAGAGACCGATTCGAGAGGCAAGGGAATTACGGAGTAGGATTTTTGCGCAGTTGAGGTAAGTAATAGTCTTAAATTTGGTCTTGAGGGTATGAAACCTCGAAATTTGGTATGATGTGACTATTTGGAGATGACGCACATGATAGGTGACGGGCATGTGAGCTTACACCGGTGAGGGATTGTAACTTGGTCCGTCTCATGAGACTGTAAAGTGGAATAGCCTATTGTTGCTTACATGTATTCTTTGTCTTCTAGAAATTTGACTGTCTTTCATGTTAAAAATCTGTGATGACCTTTTTATCTTATGTTTTAGAACTCGAATATGCGCTCTTAAGCCTTAAAAATCTCATTTTTACCCTCCTCAATTTGCGCGCGCAGTCCGGGCAGGTTTCCGGAAAGTTTTTATGTTGAAAACTAATGAAAATAAGAATTTTTGCCTTAAAAGTTAATTTTAGTTGACTTCGATCAACATTTTTGGTAAACAGGCCCGGATTCATGCTTTCACGGTCCCTATAGGTCCGTATCGAATTATGGGACCAGGGAGTATGCCTGGAATCAAATTCGGAGGTCCCTAGCTTGAGTTATGAATTTTTGATAAAAATTAAAAGTTTGGAAATTATTTATTTTTAACAACTGATTGATATTTTGCATTGTTAGTGTCGGGTCCGTATTTTGGTTTCGGTGCCCGGCACAGGTTTATTATAATATTTAAGACTTGTCGGTGAAATTTGGTGAGAAACGGAGTTGATTTGACATGATTCGGACGTCCAATTGAGAAAATAAAAATTTTAAAGTGCTCTTCAGAATTTTATTTGATTTGGTGCTAAATTCGTAGTTCTAGGTGTTATTTTCAAGATTTGATCATGCTCGCAGGTCCGTATTATATTTTTAGACTTATGTGAATATTTGGTTAGGAGCCCCGAGGGCTCGGGTGAGTTTCGGATAGGCTACAGGGTGATTTGAACATAGAAAATCTGAGATTTTTGCTGCAGCAGCTGTTCTGGTGTGCCCTTCTTCGCATTCGCGTAGGTAGTGTCGCGAATGCGAAAGGTAAAATGGGGCAGGGTAATTTTCTTCTTCGCGGACGTGAAGGACTGGTCGCGAATGCAAAGCGTTGGGGGAGGTACCTTCACGAACGCGATCTGTCTCACGCGAACGCAATAGTTTAAGGCACCTGGGGGGGGCATGTTCTTCTATGCGAACGCGTCCACTGGGTCGCGAACGCGAAGGCTTGTGGGAAGCTTCCTTACGCGAACGCGAAGGCCTTAGGCCACTGTGCATCGCGATCGTGACAGGCCTCTAGCGAACGCGATGAAGGCCTGTCTAGTGACTTAAAACAAACTCCAAACACGAGTTTAAGCCATTTCTTCAACATTTTTCAAGAACCAAACGGGTAGAGGCGATTTTTCAAGAGCCATTTCTTCCCCCAAATTGTTGGTAAGTGATTCAAAACTATTTTCTTTTAATTACCCATTACATTTCTTGAATTTGCAACCTGAAATCTAGAGTTTTCATGGTAGAATTAGGCGTTAGGGTAGAAACTAGGGATTACGGGAATATGAGGATTTAGACCCCAATTTGAGGTGGAATTCCAAAACTAATTACATGTTCGGGCTCGGGAGTGAATGGATAAAAGGATTTTGGTCTGAACCTTGGGTTTTGACTAAGCGGGCCCGGGGTCGATTTTTTGACTTTTTGGAGGAAAATTCGGGAAATTTAATTTATGAAATATAATTGATTCCTTTAGCAATATTTGATATTATTGAGTCATTTTTGAATAGAAACGAGTGGTTTGGAGGTGAATTCCAAAGGAAAAGTTGTGATTGAGAATTTAGTGGCCTTCGGAGCAAGGTAAGTGTTGTGTCTAACTTTAGCTTGAGGGAATAGGTATTGTGTGAGTATTTGCTATGTGTTTCGTTGTTGAATATGATATATAGTTGAGGTGACGAGCATCTATGCGTTGTAGTCGAGTCATAGTATGCGAGTAAAATTCCATTCTTGCAAATTTGTAGTCTTAAATCTTGCTATCCATGCTTATTGTTGTTGTTGAAATGTTGGGAGACTTGTATACGGTTCCACCAAGGTTGATAAAATTGTGAATATTGATTCGAGATTTAGATGTTAAATTGTGAAAGTAATCATTGATGAAATATTGATTTCTTTGTGAAACTTCTCGCTATCCATTGTGATTGATTCTGTGAATTGTGAGGAAGAGTGTAAAGCACGAAGGGTGATGACGTGCATGATTTATTTATATTGCGAGGAAGAGTGCAAAGCACGAAGGGTGATGCCGTGCATGATTTATTTATATTGTGAGGAAGAGTGTAAAGCACGAAGGGTGATGCCATGCGTGATTTATTTATATGGTGAGGAAGAGTGTAAAGCACGAAGGGTGATGCCGTGCATGAATTATTTATATTGTGAGGAAGAGAATAAAAGCACAAAGGGTGATGTCGTGCAGTCTTATTTATTATTTTGTGAGGTTGAGAGTAAAAGCACGAAGGGTGATGCCGTGCAGTTTTTCTTGTTGTTTAATTGCTCAAATTATTTAAGGATTTTCGGTTTAATTCTGTCTTTTCATTGTTCTCACTCTTTATGTTATATTCCCCCATTGTATGTTCCCTTCCCATTATTTCTGCGTTATTTCTTTATTTAATGTTGTTGCCACTAGCATGATTATACTATTCAGGTTATATGTGGGTGTCTTGTCCTAGCCTCGTCACTACTTCGCCGAGGTTAGGCTCGACACTTACCAGTATATGGGGTCGGTTGTACTGATGCTGCACTCTGCACTTTTTGCGCAGACTTTGATACCGGCTCAGGTTGATCGAGATTTCGCTATTGGTCCGCTGTCCGGAGAGTCAAAGTAGATCGGTCGACGTTCACAGACATTGAAGTTCCTATCTTTTTTTTATGTCACTATTATTTTCTTTCATTCAAACAGTTGTATTTCTTCCAGACTATTACTTATAGTAAATTATAGAATGCTCGTGAATTGTGACTCCAGATCCGGGTGGTAGTAATTAATATAGTTTTATGATATTTCGCACTTATTATATTTCATCTTAGTTAATTATTGTTAATTACTTAATAAAATGAGGGATTGGTTTAATGTTTCTCTAATGTTGGCTTGCCTATAAAATGAAATATTAGGCGCCATCACGGTCCCGTCGGTGGGAAATTTTGAGTTGTGACAGTTGGTACCAGAGCACTAGGTTACATAGGTCTCACGAGTCACAAGCAAGCTTAGTAGAGTCTGAGAGATCGGTATGGAGACATCTGTATTTATATCTTAGAGGCTATGAAGTTTAGGAACAAATCACTTCGTTCATTCCTTATCGTGCGACATTGATTTTTTCTTGAAACCTATATCTCCTATTCCTTTGTATCCACTCGTGTATAACATTGTGCACTTGGTATCAGTTGTGCATCGACGATTCATGATGCCGCAGATGAACTACGAGGGAGCCAGAGATGCTCAAACATTGCTTCAACATATGATTTCGACTGCAGATACGGACGTATAAAGAGATCACCCAGTGAATTAGGTGGGGGATGCAACGGACCTTGGCATCTGGTTGATTTATACAAGCTATGAAGGTTAATAATGTGGACCATCGGACGTGGTGAACTATGACTTCGCACCGAGTGAAGGGGGAGTCCACTATCAATGGATGGATTATGGGGTCATGTGTTATATCAGTTTTGGCCCGAAATGTATATATGTGGTACTGAAAGATTCCCCAAAAATTTACATATGTTTAAGGCCTGAGATTTTGTAGAGGATAAGGTTGGTACTTTCAGTATGTCCGCCTACTTAATAATCCTATACTTCAGTACCAAAGGAGTTAGAGAAACAACTTTAAATCTACAGAAGATCTACTCAGCGAGGACGTCATGGTTGCGGATTTTGGGGTGCTTCGGAGGAAGTACAGTGGTTGACGAGATTCTGGACTATGTGGTTCGTGCCAAGATTTGCCTATATGGAGCTCTACTTGTGTGATCGTTGGGTATAAATGGGGGTAAGGGTTACCCCAAAGAAGAATCGAAGAGTGTGTTAAGAAATGGGTCAGCTCGAAAGTGTTGAGTCAGCATAACAAAAGAAGAAATTGGCCTTGGGAGAGATAATTCTCCACATGTGTCTGTGGAAAGCCTATGAAGAGGGCAGACCAGTCAATACAACACTGCCCACTTGCCTCCGTAATGCATAGCGCATATGGTTTGAACGATTGCGTCATAATATGCCACCGGGTTCAATAAGTTAGCCCGTCATATTCTGACTTTGCTTCCTACAGCTAGAGATTGAGTCCACAGACTCATTAAAGGACTTAATGATGATCGTAAAATTTTGTATGACTCGGGAACTACAGGCTAATACTTCATTTCCACTAGTGGTAGAAATTGCCAATATATTAGAACGTGTTCGGAGTAAGGAAAAAGGAAACTAAGGAGACCAAGACGTCTCGTGGTTCTGGGGGATTCAGTGGATTTTACTCTGCGAGTATAAATCATTATGGCGGGGGCTCGGGTAGTCGGCCAACCCAGTTCGCACATCAAATTAATCGAGCTGCTCCAATAAGTTCTTTTAATGCACCACTAACATGAGTTTCCTACAATGGTTATTCAAGTTATCTGGCACAAACTCAATATGAGCAGCCAAACCCGCAAAGGGGTTGTTATGAATACGGTGATACTAGGCACATCATGAGAAAATTGTCCCAAACTTGGGAGAGGCATATTTCATCAAAGCACTCAGGCTACGTGCCCATTGCAGTTACTACACCACCCACACGATCAGTTAAGGGTGGAGGACAGGCGGGTAGAAGGCGTTCTAGAGGTGGAGACCCAACCGTTGTTATGTTTGTTTTATGGTATGGTGGAGGTCGTTACATCATATGGTGTCGTTATAGGTACGACCTCGATTTAAAATAAAGGAATAATTTCCTTAACTTGATTCGATTCTGATTATCAAGACGAGTCCTCCTATTGTGCTCCACTTATGAGTGAGCTTCGTAATTCTATAATTTACTTATGTGTTGACTTCTGTTGGGAGGTTTTATGGAGATAACTATACCTATCATTCCATGATGGACTCTAATAAGTTATGTGAGGCTAAAGGTTCCTTTTTGGTACTTATTTCGGTATGTGTTTATGTTTTTCCAGATAATTGATTACAAATTGTGAATTATATGTCCTACCGGTGTGGGGTTCATTATGTGTTGTGATTTTGTTTAACGAAAGTTATTTAAAAGGAGAAAATGGAAAGTTTTGATTGGCAAGATGTGCATATTACTTGTGATTAAGAACTGAGGTTGGGGTCCTCGTATTTTTAAAATAAATTAATATGTTTATACCGGGCTGTGAGCTGTGGTGGAAGTTATATAAGGACGAGATCCTTGTGATAAAAATTCTTGTGTTTAAATTCTCCCTTGTGAAAATTATATTTGTACTATAGTACTAGTAGGGAGTCATGCCTGCTAGGCTTATTTGAAAACAATTTTGTATGAAATTCTCTGTGCATATTTGCCAAAATATTGAATTTTGTAATTATTGAGTTTTAACCTACGAGATAGGTGCCCGCCCAGGTGGCGTTAAATGTGATTCATTAATTCGGGAAAATAATTATGAGGTCTTTATGCCTCGCATCTCGTTATTAGTATTGTCAAGGTTTGAAGCGAGATTTTTGTTAACATGAAGTTAATTGACGATTCTGTAATTGATTATAAACAACTATTAAGACCAGATTGACCCAAAAGGGTACCCTATTTAGATGGTCAGACGAGTGTGAGTTGAGCTTTCAGAAGCTCAAGACCGTTTTGACTACAACGCTAGTGTTGGTATTACCCACAGGTTTAGGATCATATACGGTATATTATGACGTCACTCACATTGGGCTTGGTGAAGAATTAATGCAAGATGGCAAGGTAATTGCATATGCGATGCGGCAATTGAAAGTTCACGAGAAGAATTATCTTGTTCATGACTTAGAATTGGCAGCCATTGTTCATGCGCTGAAGATTTGGAGGCATTACCTCTACGGTGTCTCGTGTGAGGTATTTACTGATCATCGTAGCCTTCAGTATCTGTTTAAAAAAAGATCTTAATTTGAGGCAGATAAGATGGTTGGAGTTATTGAAAGACTATGATATCACCATTTTGTATCACCCTGGAAAGGCCAATGTGGTGGCCGATGCTTTGGGTAGAAAGGCTATGAGTATGGGCAGTCTTGCGTATATTCCGATTGGTGAGAGGCCATTAAGTGCAGATGTTCAGACTTTGGCTAATCAGTTCGTGAGGTTAGATTTTTCATAACCTAGTCGGGTTCTAGCTTGCACAGCTGTTTGGTCTTCTTTGCATGAGCGCATCAGGGAGAGGCAGTATGATGATCCTCATTTACTTGTCCTTAAGGACACGGTGCGGCACAGTGATGACAAATAGGTTGCTGTAGGGGGGAGATGGAGTTCTGTGAATGCAGGGTCGTATTTGTGTGCCTAATGTGGATGGGCTTTGTGAATTAATTCTTGAAGAGGCACACAGTTCCAGGTATTCTATTCATCCAGGTATCGCCAAAATGTATCAAGATTTGTGGTAACATTATTGGTGGAGGAGAATGAAAAAGGATATAATTGCATAAGTAGCTTGGTGTCTGAATTGTCAGCAAGTTAAGTACGAGCATCAGAGACATGGTAGGTTGTTTCAGAAGTTAGAAATTACTGAATGGAAATGGGAGCGTATGGCTATGGATTTTGTTGTTGGACTCCTATGGACTCAGAGAAAATTTGATGTAGTTTGGGGTCATTGTGGACAGGTTTACCAAGTCAGCACATTTCATTCCAGTGGAAGCTACCTATTCTTCAGAAAGGTTAGCTAAAATTTACATTCGTGAGATTGTCCGCCTTCATGGGGTGCCCGTGTCTATTATTTCAGATCGAGGTACACAGTTTACCTCGTACTTTTGGAGAGCAGTACAGCGTGAGTTGGGTATGCGGGTTGAGTTGAGCACATCATTCCATTCTCAGACGGACGAGCAGTCCGAACGTAATATTCAGATCTTGGAGTATATGCTCCATGCCTGTGTTATTGACTTTGGAGGTTCTTGGGATCAGTTCTTGCCTTTAGTGGAGTTTTCCTACAATAACAACTACAAGTCGAGCATTAAGATGGCTCCATATGAGGCATTATATGGAACGCGATGCCATTCGCCAGTTGGCTGGTTTGAACCAGGAGAGGCTCGGTTATTGGGTACCGATTTGGTACAAGATGCCTTGGATAAGGTCAAGATTATTCAGGATCGACTATGCACAGCTCAGTCTAGGCAAAAGGAATTATGCCGACTGTAAAGTTTGTGATATTGCATTAATGGTTGGAGAAAGAATATTGCTTCGGGTATAGCCCATGAAGGGTGTTATGAGATTTGGGAAGAAGGGCAAGTTGAGTCCTAGGTATATCGGGCTATTTGAGATCCTCGAGAGAATAGGGGAGGTAGCTTATAGACTTGCGTTGCCTCTAGGGTTATCCTCAGTTCATCCAGTATTCCATATGTCTATGCTCCAGAAATATTATGGTGACCCGTCCCACGTGTTAGATTCCAGCTTTGTCCAGTTGGACAAGGATTTGACTTTCGAGGAGGAGCCGGTGGCAATTCTAGCCCGGCAAGTTCGCCAGTTGAGATCAAAGAGTTACCCATCAGTTCGAGGGTAGTCGAGAGGTCAGCCTATTGAGGCAACTATTTGGGAGTCCGAGTCCGATATGCGAAGTAGATATCCCCCCTTTTCACCAGCCCAGGTACTTTTCTATGTCCGTTCAAGGATGAACGATTGTTTTAGAGGTGGAGAATGTGATGACCCAAAAGGTCATCTTATATTTTAGAACTCGAATTTGCGCTATTAAGCCTTAAAAATCTCATTTTTAACCTCCTCGATTTGCATGCACAGTCCGGGGAGGTTTCCGGAAAGCTTTTATGTTGAAAACTAATGAAAATAAGAATTTTGTCCTTAAAAGTTGATTTTAGTTGACTTCGGTCAACAGTTTTGCTGCAACAACTGTTCGCGATAGGGCTCTTGCGAACGCAATGAAGGCCTGTCCAGTGACTTAAAACAGACTCCAAACACGGGTTTAAGCCATTTCTTCAACATTTTTCAAGAACCAAACGGGTAGAGGCAATTTTTCAAGAGCCATTTCTTCCATCAAATTATTGGGACGTGATTCTAAACCATTTTCTTTCAATTACCCATTACATTTCTTGAATTTTCAACCTAAAATCTAGAGTTTTCATGGTAGAATTAGAGGTTAGGGTAGAAACTAGGGATTTCTTGAATTTGAGGATTTAGACCCCAATTTAAGATCGGATTCCAAAACTAATTACATATTCGGGCTCGGGGGTGAATGGGTAAAAGGATTTTGGTCCGAACCTCGGGTTTGACCAAGCGGGACCGGGGTCGATTTTTTGACTTTTTGGAGGAAAATTCGGGAAATTTAATTTATGACATATAATTGATTCCTTTAGCAATATTTGATATTATTGAGTCATTTTTGAATAGATACAAGTGGTTTAAAGGTGAATTCCAAAGGAAAAGCTGTGATTGAGAATTTAGTGGCCTTCGGAGCAAGATAAGTGTTTTGTCTAACTTTGGCTTGAGGGAATAGGTATTGTGTGAGTATTTTTTACATGTTTTGTTGTTGAATACGATGTATAGTTGAGGTGACGAGCATCTATGCGTTGTAGTCAAGTCATAGCATGCGAGTGAAATTCTATTCTTGCAAATTTGTAGTCTTAAATCTTGTTATCCATGCTTATTGTTGTTGTTGAAATGTTGGGAGACTTGTATCCGGTTCCACCAAGGTTGATAAAATTGTGAATATTGATTCGAGATTGAGATGTTAAATTGTGAAAGTAATCATTGATGAAATATTGATTTCTTTGTGAAACTTCTCTCTATCCGTTGTGATTGATTCTATGAATTGTGAGGAAGAGTGTAAAGTACAAAGGGTGATGCCGTGTATGATTTATTTATATTGTGAGGAAGAGTGTAAAACACGAAGGGTGATGTCGTGCATGAATTATTTATATTGTGAGGAAGAGAGTAAAAGCACGAAGGGTGATGCCGTGCAGTCTTATTTATTATTTGGTGAGGTTGAGAGTAAAAGCATGAAGGGTGATGCCGTGCAGTTTTCCTTGCTTTTTTAATTGCTCAAATCTTTTAAGGATTTTCGGTTTAATTCTGTCTTTTCATTATTCTCATTCTTTATGTTATATTCCCCCATTATATGTTCTCTTCCTATTATTTCTGCGTTATTTCTTTATTTACTGTTGTTGCCACTAGCATGATTATACTGCTCAGGTTATATGTGGGTGTCTTGTCCTAGCCTCATCACTACTTTGCCGAGGTTAGGCTCGACACTTACCAGTACATGGGGTCGGTTATACTGATGTTGCACTCTGCACTTTTTGTGCAGACTTTTATACTGGCTCAAGTTGATCGAGAGTTTGCTATTGGTCCGCTATCCGGAGACTCAAGATAGATCTGTCGGCATTCACAGACCTTGAAGTCCCCGTCTACTTTTTATGTCACTGTTGTTTTCTTTCATTCAGACAGTTGTATTTCTTCCAGACTATTACTTATAGTAAATTCTAGAATGCTCGTGAATTGTGACTGCAAATCCGGGTGTTAGTAAATAATACAGTTTTATGATATTCCGCACTTATTATATTTTATCTTAGTTAATTATTGTTAATTACTGAATGGAAATAAGGAATTGGTTTAATGATTCTCTAACGTTGGCTTGCCTAGCAAGTGAAATGTTAGGCGCTATCACGGTCCCGTCGGTGAGAAATTTCGGGTCGTGACAAAATCATGCTTAGACTATGTACCTACTCATTGTTGTTGTACTCAGTCGTAGCATTTCTTGTATATTAGACCTTAGTCTCTGATATTCCCTGTTGATACATTATAGCATTCTGATTGGGCTGATTTCTTTGCATTATCGAGGGTCGTGAGACTAAAGAGATTCATGACTGAGTGAGGACGAGGGCCTGGTTGTGAGGTATAGATACCGTAGCACGTGATTTGTCTGTGCGAATCATGGTGTTTATACTTAACACGTGAGTTGTCCGTGCATATTCTAATATGATACTATAGCACATGAGTTGTCCGTGCGGATCTTGATAGGATATTATAGCACGTGAGTTGTTCGTGCGGATCTTGACAGGATACTAAAGCACATGCGTTGTCCCTTAAAATCGGATAACAATTGAATTTATACGTAGTTTTAAGGATACATGATTTAATTTGAAACAAAATGAGAAATCAGATTAAAATTGAAATTAATGATAAAAGAAGTAAATACAAACCATACAAGTTGAACAATCTTGGTCTTGAAGGTTGGTCACGCTCGAGTCAAAAATGCCACAATCGGTGCCATAGTAGAGTAATAAGATAATAATAATTAGAAATAACAATTGCTTTGGGATGCGTATTACCATGTGCTTTACAAATAATCAGACCCCCTTTATATAGATAGTAGGGGAGTCCTACTGTAGGTACACTTTTATATAAGGTAAGAAATCTCATGATTTGCTAATTAATCAGTTTCATTGATATGTGCCGAGATTCCCATAGTGATATCTGACCGGTTTCGGATACTTTGGCGTTCCGTTATTTTGGTTCGATAATGTTTTATCGAGCTAATTGGAGTCGGGGTCAGTTCCGGGGTTACAGACTCGATAATCTTGAAGACACATGTTCTAACCTCGTGCCTAGGTTCGATGGAACCCTAGGTCGATCTTCAATCTATTACGTTTCATCCCCGATCTGTCATGCAATAGATGAACCTCATAATCATTATCCTCGAATTCCTCTTGTTTGGGCCCTTCGATGTTGAAACTATAGATGCCGGTGTCACCTCTTTGACCGCGAGCATTTCCTTTGCAGCTGTTTGTTCACCGTAGACTGTTTTAACTTTGTCAGGTGTTGGGAATTTCAGTGCTTGGTACAGTGTCAAAGGCATCGCCCTCATGTTGTGGATCCATGGCCTTCCGAATAGAGCATTGTACCTCATATCCCCTTCGATCACATAAAATTTAGTCTCCTAGATGGTCCCAACGATGTTCACTAGTAACATTATTTCGCCTTTAGTGGTCTCGCATGCCATGTTGAATCCGTTTAGAACTCAAACTGTCGGCACAATTTAGTCTTGTAGACCGAGATGCTTCACGACCCTTGATCAAATGATGCTGGCCGAGCTACCTGGATCAATTAACACACATTTAACCCGAATTATATTTATGAGTACAGATATTACCAGTGCATCATTGTAGGGATGCACTATCCCTTCCGCATCCTCGTCATTGAAGATAAAGTTCCTTCCGGTATATAGTCTCGAGTTCATTTCTCCCTAGTGATGGATACTTTGGTGCATTTCAACATCGGCCCATATGGGATATCAACCTCGCCGATGATCATGTTGATGACGTGTTGAGGTTCTTCTTGTTCTGCCTGTTTGTTAGGATCTATGTTCCTGAAATAACTCTTGGCTCGGTTGCTCAAGAATTCTTGAAGGTGCCAATTGTTGAATAGACGAGCTACCTGCTCTCTCAACTGTCGACAATCTTCCGTTCTGTGACCGTCAATGCCATGATATTTGCACATCTGGTTAGGATCCCTTTGGGTTGGATCGGACTTTAGAGGCCATTTGGTATCTTTGATGCGCCCGATATCTGACAATGGTGACATCATCAACATTAAAGTTGTATTCTGATAGCCTTGGTGCGTCTTTAGACCCGATGGACTTGTCGAAGCTAATTTTGGTCATAAGTCCCCGGCTGCTTTAACCTCGGTCATTTCTCCTTTCATTTCTCACGGAGTTTCGCCCAGACCCGCTGCTTCTTCGATCTCCATTATATAGTTGATATCGATCCCTGTTTGGCATCGGTTCACTATCGATCTCTCTCTTGACTCTGTCGAAGGTTCTGACTGGATAGACAGACCCCGAAGGGGCCCCAAGTTGACTATCTTCAACTCTGATTTTCGACTAATACCGGTTAGCACGTCAACCCATGTAATAGCTGGGTATTCTATTAAGTTTTGCTTCAGCTGTTGTGAAGCCACCAAGCTTCGAATATTAAGTCCCTCAGTAAAATCTTGAACAACCCAATCATTAACGACCGTCGCCAGATCCTTTCGTTCAATTTGAAACCGGGACACGAACTCTCTAAGCGTCTCGTTATCCTTCTGTTTGACGTTGAAAAGGTCTGATTTCCTAGTCATGACCTTGATGGCACCTGCGTGTGCTTTTACGAAAGAATCTGCAAGTATAGAAAATGAGTCAATTGAATTTAGAGGTAAGTTGTGATACCATATCATAACTCCCTTTGAAAGTGTTTCCCCAAAGTTTTTCAATAGAACAGACTCGATCTCATCATCCTCTAGGTTGTTCCCTTTGATAGCATAATATAAGAGGTAGCATGCTCGTTTGGGTCGGTCGTTCTATTGTACTTGGGTATTTCGGGCATACAGAACTTCTTGGGGATCGGCTTCAGAGCTGCGCTCTAAGGAAAAGGTTTTTGAACGAACTTCCTCGAAACCAAGCCCTTCAATATCGGAGGTGCAAACAGGATTTGGTCTATCTTGGAATTGTAGATTTTCACCTTTTTGTCGTTAGCCTTGATTCTCTTCTCCCCTGATTCTATCCGTTTTGTCATCTCATTGAGCATCTTCATGATCACGGGGTTAGCCCCGATTTGTGTCCGTTCGACCTTCCTACAACCGGTTCATCCCTCCGGGTGACTTCCCGGGGTGGATTGGGCTCAACCCTTCTTGGTGCACGGCTTTGGTTCTGTAACTACACTATCGCCACCTCTTAAGCCTGTAACATTTCGAAGATCATTCGTAATTGATCCTGTACTCTTCAACACTCTGTGTGTTTCGAGTTGTCGACTAGGCTCCACCACGAACGCTATTTTCGGGGTCGGTAGGCAAGTTTGCATCGATAGCCACATGCGAATTAGCGTCAATCGGATCTGCAACCGGAATTCCAGCTAGATCAGCAGGTGGTATCTCGTTATCGGGCGCTATGTTGTTATTTTCACCTTAGTGACCGGGACTCGTTGTCAACATGCAGATGTGCTAATTGAGAGCTTCACATTTTTGTATTTTAGCCTGGAATCAAAGACACTTCAAAGAGTAAGTGTAAAGCAGTGTGTGTTATGGAGATTTGTATCAAATAACCACTATTATCCTTAGCCCTACGGTGGGCGCCAAACTGTTTACCCAAAAAATCGGATAACAATTGAATTTATACGTGGTTTTAAGGATACGTGATTTAATTTGATACAAAATGAGAAATCAGATTAAAATTGAAATTAATGATAAAAGAAGTAAATACAAACCACACAAGTTGAACAATCTTGTCCTTGAAGGTTAGTCACCCTCGAGTCAAAAATGCTACAATCGGTGCCGGAACAGAGTAATGAGATAATAATAACTAGAAATAACAGTTTATTGCTTTGGGATGCGTGTTACGATGTGCTTTACAAATAATCAAACCCCCTTTATATAGTACAGGAGTCCTACTTTTGATACACTTCTATAAAAGGTAAAAAATCTCATGATTTGCTAATTAATCAGTTTCATTGATACATACCAGATTCCTGTAGTGATATCCGACCGGTTACAGATACTTCGGCCTTCCGTTATTTTGGTTCGATAATTTGTTTTTGAGCTAATTCGGAGTCGGGGTCAATTCCGGGGTTACTGACTCGATAATCTTGAAGACGCATGTTCTAACCTCGTGCCTAGGTTCGATGGAACCCCGGGTCGATGTTCAATCTATTATGTTTCATCCCCGATCTGTCATGCAATAGATGAGCACGGTTTCTACCGTATACTATATATATATAACAAATATACATTTGTCGGTTATTATTTTTTGGAGCGACTAAAAATATAAATTCTCAAATGGAGTAGTCCTCCTGTAGGCATGAATGATCCATTCAATTCTGGGCTTCGGGAACCCAAAAACGAAGTCTTCCACGAGTCTCGTACTCTCCACGAATGGTCCAGATATGCTTTCTTATTCCTCTACTTATCTGTATCACTACTACCTATAATCTTTCTCTCCAATGAGTATGAGGGACAATTCCTATACCAAAGTGGACTATATTCTGCATGTGTGGATCAGACGAATTTACAAAAGTGAAGCCGCAAATGCTAAACTGCATGTGCGATCTTTCTATTTTAATTTATGTATAAAATTTAGAGACAATTTTTCTTTTGATATTGCTTTTTCGTCTTATAAATTTAAACCTGATATTTAGTTATGCAAGATAGATGAACTTTAATTTTATGACCTCACGTAACTCTGTTTTGTTTTTCACTATTTTACTACGTAGCAGATTCATTTTACTACTAAGTAATTTTCACGAATTACTCACAGCTCCTACTATCTCGTTCTAGCAATTAATTCTATTGGCCATCATAGGTTTGCAATGCATAAGTGCTCCTATTTTCTGGTTCCAGCAATTAAATTTTTGGGCCATCATATTGCAATAAATAAGTAGTATAACGACCACCCTAAATGTGCCAAAACTGGTCCATTGTCATCCATTCATTTGTGAGGAATCTTATAAATTATTAGCTCTAGAAAAATATCTTTGGCGAAATCAAATACTCCTATATAGTAACGCTATCGAATGATAAAGTTCCTCGATCAACCAAACAACTTGTCAGATCGTTCAAGTTATCTTTTTATTAGTTTTCACCAATTTTCTTTTTCTTTTTCTTTTTCTTTTTCTTTTTCTTTTTCTTTTTCTTTTTCTTCCCCTATTAAAATTTTGGTTAATAACTGTGAGTTTGTGATGATGGAGAGAAGTTGTATCCTATGGAAAATGTGCTAGCAGGCAAACATTAGTTATGGACACCATATGACACAAGTTGAAAATTTTTTATACGGTACTAGCTGTTTACACCATATTATGGTTAAGTGATTTAATGAAGTGAAAATTTATACAGTTAATTATGATTTACTGAAATAAGTCTACGCACACACATATTTTATGAGTCTATTTGGTCTGAAATAAACAATTGATACCAGTAAGTTTTTATGGTCAGGAGCATTACATATACCAATAAAAAGGGCAAAAGAGAAGGATCACCAAAAAATTTCAAAATTAATGTGAAAACCCTTCGTCATCATTCTCTCCCTCTCCTTAAATTTGCAGATTATATTGTGATTAACGTAGCCAGGTGGTGGCTTATGACTATATATGCCATGATTTTATGGTTATAATTGTAACCTTATTTTGTGTATGTTTTAAAATATTGGGTGGTCTGGACGACATGTTTCTGAAGAAATATTCTTTGGACAAATTATTATTTTTCTCAGATAAGAATAATACACATTAACGTACGTAGCCAGGTGGTGGCTTATGACTATACCAATATCATTTCAAAATATATGGAATTAAAGAATGAAAATAATATAAGAGTAGTATATAAACGCACTCATCTCTTGACTGATGAACATTAGTTTTGTAAAGTAATTGAGTACGTATTGGACAAACCTAGTACGATAAACATTTTATATTAAGAAAAGAAAAACAAACTTAAGCAGAGCGTTCGAGAATTATCGATGGTTCATTTTGAGGTAATTAAACATGATTAAATGATAAACATTTTGTACGAAATATATATGTATACATTATGCATTAATCGACTTGATACATGAGTAGGCCAGGTGTGAGTAAGTAAATATTTAGTAATTTCTGTCACCTTCCTTCATCATTCATTAATTTATAAGTTTCCAACTCGGCGAGTAATAGTTGGCAACAATATTAGTATCTACTACGTACGTACCACACATAATTGACTTGCAAAGCGTCTTTGGTGGCTTTTGTCATACAGCTAATATTTTCATGGGTAGCAAACTCAACAACTAAAGTTGTTTTCATATGGACATATAACGCCTACATAACATTTGGACGAAGGAGAGATTCAAAGACTGAAGCTGTTTAATTGATAAAATTCTCTAGAATTTTGACGAGTTGGCTACAATACAGATTTGTTTATTTTTTCTCTTTGTACAGTTTTCATTTCTTGTCTTCTTGTACAAAAATTTGTTATAGGGTTTTGTCATTTTATTCATTCCTTTTTGTATATATAGGGGCCATATATAGAATATATAGAGAAATACAAATCAAAAGTTTCTTCAATTTTTTCTATAATCTTCAAAACAGGAATTTGAAATTTATAGGTTCTAAACTTGAAGTTGAACCATAGCTCCTTTAAGTACAATTAAATATTTGATGGATTTCTAATACAATGCATGGTGTACGCAAATGCTTTTTAAGTTGCGTCTGGACCTGCAGTTTAATATTGTACCTCCGCCTTTATTTGGAACTATCAATTTTGTACAACCTTCCTTGTCTAAACATTCTCCGCTCATTCATGACTTGTACCTTTTACATTTCTGTCACTGACCTGCCTCTAAACCACTAAGACCATTCACCTCTTCAGAGTCCCACTCCTTGTGCATGTTGAAAAGCAGCCATCAAATGTACAAAACTTTATAGTTAATGAGCAAACAAAGGACAAGGCTACTCGATAGAAACTAAGAGTCCACCAAACTGTATAGAGAATCTCAGTTCCCACTGCAAGCAACAAACTGTAAAACCAAATAGTATAGGGAACCAACGTGTTTATGTGTTCCCGAAGTAAATCAGCAATTAATAAAGAACATGCGATATTTACGTGGAAAACTCCTTGCTCAAGGGATTAAAACCACGACCTACCCTAGTAAGATTTCAACTCCAGGCCACTAAACCGAGCAAACTTCAGATTACAACCTATTGCAATCTAGGAATTAAACTCTTAATCCCTCACTCCTTATAATAACTCTTTTGTAAGCTCTTTGTAATAAATCTATTACAAAGCAACAAACCTTGACTGACTCTAGTCAATCTAGGAATTAAACTCTCAATTCCCCGCCCCTTACAATAACTCCATTGTAAACCCTTTGCAATAACTTTATTACAAAGCAACAAAACTTGACTAACTCTAGTTAAGAAACTAAATCAAACAGTAGTTTAAATTTGTCCTACAAAGACACTTCTTGAAAGTAGCGTAGGATTACAAATGAAGAACAAAATAACAAAGACTCAACAAACCTAAGGACTTAAAATATCTTCAATCTTTGGATCTGGTCCTTGAGGTTGCAGCAACTTTGTTCTTGAGAGAGGTGGGGGCTAACACTTGAGAGAATATTATCTTTTGATTTGCAAGTGTTGGAGAGATGAAATCCCTTGCCTCATGTTGAAAATATGTGTGTGGGATGTCATCAAGGATGATGCAATAAAGTGTCCTTTATATTGGTCTTAGCCAATTACATTTGTGCTATTGTACTGCTGCCAGACGGTACAGTGCAGCGGCCTACCAGACAGTACAGTGCAGCGGCCTGCCAGACGATACAGTGCAATAACTTTTACAACTATAGAATTGACTGCACGACGACTCAGGGAACTGATCCATATTTGTTCCCTTATCTGATTTCATTGAGATTTGAACCAGACACCTGACTAGTTACTCTGAACGCAAGAGAACTAATTAATTTTATCAGGTTTCTTATCTGATTCTCTCATGAAGTTTGTTAAATCATCAAAACAAAAGACACATAACTTATCACTGAACATAAATTTCCTACTATATAGAGGCAGACCTAAAGTGTAGAAAGTGAGTTCAATTGAAAATATTATTTTTAGTCAAAGCATAGATAATGGTGCGTGTATGTACAATGGCGGAACTAAGCAGTATGAGGGGATCGAATCTCCTTTGTCGAAAAATTATACTATATAAATAGGGTAAAAATAATTTTTCTATTATATGTGAGATGTTGAATCCCCTTGACATGAAGAAAAATTCAAGTATTGTAGTGAAGGGGTTCTAAAGTTTTTTTTAAGACGAGAGGTTTAAATCCCAAATGTGACATCCTAAAAGTTTTTTGAATTTGTGTAAATTTCTGGTTCCATCACTGTGTATATACGCACACATGTGTATGCGGCCGAGCATGTGAAAAATACTAGGACAAATTTAAGTTTTAAACTCCTATTTTTAATAATTGAAAACTTAAAATTATTACTTTAAATTCTGAAACCACCTTTATTTACCGCCCACCATCCATCCAATACCATAGCATTTACACCTCTCAATCTCATCCAACTCCTTATTACCTCCCCAGTGTCAATGTAATTAATATAGAGTCTCCACTGTTATCAAAGTGCCCGTCTTCATTCCCTTTGATAGTTTTAAGTGAGAGTTCAATGAGAATTTTCCAGTCACAATTCACAACTAACAATGCACTCTTCACTATTCAGCCTCATTCTAATCTTCACCTTCTTCCTTTTCACCTCCTCCAGTACTGCCACTGCCACTGCCACTGCTACTAATATCCATCGCCATCGTCGGCTTCTCCACCAACCACTTTTCCCCTTTCATCGTCCTCTCGCGCCAACTTCAATTCCATCCATTAACACTAAACCTCCATTTCCTTCTCCTCAGTTTGTTCATCCATTTTTCACGCTTTTTCCTCCTCCTCCTCCTCCTCCAATAACCTCCAAAGATCTTGCCACTTTCCCTGCTAACATTTCCTCCCTCATTCTACCACACACCTCGCATTCCTCTAAAAGTTCCATCACCAGCAAATTCATTGCCATCCTCGTCTCTGTCTCTGTCCTCTCTGTTGCATTCGTCACTGCTCTTGTCCTCTTCTTCTTCCTTCATCGCTATCCCCACCGCGAAGACAAAAGCTACGATCACGAGAGAAGTGATAGTCGTCGCCTCGTTTCACCTAATGCAACCCCCTCTCATGCAGAATTTGGCAGTGCACATTATCTTTACACACTTGAGAATTCTAGAAAAGTCAATGAAGATGGTGCTCAATCTTCCACATCAACAAATGACTGTGTTACACTATACTTCCAAATGTTTAGGTCACCAGAACTCCGCCCTCTCCCTCCATTGCCACGTCAAAATTTCAAACAAAATCATAAAAATGCTGATTCAGTAGGATCACCTGAAGATGACGAAGAGCAAGAATTCTTCTCCTCCGGAGGATCCTCTGGGGATATAGGTAATTCCAATTTCTTTGAAAAAAGTCCCTATGCACATTTTGAAGGTTATTTCCATAACCTGAATGCATATCCGAATTCTAATTCTTCAAATGATTCATTATCCAATAGTCCTTCTGGAAAATTAAATTTAAGGTTTATTCTTCCACCAGTGGAACAAGGATCATTGTCATCATCTTCGCTATCTTCTGGCACTACTCGAAACTCTCCTCCTCGAGTTTCAAATTTCTCCGTTCAAATTCCAGAGTCTTCCATGAGGAAATTCAGCAATTCGGGGAGTTATATATCGATAAAACTGCCACCGCCACCACCACTGCCACCTAGGCCGAGGTTCTGGGACGGTTCAACAGTCGCAGAACCTCTAGTAGTCAAAAATTTTGATCGATCAGTGCCAGTTTTAATGAAGAAAGATAATGGAAATTCTGAAAGTTCAGAAGCTGTTGAAAGGAGTAATGAAGAAAGTATGAAGCCAAGGCTAAAACCTTTGCATTGGGATAAAGTGAGGGCCAGTTCAGATAGAGCAATGGTTTGGGATCAACTGAAATCTAGCACTTTCCAGTAAGATTTACCTCATTCGAAGTACTTAATCTGAGCTATATACTTGCCTAATTTTGAAGTGTGGTTTTGGTTGTAGGTTAAATGAGAAAATGATTGAAACATTATTCACTGTAGATTCTTCAAATTTGAATTCAAAAGATGTCGTAAGGCGCCCAATGATCCCTGTAATGAATCAAGAGAACCAGGTGCTTGATTTAAACAAGTCTCGGAACATTGCAATTTTGTTAAGGGCACTTCAGATCACTAGTGATGAAGTTTGTGAAGCGCTTTTAGAAGGTAAATAAATAGATTTTTGCTCAGAAATGTTCCCAAATGAGTAATTAGGTGTTGGACTAACAGTAATATTTTTTAGACTCCTTTTGTATTGCACTTAATCAGATTATGATAACTTGTTAATGAAATGAAAATATCAAAGCTTTTTTATGGTATTTTTCGAGAGGGAAGGAACATGATTTTGTGGTCCTATATTTTGCCTTTGGTGGTTTCACATTCTAGTTTTTAAATGAATGAAAAGAAACTTTGGCACTATAACGTGGTGATATTTAGTTCTGTTCCTATCATGTGGTGTGGCCATCATTCATAAATTGAGCCACAGCTACCATTTCTTCAGGATGTCACTTTCAAGCTTATGCATGAACTTTGATGCTCATCTGATCTGGTTTTACATATTTACCTATAAATAAAAATGTAATTATTATAAAAACATGTGTCCGTGCACCATGCAATAAGCCACAATGCCGCCTGTGCAGCACTGGTGCAAGGTCAATGACACAAATGACCTTGAAAAAAGCTGGTCTTGAACTTTTTGACTTTTGGGTAGGTCATCTCGCCAATGGACAAAACTTCAACCTTTGACCTTGAAGGTTTGCCCATTGGTAAGGTGCAGGGGCAGATTTAGGAGGGCGGAAGGAGTTCACCCGACCCTCCGAAAAATTACACTGTGAATCCCCTTCGCGGAGATCCTGCCTCCGCCACTGGTCAGGTGACCTTCCCTGAAGGTCAAAAGTTCAAACACAATCCCTTATGGTGTCCCATTTCCTGACCGGTGCACCGCTGCAACATGTGAGTTAATTTCCATATGTAATGGTCTTTAAATTAAGGGGCTTTTGCATTAGGAACTACTTAGGCTTTTTCTTCTTTGTAATAAAACAAAAACCAGGTAATACTGACACACTGGGAGCAGAGCTACTGGAGAGTCTAACAAAGATGGCTCCTACAAAAGAAGAAGAGCGGAAGCTGAAGGTTTTCAAAGATGAATCATCATTCAAACTAGGCCCTGCTGAGAAATTTCTCAAGGGAGTTCTTGATATACCTTTTGCATTCAAGAGGGTGGATGCAATGCTTTACATATCTTGTTTTGATTCAGACGTTAAATACCTTAGGACATCATTTCAGACGCTAGAGGTATGAGATTGCTTTTGCCATTATTCCTGTATGTATATGCAGCAATTCTGCTTATCTGATGTGTGCACTGGCACACAAGTCTAGTTATCAACAGATCGGTATCTCAAATCTTTCATTCAACTTTTATATATCTGTCCCATTACTATCTGAAGTAACTGAAGTCTAAAAGTTTGACAATGGTTCATAGACATGCCCATTCTAGTAGGGGCGGATGTAGCATATGAATATTGACATCATCTGAACCCATTTACTTTCAATGCCGAGCGTAAATTTATGTGTAAAGATTGACTAAAATTATAATGAATAGTAGATATGAACCCATAAAGTTTAAATCCTTAATGCGCAGCATTCTAGACCTCATTTAAGCCAAAGCAAAGATGATAAAAGCTGATCATATAACGTTGGAATCCAATTTGTGCAGTTAGAAGCACCATTCCCTAAAAGCCTTTTATCTCTAACATTCAATGTGCCATTGCAGACTGCATGTGAAGAACTAAGGAATAGTAGAATATTCTTAAAGCTTCTAGAAGCTGTACTCAGAACTGGTAACCGCATGAACGTTGGAACCAACAGAGGAGATGCTCGTGCCTTCAAGCTCGACACGCTTCTTAAGCTTGTAGATATTAAAGGTGCTGATGGGAAGACAACCCTTTTGCATTTTGTTCTTCATGAAACTATTGGAGCAGAAGGTTCTCATCTTTCTGTTGTTGATCCAACTCCAAATGTTGAAAAGAATCAGCAATCTGTCGTTCGCGATGAGGCTGAGTTTAAAAAAATTGTCCTTGAGGTTTTTTCTGGCTTAAACCATGAGCTTGCCAATGTGAAGAAAGCAGCTGTTATGGATACTGATATTCTTAGCAATGAAGTTGCAAAACTAGCAACTGGAGTTACAAAAATTACTGATGTCCTAAAGCTAAACGAAGAGTTGGTTTTGAGTGAAAGTAGCAGAAAGTTTTTCGAGTCGATGAATGGATTTTTAAAGAAGGTAGAGGAAGAAATTATCAATATACAAGCTCAAGAGGATGTTGCTTTATCCATGGTAAAGGAGCTAACAGAATATTTCTATGGTGACTCGGCCAAGGAAGAAGCTCGACCGATTAGGATATTTATGGTAGTTAGGGACTTCCTCTCTATCCTTGATCAAATGTGCAAAGATTTGAGCAAATAACAGAGAGAACATTGCTAGTGTAAGTTTACTAAGCTACAGAGGCGGAGCCAGGATTTGAAGTTTATGGGTTCGGGATTCTAGTTTTTTTAAGTTACTGGGTTCTATAATAATAATTTATACATATTTCATGAATTTTTCAAGACAAATACAAAGTCTGCACAAAAGTTACTGGGTTCGGCTGAACCCGTAAGTAGAAGGCTAGCTCCACCCCTGCCAAGCTAGATGGTTGAAGCAACTATATATGTCTGTTTGATGTCCCTAGTGGATTTTCTTTTTCTCTTTTGTACTTTATATATCATATGCAGGTAAATCCTCACCCATGTATGTATTTTTATGTGTTATACTGAGAAAGTGCAAGAATATCATTGATTAACACTGTGCTGTTTTAGTTTATGGATGGTTGGAGAGTTAGCTTGTTATGTTTTTAGTTTATCATCTTGAAATTGCAGTTTACTATCAGCATATACGCGAAATCTAAGATGTTAAGTTGTGGGTTCAGAATGAGTGTAATCTTACTATATTGTATACATTATAATTTTGTTTTTGTATATGTAGACATAGTTCGAGGCGAGGCGAGGCAAAAGCAATCAGTTCAGCTGATCCTCTAGAACCTGCCTTCGAACACCCATTATAATTTTATAGGAGGTCGGTTCCACCCCCCCCCCCCCTCCGAAAGTTCTAAATGATAGCATTAAACATCCATTGATCAAAAAGCTTAGGCTGCTTATCTTTTGATATTCTTCCCTGTTTAATTTCAAGATTATGGAGTTCCCTCTTACCGATCTTGCTTGATTCTACATCATCCAAATAATGCTAGTCAATAACCAACATGATATTATTTCTCTCTAGCTATCTATCAAACAGCAGAGAACAACAGAAGTCACAAGCTGAGGAAATGTTCTCTATATATTTACTTATTTACTATAATGATGGTACTCAGACCAGCTCGCGCGCGTAGAGATGACACCAGGTAGCCGCTCTAAAAGGCTGCTACTTAGGAATTAGCTAGTGCGTCCTGAATTTTAATGTTTCAGTTTATTTTTTTCTGGATAAAAGTTTACCGGCTAGTTCAACTAGCACATTTGCTGGGTAACTTTTCCCACGACAACTTAGACAAATGGGATGAAAGTACCTAGTGTATTTTATATGTGCTGGACTTGGACCTTGGTCCACCAAAAATTCTTATATAGATAGAACAACTTCTAGTTAAGAATCATCACTCAATATCTGAGATACTAGTTAGTCCGAAACGAAGAATAAAAGGATATTAGAGGCAATAGAGGCTTGGAATGTCAATTGGTGGAGCCAAAGACCTTGTCAAACGAGCATGATTGTCATGTCTGTTTGATAGTTGAGAAATACCATCTCCCGAAATCATCCTTTAGGGCTATTTTTCACCGTTGAAGGACATAGTTCATTATACTAAGATGATAATGCCAGCAAAATATCCCCACCCCCTGTTGCGGAAGCCAAATGTATATAGTGTGAATGAGTCACAACTATTATACCAAAAATTATGACAACCACTAAATAATAAACAAGACAATAAGACAACAATAAAAGAACACCAGAATTTACGAGGTTCGGCCAATTTTGCCTACTTCCTCGGACACAATCAATATTTTATTCCACTCCAATATTACAAGTGAAATAATACTAAAGAGAGAAGATACAAATGCCTTAAGAAGATAAAAGGCAAATGAGAGGTGTTTAAATCCTAAACATTAGGCCTCCTTTTATAGGGTGAAATTCCCATTCAAAATTGTCATCCACCGATGTGGTACTTTTGCCAATTTCAACAAATCTCCACCTTGGCAAAAATCCACATCTTCAATTTTCTCTCAATAACAAATTTTGGTTGTGTCTTCATCTTCAATCTTTAGTGTTCAACAATGTTGATCAAATCCAAACAATGTTGAAACTTGACCGCAGTCACCACTTTTGTCAGCATATCAGCAGGGTTCTCCGTAGTATGAATTTTCTTCACCGTGACTCCACCTTCTTCTATGATTTCTCGTACGAAATGATACCGAACATCAATGTGCTTCGTCCTTGCATGATAAACTTGGTTCTTCGCTAATTGAATAGCACTTTGACTATCACAAAAAATTGTAATATTTTTGTGTTCAATACCAAGCTCCTTTAGCAACCCCTGAAGCCAAATTGCCTCCTTCACAGCCTCTGTAATAGCCATGTACTCTGCCTCTGTTGTAGACAAAGCAACTGTTGACTGCAAAGTAGACTTCCAACTAACTGGTGCCTTTGCAAAAGTAAACACATAACCAGTAGTTGACCTTCGTTTGTCCAGATCACCCGCAAAATCTGAGTCACAATATCCAACTACAGACCGATTGCCTTCCTGCTCAAAAACTAACCCAACATCTACAGTACTATGAATATACCGTAGAATCCACTTCACAGCTTGCCAATGCTCTTTTCCTGGATTATGCATATATCTGCTAATAACTCCAACGGCTTGTGAAATGTCAGGTCTCGTACAAACCATTGCATACATCAAGCTACCAACAGCATTTGCGTATGGTACCCTTAACATATACTCCTGTTCAGTTTCATCCTTTGGCGACATAGTAGTACTTAGCTTAAAATGGGGAGCAAGTGGCGTACTAATTGGCTTAGTCTTCTTATCTATGCCAAAACGCTTTAGTACTCTCTTCAAATATTCTTTCTGAGATAAACAGAGTTTCTTTGAACGTCTATCTCTTATTATCTCCATGCCAAGAATTTTCTTTGCCTCACCCAGATCCTTCATCTCGAACTCCTCCTTCAGTTGAATCTTCAACTTATCAATTTCTTCCGAATTCTTGGAAGTTATCAACATATCATCAACATATAGGAGAAGATATACAAAGGAACCATCATTAAGTTTGCACAAATACACACAATGATCGTATTTGCTTCTCTTGTACCCTTGCCGCAACATAAACTTGTCAAATCGCTTGTACCATTGTCTAGAAGATTGTTTCAATCCGTACAACGATTTTTCAAGTTTGCATACCATATTTTCTTTTCCAGCAACTTTGAATCCTTCTGGCTGAGTCATGTAAATTTCCTCCTTCAAGTTTCCATGTAAAAACGCAGTTTTTACATCCATCTGAACTAGTTCCAAATCCAACTGTGCTACCAAAGCCAACATAATTCTAATGGAGGAATGTTTTACAACTGGAGAAAATACTTCATTGTAATCAATTCCCTCCTTTTGAGCATATCCTTTGGCCACCAATCTTGCTTTGTAGCGAACATCTTCTTGGTTAGGAAATCCTTCTTTCTTTGCAAATACCCATTTGCACCCAATTGCTTTCTTTCCCTTCGGGAGATTGGCCAATTTCCATGTATGATTCTGATGAAGGGACTGCATTTCTTCATTCATGGCAATCCTCCACTTATCTTCTTCTGAACTTTGGATTGCGTCTTTATAAGTGGTAGGAACACCATCAGCTACAATTGAGGTTGCACAAGCAACCGTCTCTATGAGACGAACAGGTTTCGTTATTGTCCTTTTTGGCCTGCTGGTTGCTATTGATTCAAGTTGTTGTCGAGGTTCCTGAGTTGGAATCTCCCTTTCTACTGGCTCTTCTTCCAGAGGGTAATCTTCATGAGTTTCCTCCTCTGCTTCTTGTGTAGGAAAAATAAATTTTCCCTCAAACTCCACCTGCTTTGATGCACCACCAGTTTGTTTGACATCTTCAACTGTCACCTTATCTGTTATGGCAGATTCATCAAAGGTAACATCTCTGCTGAATATAATATTCCTTGTCTCTGGACACCATAAGCGGTATCCTTTGACTCCAGAAGTAATCCCCATAAATATAGCCTTCTTTGCTCTCGGATCCAATTTTGACTCTTTCACATGATAGTATGCAATTGAGCCAAACACGTGCAAAGAGTCATAATCTACAGCAGGTTTTCCATACCATTTTTCAAATGGTGTCTTGCCATCAATAGCAGCAGATGGTAGACGATTAATGAGGTGGCATGCATATGTAATTGCCTCAGCCCAAAATTCTTTGCCCAAGCCAGCATTGGACAACATACACCGTACCTTCTCCAGTAAAGTCCGGTTCATACGTTCTGCCACTCCATTCTGTTGTGGTGTATTTCTGACAGTGAAGTGTCGGACGATGCCATCATTTTCACAGACCTTATTGAAATGATCATTTTTGTATTCACCTCCATTGTCTGTGCGAATACACTTAATCCTCCTGCCTGTTTGATTCTCCACCATTGTTTTCCATTTGAGAAAAGTTCCCAACACTTCATCTTTCCTCTTCATTGTATACACCCACACTCTTCGGGAAAAATCATCAACAAAGGTTACAAAATAGTGCTTCCCACCCAATGAAGGTGTTTTGGAAGCACCCCAAACATCAGAGTGTACATAATCCAAAATGCCTTTAGTATTATGGATCGCTGTAGCAAATTTAACCCTTGTCTGTTTTCCTTTGACACAATGCTCGCAAAACTCCAAGTTGCAAGTCTTTACACCTTTTAACAATCCTTGATTAGATAGAGCTTTCAAGGATTTCCCTCCAGCATGTCCCAAGCGCATGTGCCATAGCCTGGTTGCTTCTGCCTCTTTGTCATCACTGGATGTCACTGTTGCTGTCCCAATAACTGTGCTACCACGATAGCAGTACATGTTATTGTTCTTCCGATTGGCCTTTATTACCACTAGTGCACCGGAGCATATTCTCATCACTCCATTTTCTGCAATGATTTTGAACCCTTTTGATTCTAGAGCTCCCACAGAGATGAGATTCTTCTTCAAACCCGGTACATATCGAACATCTGTTAATGTTCTGATCATTCCATCATGGCTCCTTAATCTTATTGAACCAATGCCATATGAGGTAAGAGGGCTGTTATCCGCTGTGTGGATGACTCCATATTCTCCTTCTTGAAAATTCACGAACCAGTCCTTGTTGGGACACATATGATAGCTACAAGCCGAGTCCATCAACCATATGTCTGATGATGTTGATAACTCTGTTGTAACTAATGAGAAGTCTGAATCATCACAATCAGCTACATTTGAATCCATAATGGCCTTTCCATTGTTATGTCTGGCCTTATTCTTCAACTTCGGACAGTCTTTCTTCCAGTGCCCCTTTTCTCGACAAAAGGCACATTCATCTTTGCTGGGTCTAGATCTCGACTTGGATCTTCCCTTCTTAGCCCTCGTTTGATTTTGAGGACGACCCCTCACAATTAGTGCTTCTCCTTCTCCGCCCCTTCTGTTTTTCTCCCTTTCTTTGTTCATAGCTGTACAAAGCCGAACAAACTTCTCTGAGAGAAATTTCGTCATTTCCATGGAGTAGAGTAGTTTCAAGGTGCTCGTACTCATTAGGAAGTGACCCCAACAACATCAAGGCCAAGTCACCATCATCAAAAGTTGCATCCATATTTTGCAAATCTGTGACCAACTTATTGAAACTGGTGATATGTTCATTCATTGTGGTACCGGGAACATAGGTAAAGCGAAACAGTCTCTTCTTCATGTACAATTTATTTTGACTGTTTTTCTTCAAAAATTTATCCTCCAGTGCTTTCCATAATTTACTTGCAGAAGTTTCCTTTGTGTATGGATATTTCTGCTCTCTAGCAAGGTAGGATCGAATGGTACCGCAAGCAACACGATTGATAATTTTCCAATCTTCTTCTCCAATAACATCTGGCTTCTTTTCTTCAATGGCAAGATCTAGCCCTTGTTGAAAAAGAACATCTAGAACCTCGCCTTGCCACATCCCAAAATGTCCTGACCCGTCAAAAATTTCTACCGCAAATTTTGCATTTGACACAATTCTTGTCATAAGCGAAGATGCCAACGATGACGTATTATTGACACTTGATGTAGATTCTTCTTGTTTACTGTCTCCCATTTTGACACAAATATTATTTAGTAGCTAGCTGACGACACAAATCAAGATTATTTCCTTTCTGGTGTGGAAGATCAGACTAAGCTGCAACCACAGAGCATACTCAGACAGAACCTTGACTCAGTTACCAAGATAGATCTTTTCTGATGTGGAAGATCAGACTATGCTGCAACCACAGAGCATACTTAGACAGTACCTTGGCTCTGATACCAATTGTTGCGGAAGCCAAATGTATATAGTGTGAATGAGTCACAACTACTATACCAAAAATTATGACAACCACTAAATAATAAACAAGACAATAAGACAACAATAAAAGAACACCAGAATTTACGAGGTTCGGCCAATTTTGCCTACTTCCTCGGACACAATCAATATTTTATTCCACTCCAAAATTACAAGTGAAATAATACTAAAGAGAGAAGATACAAATGCCTTAAGAAGATAAAAGGCAAATGAGAGGTGTTTAAATCCTAAACATTAGGCCTCCTTTTATAGGGTGAAATTCCCATTCAAAATTGTCATCCACCGATGTGGTACTTTTGCCAATTTCAACACCCCACCCCCCCAAAAAATAAAACCAAGTGTTTTTAAAAGTATTTGGAAAGAATGATTCAGGATATGAGAACTTGTTGTCTTACAGCTTGTTTGGATGGGCTGTATAGACGGCCAGAATTTGAAGGATATGGATTCTGATTTTATCATTGAACCCTAGCTTATTGTAGTTACTGGGTTCACAATTAAATATTTTTACATATGTAATGGATTTTTCTAATACAAATACAAGGTTTAAGCAAAAGCTACTAGGTTCGTCCGAGCTCGTAGCTACTACACTACCTCCGCCCCTGGTTATGTATCGTTTTATAATGTATCGTATTATATTGTGTTGTACTGTATCATTTTGATATATATAATGTTTAGATAGATGATGTTATGCACCAACAATACGAAGAATAAACTTGTAATATTATAAAGAAAAAGTAAGGAACGGGATAGATACTATAGGATTATTTAATAATAACGACGCGACCACACCAACTCAGTCGTTCCATAAAGTGACACTTTTCGTCGTTACGTAACGACAGACTTTACGATACGATACGATAAAAATTTAAGTAACAATCAAAATAAATATTGTATTAAAAGTAATAATATGATACATTACAACAAGTAACAACCATCCAATCAAACTGTTAATACTTTTGGATATAGTTTAGGATCATAAATGTACGTACATATCAATATGTAAGCAATTTTTACTGTTTCAGTAAAAAAAATCTCTTGTTCCATCTCAATTTATTCTTTCTAATCAGTGGATCAGATGTCCTTGTAAATTGATTTGAGTTCTATTGACAGGATAAGCACATTGAAAGTAAAATTTGGAAATTAAAGAGATCAATGTACTACAATTGCTAGCCAAATTTACTTGGCAAAAAACCTCTTACCAACACACAATTGTTTTTGTTTAATACAAGGGGCTGGACCTGGTCATCTTTTTCTTGATTACAGGCTGCCTACGTACCCCAACTAAACTCCTAACGGGATCAAGCCCAAACGTAGTTCTTTACATTAGTATAATTCTAATCAAAATTGATAATCAACATCCTTCTAGTAGCTTTCTTCTTTTGTTGGATCTGCAATTCAACAGCTTCATTGGTTAGCTTTGTAGTACTGCAAAAATTATCAATCAATGGATCACTTTATCTTGCTATTTCTATAAACAAAAGTGGGTTGAGTTCTTTTTTCCTTGTCTGCTCACCAACGACAACATTATCGGATAAAAGAAACGGATGCTTCAACAGCATACCAGCAGTCCATCGCCATCTCGGCTCCTTAACAAGATACTTTTTCAGAAAATCTTCAGCCTCTTTTGACAATCTTTCGTTCTGCAAATCCGGTGATCCCATTCCAATTTTGCATAACAGATAAACAATGTCGTCAGCTTCACTGCAATCCCAAACAGTCTTCTCTGTAACAATCTCAAAAACAGTGCACCCGAAAGTCCAAATATCAGTTTCAGTTTCGTACTCGTTATCCAACACTGATTCTAGCACCATATACATATGCGTTCCCTTGAGTCCGCGCTTTCTTTTCCGACTCTTTACTCCAACCTTCTTCGCGAACCCGAAATCAGCAATTTTAGCAACTTTTTTGGTACCGACAAGAAGAATGTTATCTGGTTTAATGTCAAGGTGAACGAAACCTCTTCCATGAATATCACTAAGCCCCAACAGAATTGATTTCGCGTACTGCTTTACCTCAAAATCCCCCAACCGTTGCCCCGAATTTTGACCAATCCGATCAGCTAAACTTCGACCAGACGCGTACTCGAGCAATATGTTGTACAGTATCTTTCCACCTTCTTCAGTAACATCAGTTCTGAATCATCGAATAACCTGATCATAATCTTGAAACTCGTGTAATAATTCTTTCTTTCTATAACGACTTTGAACGCGAAAACAAGGCAGATTTTACTGCGATTGTCGATGGAATATCAACGTAGGAGTTTGTTGTCGTTGCTAAAGTGACGATACCAAAACTGCCTCTTCCGATGGTTTTGCCTCTCGTCCACATTACTGTATCGCTAATCGCCGCCACTGAATCAATTGTTCTCTTCTCTCATTAGTAAGTGATAACCTGGTTTTTGTTTCTTTGGTAACTTTCTGATATTGCTTTCCTTATATATTAGTACGAGTTAGTTTTCCTTTTCCGTATCTACATATGATTACGTGTTTCTTGAGTTACAAGGTTTTTAGGGCCGACAATAAGTTTCCAAAATTTGTTGCTTTTTTCTATATTTTAATTTGTACCAAATTAGTTACCACTTTTCCAAGTAATCTTACTAATTGCATTTAATTAATAGGTACGGATTTGATGAGAAACTTAATTAAGGAAGATTTCCTTACGTAATCACGACTTTCACAAAGGGCTCACAATTGTCGATTTATTAATTTTCCAACATCCTTGTTCACTTTTCAGAGCAATTAATAAAATATATCAATGTAACCCAACGAAAAAACTTGAGCTCATGAGCAGGATAAAGGATAACAGTTCAGTTTCAATTGCTACCGTTAAACATTGAGCAAGTCTTAACCCCAAAGAGCATTTAACTGGAAATTATTCGAACTAAAATCGCAATTAAATAATGCAACTCATAAAGCGCAATCATCATAATGATAGTATGCAACTAAAATTCGCAATTCGGCATTGCGACGTATAAGCTGCAATTGAGGAATTCGACTTATAAGTCGCGATTGATAGTTGCGACTTATATATCGCAATTGAGGCATATGCAACTTATGAGCTATTTTATTGAGGGCTTTCGTCTATGTTTTCCGTTATAGTTTATCCTTAAGTGCATTCAATAAATGAGTTTTGCATATTTCTTGTATTCCTTTAAAACAAGCACACCACTTGAATTCTTAAGCCAAAAAGTGCACATTTTGTGGGGAAAAATCGGGTACTCTTTCTCACACTAGCGAGCATATGAGGAAAGCCCTCTTGCATTTTGTACAACGGGCCATGCCAGTGATGAATTAATAGTCAAGCTTGAGGAAGTGGCTGCACAAGAAAAGACTGGACATTCATGTCATAAATTAGGTGATTTGTCGCGATTGACATGATAATTAATGTTAATTGTAAAACACGTTTAAGTTGCAAGCTATAGCCAGGGGCGGCTCTAAGGCTTTGGGCAGTGAGGCCGTTGCCTTAGGCCCCCAAAATTTGAAGGTCCAAATTTGTTTAAATTCTTATTATTATAATTACTATATACTATATAATTTATATAAATAATTAGTATAAAGAAAAGTGTTACTGTATAAATTTTTTGTTACTCGATTGAGATTATGTTATACCAATAAATTTATAAATTATGATAATTTTCTCCCCTCATTAATTAGTATATTTGCTTCACTTTTCAATTTTAATTTTATCCTTTTTAGTTTATAAATAAATTTATATTTGCTTCTCTGAAACTGCATGAACACAAAAGCATTCATGCACCGAATTTCGTTGTGTAATTCAACAAAATATATTAGGTTATGTACGGTCTATTTTAGATATTCACCAAATAAGTGCTAAGTACTTAATAAAATGAACTACAATTATCGTTTAAATTGATCGGAATGAGTAAATATTTTTGATACCGTCAATGCTCAAAACTTAGGCTATTACGTTATGTACATTTATTTTATTTTCTTGTTTGTGATGATAGCTAAATCAAAATTTTCACTTTGAGTTCTGGACCTCAACATCCGATAGTCCACCACTTTATTTTTTGTGCTCTTCTTCCTATTTTATTTTTCGAAATTTGCTTCTTCTTTTTTTTGTCTTAATTTATTAATTTGTTATTTAAAAAGCAAATTTTATTATTAGTGTAAATATTTTATAAATTAAATTTAAGAGCCTCTGAATATGATTTCGCCTTAGGCCAAGAGATCCATTGTGTCGCCCCTGACTGTATCATGGTAGTCAAAGGTAAAGAAACTTCCATTCTACTCCGGCTGCATGAGTGTTTATCCACTGTGGTATACAATGAAATATATTACTTTGAGAAGTGTAGCTAGTACAAAAGAAATATGTTGTGAACACTATGTTGCTTTGCCATTTTGACACAAAAGGTGTAATGTGAATACCTTTGTTTGCTAATGAGCAATAAAAGGACATTAGAGGCATAGGAGAGCACTCTTTTTTTCTTCCTAGAAGGGTAAGTTAACCTTTGTGAAGGTTATTTATTTATTTATATATTTTGAATGTTGGTGGTGCCAAAAGCTTTTGTATACAGGTGAAACCGAACCCTTGAAACGCCTCGATTTCCGTTGAAGTAAGCGGAGCAAGAGATGTGACGGAAAGAAACAAAATCGAGGCAAGGAGCCCTTCGAGATAGGGTCCGGGGCAAAATGCCTCCCCCCCCTCCGGGAATATCGGGGCCATGACCCCGGGTCCAATTCGAATCTCAAAGGACTCGGAGAGCACTATCAGGCATTCGAGCACGACCAACAAAAGGTTGTGATATCTGTGACCAGCCGTATATCTCGGCATGGATTGCAGCACGTATCGGCAGAAATCAAGTGATTTGTTAAACGAAAGATTTTTACCTTTTATGGAATTGTACTTAGAGTAGAACACCCCTACTATATAAAGGGGGGAGGGGTCTGATTATTCACGATTCACACTGTAACACACAAATCAAGGCAATATACTCTTATTTTTTCTATTATTCAAGATTCTCACTTTTTTTCATCAGTGCTTCGTTATCACGAGTCCGAGATCGAGGGCGGACATTTCTTAAAGGCTGTTATTGAGTCCGGAATCATCCCCCTTAAGTGGTTTGATAATTTATTACGTCCCTTATCTGTTTAATCTAATGCAATTTATCGTTTGTATTAAATTAATCTGGAGCTACTTACCAACGCCTAGTAAATAAAATATTTGAAGAACAAATAGGTAAGTCAATGGAAGTTTATATTGATGACATGCTAGTTAAGTCCCTGCCCGTAGAGGACCATTTGGCTCATTTTCAGGAAACGTTCGAGATCTTAAGGAAATATAATATGAAGCTCAACCCCGAGAAATGTGCTTTCGGGTTCGGTTCGGCAAGTTCCTTGGCTTCATGATGTAGAATCGGGGAATCGAGATCAGCCCCGATAAAATCAAGGTCATCGAAGACATCATCGTCGTAGACAGTATAAAAGTCATGCAGAGGCTGAGTGGACGGATAGCTGCTTTAGGCCAATTTATCTCGAGGTCATCAGATCGAAGCCACAGATTTTTCTCTCTGCTCAAAAAGAAGAGTGATTTCTCCTGGACCCCGGAATGCCAGCAGGCATTAGAAGAATTAAAGCGATACCTGTCGAGCCCACCACTGCTTCACACTCCGAAGGTAGATGAGAGACTTTACCTATACTTGGCAGTATCCGAGATCGCAGTAATTGGTGTCCTAGTCTGAGAAGAGCAAGGTACGCAATTTCCTGTTTATTATGTAAGTCGAACCTTAGGAAAAGCATAAACTAGGTATCCACACTTAGAGAAATTAGCACTTGCACTGATAAACGCCTCTAGAAAGTTAAAACCATACTTTCAATGTCACCCCATATGTGTATTAACCACTTACCCACTCCGTAATATTTCGCACAAGCCCAAACTATCGGGCCGATTGGCCAAATAGGTCGTCGAACTCAGTGGGTATGATATCGAATATCAACCTCGAACGGTCATTAATTCTCAAATTTTAGCAGACTTCGTGGCCGATTTCACGCCAACCTTCGTACCCGAAGTTGAAAAGGAACTCTTGTTAAAATCAGGTACATCATCGGGAGTATGGACCTTTTTCACAGACGGTGCTTTGAATGTGAAGGGGTTTGGGATAGGCATCATTTTGAAGCCGCCCACAGGTAGAACTATTAGGCAATCTATCAAAACGTCCAGATTGACTAACAACGAGGCCGAGTATGAGCCCATGATTGCAGGTCTCGAGCTAGCTAAAATCTTGGGAGCAGAAGTCATTGAAGCCAAGTGTGACTCATTATTTGTGGTGAACCAAGTAAACAAAACCTTCGAAGTTCGAGAGGATAGAATACAATGGTATTTGGACAATTTGCAGGTAACTTTGCACCGTTTCAAGGAATGTACTCTACAACATGTACCTCTAGAACAAAACAGTGAGGCCGATGCACTTGCAAATTTGGGGTCATCGGTCGAGGAAGATGAGATTAGCTAGGGGACTGTCGTTCAACTTTCGAGATCCGTGATCGAAGAAGGTCATGTCGAGATAAACTCTACAAGCTTAACATGGGATTGGAGGAATAAATATATTGAGTACTTGAAGAACGGAAAGCTCCCATCGGACCCTAAAGAATCAATAGCCCTACGAACCAAAGTTGCTCGATTCACATTTACTGAAGATGGCAAATTATACAGAAGGACATTCGATGGACCATTGGAAGTATGTTTGGGACCAGAGGACACCGATTATGTTCTTCGAGCGGTCCATGAAGGCACTTGTGGGAACCACTCCGGCGCTGAATCACTGATTCACAAAGTTATTAGAGCAGGATACTATTGGGATTGCATGGAAAAAGACTCTAAGGAGTTTGTTCGAAAATGTTGTAAATGTCAAATGTTTGCACCGATGATCCACCAACCCGGATAACAACTTCATTCAGTCCTATCTCCATGGCCATTCATGAAATGGTGGATGGATATCGTCGGCCATCTGCCATCGGCCCCAGGTAAAGCTAAATTTATTTTATTTATGACTGACTATTTCTCTAAATGGGTTGAAGCACAGGCTTTCAAGAAGGTCAGGGAGAAAGAGGTTATAGACTTCATCTAGGATCACGTCGTTTGTCAATTCGGTATACCCGCAAAAATAGCATGCGACAATGGAAAACAATTTATCAATAGCAAAGTGACAAAATTCCTCGAAGACAATAAAAAAAGGATATTGTCAACGTCATATCATCCTAGTAGGAAAGGACAGGAAAAATCAACGAACAAGACTATCATCCAAAACCTGAAGAAAAGGTTGAACGAAGCGAAAGGGAAATGGAGATAAATTCTACCCAAAGTCCTTTGGGCATATCAAACAACATCGAAGTCCAGTACAGGAGCGACTCTGTTTTCCTTAGTATATGGCTCTGAAGCCTTGATTCCAGGCAGCGCCAGGTTTCGACACATAACACAAGAATCAAATCACGAGGCTATGAATACTAGCCTCGAATTATTAGATGAAAAATAAGAAGCTGCACTCGTTCGAATGGCTGCACAAAAGCAACGAATCGAAAGATACTACAATAGGAGAACCAACCTTCGCCACTTCAGAGTCGGGGACTTAGTCCTAAGGAAAGTCGCCATTAACACTCGAGATCCTAATAAAGGGAAGCTCAACCCGAATTAGGAAGGACCCTACCAAGTCCTCGACATAGTCGGAAAATGGTCTTATAAACTCGGAACAATGGACGATGAACCACTGCCAAACAATTAGAACATATCACTTCTCAAACGATATTATTTCTAAGGTATAACTTTCTCCCTTATTTCATTTATATATTCGACTCTGACTTATTTCAGGAGTTCGACCAAAGATATCGAGACCTCAGGTTTTAAAGTACGCGTTGCACTCTTTTTCCCTTAGATCGATTTTTATCCCAAATGGATTTTTCCGGCATGGTTTTTAACGAGGCAACAATTATGTGCTACCTGAGGACAATTAACAGTATCCAAGGCTTCTTTGCAATCAACCTCGAATACTGGGAGGGAATCACACTCCGATGTTATATTTTCGAGAAAAGTACTTCGTGTCAAAGGGCCTTGATAGGGAAACTTTGTAATGGGCCAAACGGTCGAATGAACCGTGTCGATATATATTAGTCGAGCCCCGATGGCAAAACATGTACGCATGTATAAATTATTCAAAGAAGCATTCTTCCTTATCAAACATCTTGTGTTTCGAAGAAAATTCTCTACTATACAAACCTCATACTTATGATTTTGTGAAATGGCTCAAGAGCCAAGTGCAAATATACCTCGAACACTCGGGGACTGCCATCGACGATAGGCATATTGGACGCGAACTGCCTTCTTCATTTATGCCCATCTTGCAAAGTCTCTAAACCTCGACAAACACTGTCCGCTAAATTCCAACCACCCCCGCTTCAGTCACTTCGAGGTCGCGTCTTTCTACCGCTCTCAGCGCTCAATTTTAGTGCTCAAAACAGCCTCTCTAAATCTCTATTTTGTGGTCCGCGGAATAATGGCCACCTCAGCGATGATAATTTCGCGGCCGCCCTTTTCTATTGCGGTCCGCGTTCTGCAGTATTGGTCCACACTTGATTTTTGTTCAATTTTGGCTCCTTTATGAGTTGCTTATGGCTTCTTTGGCTCATTTCGAATAAAATCCTGCAAGCAAGCACATTAAGTTAGTTTCCAGGAATACCTTCACGCATTTTTGGCCCAAAACGTAAGTAAAAGAGAGCAAATAATAGGCTAAAATCTCTAATTATCAACTCCCCCAAACTTAAGCTTTTGCTTGTACTCAAGAAAACAAGGTACTTCCCACCCTTAAGAAAAATAAATGAAAATTTCAGTTGTCCTAAGATGACTTCATCAAGCATCAATTGGGACTAACAATTACCCTCAACACAAATGCATTATCAACAAATCATGCTATGACGTTTTGAGTTTCATAGTTCTAATGTGACACAAAAGCATCAAGAGTTGACTCAATTCATCAAGGAAGCTCGCTCTCTCACGTAGGTCAGTGTGGATCCCAAACTCCTCCTCCTCTACTCTCCATGAGCAAATCTCACTTTATAGAATATGACAGTCAAAACAAGGATTGTAAAGAAGTGCGCTCATCACTCTCAATAGAATGCCACAAGTCCGGCTCTAAGTACCATAAGCTTGCCCCTTATGTAACCACTAATGTAAGATCACTCAACTTGAAATCATATAGGGCTTTAGCGGGATGTAATGAGGGCTTTTTGGATCAAGGTAGGACATAATGAACTATGATGATTTCATCTTTCCTTAAGTACTCCATTTTCTCATTTCGGTTCATACTTTCTTGACTCTTTGAGTCATTTTCTTCTTCCTCGGGGGAACTAGAGAGACACATTGTCACTCTTTCTTGTTCATGACAATCATTTTTCTCTTTTTCTCATCATTCCATGCCTTTCAACATTGTTTTCTTTGAATCCCTTCAACCTTTTCTTTCTTTTTGACATATTTCTTTAACTCTTCATCCTTTTCTTTGCCTTTCCTTTTCATCAATTATTTTTGTTCTTTGTACCTTTTATAACTTTGAAATTTCTCGTCTCTCCCCCAATCTTATGTTTTTGCTAATTGCTCATCATGAATGCTAAGGAAAGATTGGGTGCCAAGAGAGGGTCATTATAAAACGGATGAAGGATTGTTATGTGGCTATTGAATGAAAAAGGTTTAGGCTGAAAGGGGTTGACTAGAGATATCATATTGGTAGGCTACGGAAGCTTTCACAATTCAAATGGGACCAAGGAGAGTCTACAATCACTTCTCAATTCGAGCTACACTTAGTATTTTGCTTAGACAAACATTCAGGGCAAGTTCTAGACTTATTGGCACGGGACTTGGACTTGCAATTCAATACCTCACCTCTCTATCAAGCTAACGGATTGTTAAAGAGAATAGAGTCGAGGGCCCACAACAACCCTAGCTAAGATTGAAGATCACAGATGGCTCAAAGAAACCACTTGATGATAATATTAGTCAACTCAAGATTATAAAGGTCACAAGTAAAGCTATTATTTGTCAATCAACTTGTTTCTAACCATGAAGTCGAAGGTAAATGTGTTAGTACAAAGTGAATCCTGCTTGAGACACTTTTATTCATTACTACTACATATCAGAGCAAAAAGAAAAATAGACTCAATCCCTTAAGACAGTTGTCACGCCATCCATCATTGGGAAGAGCCACCCGGTTCATACAATATCCACCTTTGGAAAGAACTGTGGCATTAAGAAAACCAAAGGCTTATTGATCACGTAAAAATGTGAAAAGAAGCTAAAAACTCAAAAAGAAGCTACTAAAGGAAATAAGAAGCTAAACTATTAAGGAAAAATACAAAAAAAGTTATAAAGTAAACTACGGAAAGTAAAATGAATATGTACAATAATGAAGTGAACCGAATATATACAAAATGGAGATGAATATATACATGGAATGGTAAAGTTATATACATACCAAAAGTGAAAAATAACGAAAGTGAAAATAACGATAAGTAAAAATAAAGGAAATTAGTATCATAATTATTACATGTCAATCATCAAATCAAAATAAGACCCCCCTCCCCCAAATAAAAGATAGCATTGTCCTCAATGCTGAAAGCAAAAATAAGATTAGGGAAGGGATAGAGAGTAAAGAAAACTCCCTATGTGGTCTCTGTCTGCATGGGGTCAGGCTCACTAGTGGGGACTCGGACTGCATAGGATCATCAACTCCCTCCGGGTCCTCCAACTGTATCTCCAAGTCCTCTGACTGGGGCACCACAAATCCTCTCACCGGCTCTCTATCAGCCTCCTACTATGATGCATGTGTTGTCTGTGTTGCAGGGGCAGTCTCCTCCATAAGTAGGTCCAGTGGAATATCTCCGGTAGAAGCGAACTTCTCTACCTCCTTCTTCAGCAGCTCCACTGACTCTTTTGAAGCTTGAGTTTTCTTCATCTTTTTGACCTGCTTGCCTAGCTCTTTGATCACCTTCCCATGAGTATCTCATGTCTCCAGGATTTTCTTTTGGTTGTCCAGGAGCTTCTACTGGTTGTCCAGAAGCTCCTTCAATGAATCCTCCACTGATGGAGGTACCTGAAGCTATGCTGGGGCTGCCTGTGCTGCGAATGCACTGGATAAGACATAGAGCTTTGATGTAGCTGCCTGCAACCAATTATTGACACTGGTTAGCGTCTGAGAGACCCTCAATGAAGTCTGAGGATATGCGGAAGATGAGGGTAGAGATAATGGGGCTATGACAGATGTCCCGGATGAGGGAGGTAGAATAGCAGCCGAAGAACCCTCCACTGTGGAAGGCTCAAAACTAGTGGCCACTACTAGTGGAGGTAGTGGCTTTGCCTTTGGACTTCAGGTTGTCTACTCCATGAAGGATGTACCAATAAAAGGGCCTTTTCGGCTTCACCTTCGTGTCAAAGTGTCTCCCCTCAACCCCTCGGTACTCTAGGTACATAGTGATGAAATTGGGGTAAGGGTAGGACCTTTCTTCCTTCTCGGTTGCCTTAGATATGTTCTGGGCCATGAGGTTCCCCACATTTATTGGGTACCCCGCCATGATGGACGCTATGAGGATTGCCTGGGAGAGTGAAATGTCACTATCATGCTGTCAGGATCAAGGCAGATGCAGACGAAGGTGCACAATCCTTTGGCTTCAAATCTAGGGGTGTTTCTGGCAATTGAGACTCCCGGTGTAAGCCATGCCGGAGTTGTCCCTGGTATGGCTATCACCTCTTCTACCCATGGATGGGCTGCTTCATCTAATGCTAACTTCTGTATTTATAGAGCAGCGTCTACATCATCAAACCTGGCATATGTATTCAAAGTTTTGCCATCGAACAGGATCTTCTTATTTCGTACCTTAGTCATATAGGTACCCTTTTTGATGTGGGAAACATTGGCGTAGAATTCCTTGACTAGGTACTCATTTGCTTCCAGAAACTTGCTGGTGAAGAATTTCCACCCCACTCTTTCATCAAATTGTCTCTTCAAATTCGGGTGGTGAGGGAGAAGGTCTTTTTCTATGAAATGTCACTCAAGGGTGAGTGACCTTTGTGGCCACCATTCCCGGAATTTGTGGTAGGCTTTCTCACTCACGAACCTATTTTGTCATACTGCCGGCTTCCTTGATCTGATCAACCCCCCCTCATGGGTATCACCTCCTCTCCCATCATCCAGAACCTCTTCTTCATCACCAATATCAATAGGAGAAACTGTTGAGGCCGGAGTTACAGTAGGTGGGGGAGATGGTGCTAAAGTCTCACTGCCTCCTTCTGAGCCATCAGACGACTCAGATGAGGAGGTGGGTTGATTGACGAGATAGAAAGGTTGAGATTGAGCCTCGGGTTGTTGTGCAGATTCTCCCTCAAAAATCTCCCAGGAAGGGAGGTATTCACTAGTGTCCGAGGAGTCAGCCCGAGGTCTCACATGTGGGGCCTTTTTGCTAATAATCTTTTGAGGTGCTAAGGGTGCAGTCTGTTTCCCTTTGCCTCGGCCTCGGGAGGATTCTCCCCTCCCTTTTGATTTGTCGGGACCACCACGAGATCGCACCATTATCTGCACACACAATTAGTGAAATATCATTAGTATTGTGGTTCAATGAATCCTTACAGAAATGCAAATGAAATGAAACAGTGCTTCCCAAAACAGTGCACCACGGACCGCGGAAAAATAGGCGCCGCCACGAAAGGGGCATCGTGGACCGTATAAAAATAGGCGCGGCCACGAGAAGGTTGGACTCAGACTACTAACTCTCTGATCATGGTCTTTCACGGACTGCAAAATTTGGGGCGCGGACGTGAAAGATCAAATGCGGACCGCGTAAAAATGGACGTGGCCACAGAAGAAATTGCCAAACTCTATGAAACTCATGAGCGCGGACCAAAAATTTTGGACGCGGCCGCGTAAGTTTAAACGCGGACCGCAGAAAAATCACCACGTCCGTGAATATGCAACCACACTCAGCTATCACAAATTAAGGAATGCGGACCGTGGTCCGCGGAGTTCAAAAACAATGGGCACTAGCACATTTGAAACTAGGGTTTTCACTAAGTGCAACAATTAATGCAATTACCATGCATAGTTAGTAGACCTATCCCCCATTAGGCATGTAAAACAATTACCCACATGAATTTAAGCATCAATTAAGCATGATTTTGAGATTGTGGCATGTATTAAACCCTAACTAAAAAGGAAATTTAAAACTAGAAGAAAAGAAAAGAAAGAGATAAAATCAATGCAAAGATTTGAGCATACCAGTTGTGAAATTGTATAGGAAAATGGATTCTTGATTGATATGAAATGAGATTGACAGTCAAAGAAGAGGAAGATGAGCAGTGCTCTAATGTGGTGAAAGTTTGAGGTTCGAAAAGTGTAAAAATCCTAAGGACTTTATATTTATACCAAACTAATGGAGACCCACCGACTTACCTTAGCGTGGTTCACGGAATTCTATCGCGGTCCGCGCTTTTTACCTTTCAAAGAGCTGCTGCAAAATCCTGGGCGCGGTCTGCGGAAAACTGGGCGCAGCCACGAATGTCACCGCGATCTACCAAATTATGAACGCGTACGCGAACTCAACTTCAGAGAGTTGATATTTTGGGCTCTTCAAGTACGTAGACGCGGATAAAATGTGCCACCGCGAAATGCTAACATGGACCACGAAATTTTGAGCGCGGTCCGCGAAATTCCCACACTTAGTCAGATTTTTCCCTGTCAAAATCCTGCACTGCACAACTAATTCTTACACAAACTTCACAACTAGTTAGTCCAAAACAATGCCTAATCTAAGATTAAAAAAAAACATAGGTTGCCTCACAAGAAGCGCCTGATTTAACGTTGCGGCACGACGCATGTTACCATCATCATGTTAAATTGATCAAGGCCACCACGTGGCTATAATCAAACATACCGAGTTAGTGCTTCACTTTGTGCCCATTAACTCTAAAGATTTCACCATTTTTTTTTTCAAATGAAGAGCACCAAACGGAGTTACATGCACCACTTCAAAAGGGCCACTCCATTTTGACTTGAGCTTTCCCGAAAACAGTCGTAACCGAGAGTTGAATAGAAGAACCAAGTCACCCTCCTTGAATTCTTTGTTCCGGGAATATTTGTCATGTAAGTAATTCATCTTGTCCTTATACAAGGACGAGCTGGAATAGAAATGAAACCGGAATTCATCAAGTTCATTGAGTTGCTCTACCTGGAGATTGGCTGCTACATCTCATTCAAGGTTTAACTTCTTGAGCGCCCACATGGCCTTGTGCTCTAGTTCAACCAAAAGATGGCATGCTTACCCAAATACCAACCGGTACGAATACATACCAATTGGAGTCTTGTACGCAGTTCTATAAGCCCACAAAGCATCGTTAAGTTTCCTTGACTAATCCGTCCAGTTTGCATTGACAGTTTTTGATAATATACTCTTTATCTCCCTATTGGAGACCTCAACTTTTCCACTAGCCTGGGGATGGTAAGGGGTTGACACCTTATGATTGATACCATACTTGGAAAGAAAAGTGTCGAAGGCTTTGTTGCAGAAATGAGAACCCCCATCACCGATGATCGCCCTAGGAGTGCCAAACCTTGTGAAGATAATTTTCTTTAAGAACGCCACCACACTCTGTGCCTCATTGTTGGGCAAAGCTACAGCTTCAACCCACTTGGAAACATAATCAACAGCAACCATAATGTAAGTGTTACGACAGGAACTCACAAATGGCCCCATGAAGTCTATGCCCCACACGTCAAAAATATCGATCTCAAGAATAGTGGTGAGAGGCATTTCATCCTTCTTGGAAATTCCACCAGCCCTTTGGCATTCATCACACCTCTTAACAAGCGCACTTGCATCTTTATACAAGGTAGGCCAATAAAATCCATAGCTAAGAACCTTTGAAGCATTTCTCGCCCCACCATGATGACCACCGTAGGGCGAGGAATGACAAGCATCAAGAATATTCATTTGCTCATCTTCCGGGACACATCTCCAGATCACACCATCATTGCATATCTTGAAAAGATAGGGCTCGTCCCAATAATAATCCAAGCTGACCCGTTTGAGCTTCTTCTTTTGGTTAGAAGAGAGCTCACTCGGGATAATACCGATCACAAGAAAGTTAGCCACATCGGCAAACCAAGGAATACCATTCAAAGACACGGAGAAGAGTTGTTCGCCCGGGAACGAATCATTAATTTCAAGGCCATCATGGGGTCTCCCCTCCTTTTCTAAGCGGGATAAGTGGTCTATCACTTGATTATCACTTCCTTTTCTATCAATGATTTCAAGGTCAAACTCTTGAATCAGAAGAACCCATCTCATCAACCTAGCCTTCGAGTCCTTTTTGGTTATCAAGTAATGGAGTGTCGCGTGATCGGTGTTCACAATCACTTTGGCACCCATGAGATATGGCCTAAACTTTTCCATGGTGAAGACAATGTCTAATAACTCTTTCTCGTTCACTGTATAATTGACTTGGGCATCATTCATCATTTTTCTTGCATAATAGACCGGATGAAATATCTTTTTGACCCTTTGCCCCAAAACCGCTCCTACCGCAATTTCACTAGCATCGTACATGAGTTCAAATGGTAAGCTCCAATTGGGTGCGATAATGATGGGAGTGGTTGTCAATTTATACTTGAGAAGCTCAAAAGCTTTCATGAAATCTTCATTGAACACAAACTTTGCATCCTTTTCTAGCAGCTTGCACAAGGGGTTCACCACTTTTGAGAAATCCTTGATGAACCTTCGGTAAAACCCTGCGTGCGCAAGAAAGCTCCTAACTCCCTTGACGGAAGTAGGAGGAGGGAGTTTTGAAATAACTTCAATCTTCGCTTTGTCCACTTCAATACCGTTCTTTGAGATCTTATGGCCGAGGATAATGCCCTCCTCGACCATAAAGTGGCATTTTTCCCAATTAAGCACTAGGTTGGTCTCTTCACATCAGGACAACACTTTGTCAATATTATTCAAGCCTTCTTCAAATGAGTCCCCCACAACACTAAAATCATCCATGAACACTTCAAGGAAGTCCTCCACCATATCCGTAAATATTGCCATCATACACCGCTAAAAGGTAACCGGTGCATTAGACAAACCAAACGGCATTTGTGAGAATACAAATGGGCCACACAGACATGTGAAGGTGGTTTTATCTTGGTCTTCCAGTGCAATGAGAATCTGGTTGTACCCTGAGTATCCATCCAAAAAGCAATAGTAGTCACGCCCGGCAAGTCTGTCCAACATTTGATCAAGAAAGGGTAATGGAAAGTGGTATTTGCGGGTCACTTTATTTAGCTTTCTGTAGTCCATACATACCCTCCATCCGGTGACAGTAGGAGTGGGGATCAACTCATTTTTCTCATTTGTGACCGCAGTCATACCGCCTTCTTCGACACAAATTGTACTGGTGAAGTCCATGAACTATCCGAAATAGGTTACACAACCCTTGCATCAAGCCACTTGATAATTTCCTTCTTGACGTCCTCTTGCATAGCCTTGTTCAACCTCCTTTGATGTTCCACTGAGGGTTTGGCATCATCCTCTATTATAATTATGTGTATGCAAAAGGCGGGGCTTATACGCCGAATGTCAGCCAAAGTCCATCCAATTGCCTTTTTCCTTCTTTGAAGCACCGCAAGGGTGGAGTCTACCTGCATGTTACTTAGGCAAGCAGAAAGAATAACAGGTAATGTGGAAGAAGGGCCTAAGAATTCATACCTGAGGTGTGAAGGCAAAGGCTTCAACTCCAATGTTGGTGGCTCTTTGATTGAGGGCTTTTTTGGTGGAGTTTACCGGTTTTCCAAGTCCAAGGAAAGTTTACGGGACCCATATGAGTAGGATCCCATTCCTTACAACGCATTTGCACATTCAATCAAGCCTTCCTTTTCATCATACTCATGGTTTACCAACACAGCTTCCAAAGGTTCTTCCACATTGATCATGGCACTCGTGTCACCAACTATCACCTCCGTCACAAGATCCACAAAATAGCAAACTTCACTGCTATTTGGTTGCCTCATTGATTTGCACACGTGGAATACTACCTTTTCATCGCTCACTCGGAAGGTGAGCTCCCCTGCTTCCACATCAACCAATGCCTTCCATGTTTCTAGGAAAGGTCTCCCTAATATTATAGGCACCTCATAATTGACTTCGCAGTCGAGAATCATAAAATCAGCAAGCAAAATAAACTTGTCGACCCGGACTAGAACATCATCAATAATACCAAGCGGCCTTTTCATTGTCCGATCCACCATTTGTAATCTCATGGAAGTAGCTCTTGGTTGCCCAATACCTAGTGTCTTGAACACGGAATATGGCATCAAATTAATACTTGCTCCCAAATCATACAAGGCTTTTGCAAAATAGGCGCTACCAATGATGCATGGAATTGTGAAGGCACGTGGATCTTCAAGCTTTGGATCCATCGAGTGCACAATGGAACTCACTTGATGAGTCATTTTGATGGTCTTACAATTCATAGATCTCTTCTTAGTTACCAAGTCCTTTATGAACTTGGCATATCCCGGCATTTGTTCGAGAGCTTCCACCAAGGGCACATTGATTGACAAACTTTTCATCATCTCAATAAACTTCTTAAATTGGTTTTCATTATTTTGCTTTGCAAGCCTTTTGAGGATACGGTGGAGGAGGCCTTGGCAAAGGGTCATTGGCTTTAGGTACTAACATTTACGGTATGTCTATCACGTGTTCCCTAGACGGGTTCACATCATTTTGAGTCTACTCTATGTTGTCATCAATATCTATCCTCACTTCATCATTCACATTCTCATCATTGGCTTGAATCTCATCATTTTCTTGCAACACAACATCATCACTCACAATCTTCTTTGGATTAGAGGTACTTGCATCTCCACCTCTACCGTTTCTTGTGGTCACCACCATAGCATGTCATGTATTGTTCCCACCCTTCGGGTTTACTACCATATTACTTGGTAGTGCCCCCTTAGGGCGAGTATTCAATGCTTGATAAATTTGACCCATTTGTACTTCCAAGTTGCGAATAGAGGTAGTATGGGAAGCTATTTGGGCATCGGAGTCAGCATTCCTTTCCATCATTTGTTTGAACATACTCTTTATCCGCCCCATCTCATTGTTTGAAAAACTTTGCCCTTGAGACGAATATGGAGGCGGGTTGTTGGGTTGTTGATACATCGGGGGTCTTTGAAAGCCCGACCTCCAGTTGCCTTGATTATTATTATTCCAATCCCCTTGGTTTCCATTGCCGCCCCAATTTGTATTGTTGTTCCCCCAATTCTGATTGTTGTTCTCCCAATTGTTCGAGTTGTTGTTGTTGTTGCCATTGTTCCAATTCCCTTGGCCTTGGTTTCCCCAATTTTGATTGTTCTCTTGTGATCTTCATTGTTGATTTGGAGCATTGCTCTGTGGACCTTGGTAGTTATTGGAATATAACACTTCCTCACTTTGATCGTCATAAGAATCGTCTTGATTGTAACCACTACCACTTTGCTCATATTGATCTTGATTGTTTTGCACTTGTTGACCATGTTGTCTCCTCTTGTTGACCATGACATTTACCCCTTCCATGGCATTTACTTGCTTTGTCCCTTGAACTTGTTGAGGTTGGGCCTTTGCTAACTGATTCGTAGTAGTTGTCAACTCGGTTATGGCTTGTATGTGATCATGAAGTTCCTTGTGAAGATGGATGACATTAGGGTCACCCTGAGGAACATTTGCCCGACTCTGCCAAGCTGAGGATGTGTCAGCCATCACATCAAGTATGTCACAAGCATCGGCATAAGACATTTTCATAAAATTTTCCCCTGCTAGCTGATTCACCACACACTGGTTGGTCGTGTTGATGCCCCAATAGAATGTCTGTTGAATCATTGCTTCAGTCATATTATTGTTTGGGCATTCCTTGACCATTGTCCGGTATCGCTCCCAGATTTCATGTTGGGGTTCATTAGGTTCTTGTCTAAAGGCTAAGATCTCATCCCTTAATGCTGACATATGACCCGGTGAGAAAAACTTGGCTATAAACGTTTCTACCAACACATACCACATGAGTATGGAGTGGTTGGGTAGCCTCTCGAGCCAGTCCAAAGCTTTCCCTCTAAGTGAAAATGGGAAAAGTCTGAATCTCAGAGCGTCCTCCGACACGTTCGTCTGCGTGCTCCCCCAGAAGGTGTCTACAAAACCCTTTAGATGCTTGTATGAATTCTGATGAGGAGCTCCAGTGAAGAATCCCCTTTTCTCCAATTGGGTCAGCATGACATTTGTAATTTGAAAATTGCCCGCCCGAATCCGGGGCGGGACAATTGTACTTGCGTAACCTTCATTGTGTAGCACCCGGTGTGCTGCTCGTGGAGGAGGTGGGGGAGGGTTTGGAATGTTGTCATTAGCCTGGAGGCCTCTTCTTTGGACTTGAGGTTGTAGAATAACCTCATCCTCACCATTGTCATCTACCTCCTCCTCCGGAAGAACATGTCCGATAACATCATTATGAGCCATTTGGTACCTAAAGCGATTGATACAAAAACGTTAGAAAAACAGAATGAAAGGAAAACAAGACAAACATATAGTTAGATAGATAGCCAACATCGTCTAACTCCCCAGAAACGGCGCCAAAAAGTGATCAAGGCCAAACCTACACCACTATAGAGTAGCGAGGATGGTCGATGCAATTTTACCCAACGAGGTCGGGATCGATTTCCACAGGGAGCTAATTTGACTTGGAGTTGGGTATCTAACTAATCTAGATGTGTGTGTTGTTCCTAATTGCACTTCCAAACATTGTTGCAATTTATTCTACTCTAATTTTATACTATTGTATGATAAGTGTAAGTTAAGTACAATATTTTTGGTGAAAGTTTTCAAGTGTTAAAAGGCACTAGGGAAGTGACTTCCGGCTAGGTGAGTATCTAATGGGTATTAAGAATCTAGGACAAGCTTGTTATGATTGGGGTCGTGATATAACTATCACACATAAGTGCTTACTCTATACCTCTCGGTAGTTTGAGTGACTTTGCCCGATTTGACTTTCTCAAGACCAAATGGGTGTTCATACAATACAAGTAAAATTAGCTCAAGTCGGGTATTATTATCTCTAGGTTTAACCCTTTAATTGGGGCTATCAATCTCTTGAGTTCACCCCAATTCCTTGTTAGCGTAATTTTCCTAGACTTAGTCCCTCTTTCTAAAGAAGAGCCTAAGTCATAAAGGCATGAGTCAGTGTTTGCAACCACTAATTCTACAATTTTAGCATAAACTAGGCTAAATATCACTAACCCATAAATAATTAAGTCCTAAAATTCAAGACCCATTAAATACTCACACTAGGGTTGGGTCACAACCCTAGCTATGGGGTCTAGCTACTCATAATAATAGCAGAAATCAAAAATAAAGATGAAATATAAGCCATAATATTAAAGTACAAGATGAAAATCTAAAGTTTGAAGAAAAATCTACTCTAAAATTGCCCAAAAAGGGAAAAACCAGTTGTTCACGTGCTCTGCTAAACAAAACTTAACCTAAAACTGATAAAAGGATCTATTTATACTAGGCTGAAAATTCCGGACAAGTATTCCCCTGCGGAGGTTTCGCGAATGCGTAATTCTGATCGCGTCCGTGCTTGGGCTTTCTCGGCTGCGTAAAAGTGATCGCGGTACGCATTTCTTCATATATGGGTCTGGGTAGATCTTCGTTTCGCGGACCGCATAATGTTCACCGCGTCCGCGTGAGATTCCTTCGCGGCCGCGTAATTGGACGCAGACCGCCTTCTTCATTTATGTCCATCTTGCAAAGTCTCTGAACCTCGACAAACGTTGTCCGCTAAATTTCAACCGCGGTCGCGCCAATCACTTCGCTGTCGCATCTTTTTGCCGCTCTCAACGCTCAATTTTAGTGCTCAAAACAGCCTCTCTGAATCTCTATTTCGCGGTCCGCAGAATAATGGCTGCCTCAGCGATGATAATTTTGCGGCCGCCCTTTTCTATCGCGGTTCGCGTTCCACAGTATTGGTCCAGATTTGGTTTTTGTTCAAGTTTGACTCCTTTATGAGTTGCTTATGGCTTCTTTGGCTCATTTTGAATAAAACCCTGCAAACAAGCACATTAAGTTAGTTTCCGAGAATACCTTCTCGCATTTTTGGCCCAAAACCTAAGTAACAGATAGCAAATAATAGGCTAAAATCCCCACTTATCAATGGGACGTTTCGGTCACGTCCGTCGCTTATGTCATGAGGATGACGTCATGATCGGGGTTTCAGAAAATCGAGGCTCAAATCGTTACTTATTATTTTACTCTAAGAAATACGGGGACTATCTGTATATGATCGAAATCGGGAATATCCGATTTCATAGGTATGGGAGTTACCTCGAGGGTAAGCTCGTAATGGACCAGGCCCGAGTTCGAAGATAGAATTTATATCATGGAAATCGAAGTGTTCGCTGAAGATCGAGACCGAGCATCATTGACTTCGAGTGAGGTATAATAACGGAACGGCGAGATATTAGCAATTGGACGAAGATCACGGAGGGAATCTCGGAACAGATCGAATCAAGCGGTTATTGACTCCAATCGTGGGATTTACTTCCGTTATTAGAATTGTACCTTGTTTAGGATTCCTCTATTATATAAAGAGGAATCTCATTCATTTGTAGGATCATCATTATTCACTGATATAAAATACATACATACACTTACTATTCATTATCGTTCATCACTGTTTATTCCATTCTTTATTGTTCTTGGTATCCAACCTCGAAACCATCTCTAATCGAGGTCAAAAGCACTGCTAGAATACTGGTTTGATTTATTTTACTGTTCAATTTATCTATTTAGTAAAGAGATGAGTGCGTTTATATACTACTCTTATATTATTTTCATTCTTCAATTCCATAAATTTTGAAATGATATTGGTATAGTCATAAGCCACCACCTGGCTACGTGCGTTAACGTGTATCATTCTTATTTGAGAAAAATAATAATTTGTCCTAAGAATATTTCTTCAGAAACATGTCGTCCAGACCACCCAATAATTTAAAACATACACAAAATAAGGTTACAATTCTAACTATAAAATCATGGCATATATAATCATAAGCCACCACCTGGCTACGTTAATCACAATAATCTGCAAATGTGAGGAGAGGGAGAGAATGATGACAAAGGGTTTTCACAAGAACTTCAGAATTTGTTGGCGTTATAATGAGCATTAATTTTGAATATTTTCATATTCCTAAGGTGATCCTTCTCTTTTGCCCTTTTTATTGGTATATGTAATACTCCTGACGTAAAATTTTACCGCTATCAATTATTTATATCAACCCAATAGATGCATAAAATATATTTGTGTATAGACTTATTTCATCTAATCATAATTAACTGTATAAATTTTTACTTTATTAAATCACTTAACCATAATATGATGTAAATAGCTAGTACCGTATAAATGAATTTCAACTTGTTTCATATGGTATCCATAACTCAGTTTCGCCTGCAAGCACATGTTCCAAAGGATACAACTCTCCATCGTCACAAATTCACAATTAATACCCAAATTTTTAATAGGCGAAGAGACAGAAGAAAAATTGGCTACATGTAGTTGTTTGATGAAAACTAATAAAAAGATAACTTGAACGATCTGACAAGTTGTTTGGTTGATCGAGGAACTTTATCATTGGATAGCGTTACTATTGTTTACCCTTAAATGGATAACCATAAAATATATACTCGATCTAAAAAATATTGATTTAATTTAACACAAATAATTTAAGAACAATAAATGATTGAATTGAAATGAGAATAAACGACCAAACCAATATGTTAAAATAATTAGGCCCCGTGTTAGGCTTAAACACAGACAATTGACCACAATCGAGCCCTCGAGATGGAGTTCAGATACGCCTAAGTCAATGAACAATTGAAGGATATTTAAACAAATGCTAAAATCCAAAATAAACTTTATTGCTTTGATATGCGTACCAACAGTGACCAAAAAAATAAAAAGATTCCCCTCTTTATATAGTAGAGGAGTTGTATCCCTAATATAAGTCTAAATAAGGTAAAAATCCTTCCCTTCCTTTTCTCCCAAGAAAACATGATTCGCGGGCGTGATTCGTGCCGCAATATCCGATTAATGGCCGATATTTCGGCTCTCTGTTTGTCCCTTTTAACCGTCTTTCCCTTACCCTCGATTTTTCGTTTCACCTGCACTTTATTCTTCCGGGTTCGATCATGCTCGATTCCTGACGTATCATTCGTCCGCCCCCGATTCCATTCTGTGGGCACCGTCGGTCTCATTCGAGCTTAGTAACGAGTAACGTTATTCGTGGCTTCTTTAACGGGAAGTCGGGGGTAACTCTATCCCCGATTTATCCGTACATAGATAGTCCCCTCACTTCTCGCATAGTAGATTTTAGGAGCGATGACAAGTGACTAATTGACCCTGGATCCTTACCTCACACACCATAAGCAAGTTGACGAATCGAAACGTCCCATCAGTCATGTCGCTATGATTTTGAACACGCGTCAGCCGCCGGTTGATCATCCCCGGTAGTTACCGAATGTGAAATGTCATGCATTCATTATTCTCTCCCTCTAAAAGTTCAGGTTTCCTATTTTCACTTTTTTACTTTCTGATGTCGAATTTCTTTGAGTTACCCTCAAGTTTTATATACCCTCATCCGTTTATCAATCCTTCAAATCTTCATAGCATGTTCTTCACATCTTCATACCTTCATAGTTCATATCCAAACCTTCAAATCTTCATACCAAATCCTCAAACCTTTATATCAAACCTTCAAATCTTCATATTCCCAGACAGAGATGGCTAAGACTTCAAAATTGGTTCCCCAAAATACCGCTCTAACGACTTCCTCCTCGGCCACTGGCACCGAGGCACTGCCTCAAGTAGTAGCCCGAGACCTCCTTTCACCGATTTTATCCCTGGCGGCTGCTCCCTAGATAATGACTTTAAAGTTGAGAAAGCCTCCGCATAAAGGGATTGGGGTGAGGAGATGTGGAGGTACATTTGCTCCATTACCGATGAGACGCTCGAAGCTATCCGAGAGCATTGTAAATGGGAAGGCAAGGACATAGTCGTTCCCAGCCCAGATGAGGACATTATGTCGCACGTGGAAGGATACTTAAGTGTTTACACGTATTCTTTCATATTTTAGTTATGTTGATACTGTGGTCCTAGAATTTTGCAAGAGGTACGAAATTTGCCTCGGGCAAGTTCACCCTTACTTTTGGAAGGTATTTTCTTGAGCTCATTTTTTCTATATAGATGAAGACAGGGACCGAGGTTGGTAGGGTAGGTTCATTCGGATAAAGACGAATGACCTTATTCCTTCCGAGTTCATGTCGATCTCCGAGAAATGGAACCCAAACCGTACGTTTACTTCCTCTTAATTCGTCAAATTATTTTCTTATATCTATTTTTTATTCTCATGACATGTTCCATTTGACATGCAGCTGTCCCTCGAGTCCCCAACGCGGTCATTCATTTCAAGGAGTGGGTCGAGGATATATGCAAGCAACTCATCTATCTCGAGCATGAGTGGCATAAGCTCTCCAAAGGCAAGTAAGAAGCTCGTTCTCATAGTGAGTGCCCCTTTTTTGGTTTAATCCTTCTCCTGGTCGTTTTTTATTCTGTCATTGTTATGACTAAGTTCCTTTTTCAGAAGTTTTCCTAAGACCACAAATTTCAAGGAATCGTCGATGTCATGACCTCGACCCCGTGTACAAAACCCTCTGCTTTTCTGCAGCCTGTTGCCGAAGTCGCTGCGAAGAAGGAGGAAAAAGCGAAGAAGAAGAAGAAGAAGAAGAAAAGATCCCCTGAATCCTCGGATCGTGCTCAGGGTCAGAAAGAATACCAAGAAGACTTCGAGTGCCCGAGTCCCTGATTTTGAAGCTTTTCATCGGCTCAAGGACTTTCCCGAGGATGACAAGGACATGCAATTCGTCACTCACAAGACGATCGATGCCATCCAAGAGTTGGTGGCCCTGGAGGGGGATGCTCATAAGGCTGAAGCCTCCTCGGCTCTGGGGCTCGAGGAGGAACATGTGGCTACTACTTCTCAAGAAGCCCCTCCGACCCCGAAAACAGTTGTTTTTGAAGACGATGTCATCATCCGCATTCAAGAATCACCAACCCGGTTGGAGGCCACTTTAAATTAAGCTCAGGCTGCTGAAGAGATACCAACCGATGCGTCCCGGGCTGTGGATGATGCTCTTAGCTCATTATTGTGAGGGGTGGATGTTGGCATGCTAGAGGATTACTCTGGCTTTGTCCACCTGGCGATCCCGATAAGGGTCGTGCAACAGGAGCAAATGGGCTGAGTTCGAGCTCGAAGCTCGAGAAGCAGTTTTCGGCCTTGAGTGTGGACCCTAAGCAAAAGAAGGCGATCATGTTTACGGTGTTGGCGGATACGAGCATGATGTTCGGGCTTGTCGGAGTGGCCAGCTATCTACGTTCCTTGGTAACTGAAAAAGACTAAGTGAAGATGAACGAGGTTTATGGGCCAAGCCTTTTCAACGAGGGCCAGCAGGTGCTAAATCGGGTATTTCTCCCTGTTTATTTCGACGTGTTCCCATCTTCTTAATTGTTTCTAACAATTTTCTTTTTCTATGTCCTAGGCCTCAGTACTTCATCATGAAAGCTTCCACCGGTCCAGGATGGAGGTGAGCCACCTCGAGTTTGAGATCAAGGAACAATTTGGAAAATAGAGATGTATAAAGTTGTCTGTGAGCAGAAGGACGAAGTCCTTAGGGACATGGCCGAGCTCCCTAGCCTTCAGGCCCAGCTGGAGAAGATCCAGAAGGAGGCCTCGAAAGCAAAGCAGGACCATGCTCTTCTTGTTGAGAAGGTAAGATTTCTCGAGATTGCTAAAAAAAGGCTAAATGCCAATGTTAACCCCGCAACCTCACAGGTCCAAGAGAAGATAACTTTGATCGACCTACTCAGGACCGAGATGGACAAGTTAAGGCTTCAACCGATGGGCTAGGAGGAAAAAAGACACCCTAGCATCGGAGCGTGATTCCACCAAAAAGGACTTGGCGTCGACCAAGGTGTCGATCCGAGTGGCGAAGGAGAAGGCTGATAAATGGGCTTGGCTGAACGAGGAACTCCAGGCACAAATCACCTCGGTTGTCACAGAGCGTGGAACTCTTGGCCAAGAGTACACTGTGCTAAAGTCCAAATTAGAGATGGCTTTGAACGAGGTCTCGGAAGCCCAAGATATGTTGGCCTAGTACAAAACCGACATCAAGATAGACGAAGCCCAGATCATAACGAAGGGTGAGTATGTGAAATAGCTATCTCAGAGGGAGGCTTTCGAGGATATCCAAGCTGGGGGGTCGACTAAGCGGCCAAGATCGAAGAGGACAAGAGTATAGAAGCCGAGGCCAAGGCGAGGTACCATTCCGAGGGTTCAGATAGCGAGCTGGGCTCTGATGAAGACTAGGCAGGAAATGCCTTAGCTTGTACGTTTGTATTTTCTTGTATTTGTACGCTTTGTAATTTGGGACTATTTTGCCGTGCCTCTGTAAATACCTTTATATATATATATATATATATATATATATATATATATGAAATTACCCTTCGGCTACATATTTTTTCCTTTAACTTTTTTGCATTTGCTTATGTTTAGGACTTAAGATATATAACTTGTATCTCAGACTTAATACATCATCAATGCCTAAGCATAAATTTTGACACTGCTCAATTTGTTCAACTTCCGAAGCCCGAATAAGGTCCGGGGTCAAATAACTGCTCTGAGTTGCTTTGAATTCGGAGGGTCTAACAAAAATGAATTGAAGTCTTAATTAAACTATTCGAATAATTTACCCGGACACAGTTAATCTTTGCCGAAGGTGACCCTTTCTTTGACCGTGATTCGAAACCGATTGATTTGATCAAATCGGACATGGTCTTTATAGACTTCAAATGTGTAAGCACCTTACTTTTTATATTTACGAACTCAGACGTCTCTGAGTCATTTATACATCGGCATCGAAGCTCCAATGGCTTTGTACCTTACGTTGGTCATGGCCTCTCGTACTTAGGCCCTCCCTTGTAGGCTTAGTGCCCTCGGGTTTAAAAGCCTGATCTGCCCGTTCTTTCTATCGGACAGCAGTCTCCAGTTTGGAGTGGCCAGTAGGCTTAGGGGTCTTTTACATGATTGGTCACGGTCTCATGGACTCTTGCTGCCTTTGGTTTCATGCCTCCGGTTAAGGATGGCCCGAAGGTTTAGAACCCAACATTTATTCTAAGTTACATAAAGATAACATTGCTCATGTAAGGTGAATTTTCTCACTTTATTACTTCAAATGTAGTGTAAATATTCGAAGTTTCAAAAACTATCCGCCAATGGCGAGAAAAAACTATCCGGGCACGATTCACTTGATCGTTTGACCCTTACAACGAATCCTTATATTCAAGCCTTAGCTTTTGTTGTCGAGTAGAATTGTCTTCGAAATTTCTAAACTTAGATCTTCGATTCTTGACTCGGGGTATGATAGTCCCCTAGTACTCGAGGCCGAATTTTGAGGGCTCAAGTACTATTGATCTGATATGGGCAGTCCTCAATCCCCAGTCCTAGATCGGTGTCCAAAACTAGAGTAGCACGTTTAGTATTGCCTCGTTAAGAATCTTGCCGTAAAACCCACTTCGGAAAAAAACCGGTAGAAGGGAAAAAGAGTGCAACACGTACTTTCAGACCTAATTCTTGGACTTGACTTTGACTGAGTACATGCACGGGTTAGTTCGAATGATAATAAACCTTAGTAATTTAGGTATTCATACCTCAGCAGTAGTACCGCTTTAAGGGTTCCACACTCTAGTTGTTTTGCAGTCATATGCCATTTTCGGACTCAAGTTGGTACGAGCCTTTTTCGGTTTATACCGGTGACTGTGTATGGTCCTTCCCAGTTCAAGCCTAGTTTCGCATCATTCGATTTCTTGGTGAGTAGTGTGACTTTCCTCAATATCGTCCCCAACTTGGAAGTGTTGAATGTTTGCCCTTCAGTTGTAGTATCTTCCTATTCGCTGCTTTTGAACTACTAACCGGACCAGGGCGGCTTTTCGCCTTTCGTCCACTAAATTTATACTTGTGGCCATGGCCTTGTCGTTCGATATTCCCGTAGCATATCAGAACTTTAGCTCGATTCTCCCACTTCTACCGAAATCAAAGTTTTTGCGTTGTAGACTAGAGAGAACGGTGTCTCATACTTGACCTCGAAGTTGTTCGATATGCCCATAGGACCTCAAGCAGAATTTCTTTCCACATATATTTTGAGTCGGTCAACCTTTTCTTCAGGTTCTGCGATATAGTGTTGTTTGTCGACTTCGCTTAATCGTTCGCGCTCGGGTGATAAAATCTTTTTGAGTTTGTGATATTCGAAGAACTTATTGACCTTGACGCCAATGAATTATCTCCCATTGTCATATGTAATCTCGGTCGGTATCCCGAACCGGCAGCTTATATGATCCCAGATGAATTCGATAACCTCATTTTCTCTAACTTTCTCAAACTCTTGTGCTTCAACCCCCTAGGAGAATTAATCAGTCATGAGCAAGTTGTGCTGAGCCTTACCGGGTGCCCAAGGTAAAGGACCTACAATATCCATTCCCCACTTCATGAACGGCCAAGGGGAAAGGACCTGGTGAAGAAGCTCCCCTAGTTGGTAGATCATCGGGGCATGCCTTTGGCATTCTTCGCATTTGTGAACAAAGTTCTTTGAATCCGTCTCCACCTCGTTCTAATAATACCTGACCCTGGTCAATTTCTGAACCAACGATCCTTCTCCCAAGTGGTTTACGCAAGCCCCCTCATGGACTTCCCTCATCACGTACTCGTTCACCCGGGTCCACAAGAATCTTGTTAACGGTCCAAAAAATGAGCTTCGGTACAGTTGGCTTTCAACCAAGCAAAACGTGGTAGCTTTAGTTCGAAGGGCCCTCGATTCTTTCGAATATGATGGCATTTTCCCCTTCTAAAGGTAGTCCACATATTTGTTTCTCTAATCCCAAGTCAAACTTGTTGAGTTTACCTCGGCATGACCGGCCTCTATTACTAAGCTCATTAATTGCACCACCGTTCCGGAGTTAAATTCTTCGGAGTCCACCGACGATACTAAATTAGCCAATGCATCGGCCTCACTATTCCGATCTCGTGGTACATGTTGTAGCTTCCACTCTTTTAATTAATGTAACGTTATTTGCAATTTATCCAAATACCTCTGCATCCGGTCTTATTTGACTTTGAATGTTCCGTTGACCCTGTTAACAACAAGGACGGAATCATACTTGGCTTCGATTATATCGACCCCCAGGCTTTTAGCCAATTCCAGACATGCAATCATAGCCTCATATTCATCTTCATTCTATGACCTATTTTGCTAGCCGGTCTGAGAGTTTAGGTTTATGTATAACATTCCTTAATGGGTACGAGGTCACGACATATATAGGGTGATATTGAAAGTATGATTTTAGTTTCCTAGATGCGCTTAGCAAGGCAATCACCAATTATTCTAGGTATGGATACCTTGTTTCGGCATCACCTAAGGTTCTACAAACATAATATATAGAAAATTGTGTACTTTCTTTTTCTTGAACCAGGACACCACTTACTGCTACCTCGTACACCTCCAAGTAAAGGTATAGCTGCTCGTTCGCCTTCAGGGTTTGCAAGAAAGGAGGGCTTGATAAGTATTGTTTGAGTTCTTCCGAAGCCTTTTGGCACTTCGGGGTCCAAGCGAAGTCACTCCTTTTCTTCAATAACAAGAAAATTGGTGGGTTTTATCCGATGACCTGGAAATAAATCGGCCCAATGCGGCTATTCGCATGGTCAGCCTCTATATTGCCTTGACGTTGTCGACCATTGTGAATCTTCTATGGCCTTTACCTTATCTGGGTTGATCTCTATTCCTCGGTTAGATACCATGAAACCAAGGAACTTGCCTGAGCCAACTCCGAAGGCATACTTCTCCGGGTTCAACTTCATATTATATTCCCTCAGTTTGTCGAAGGTCTCCTGCAAATGTTTTAAATGGTCTTCTGCCGATAGTGTCTTAACTAACATATCGGCAATATAAACCTCCATTGATTTCTCTATTTGTTGCTCGCACATTCGGTTAACTAGGCGTTGGTGCATGGCACTGGCATTTTTTAACCCGAATGGTATCACATTATAACAATAAGTGTCGAACATAGTTATAAAAGAAGTTTTCTCTTGGTCCCCCGGGTCCATCCATATTTGGTTGTACTCGGAATAGGCGTCGAGGAATCTCAGCGTCTTGTGCTTACGGTTGCATCGATCATTCAGTCGATGTTAGGAAAAGGAAATGAGTCCTTTGGATATGCCTTATTCAAATCCTTATAATTTTTTACACACATTCTAATTTTTTTTTTCCTTTTTAGGCACGACTACTACGTTAGCTAATTAATCCGGGTACTTAACTTCCTGAATAAAACTTATTTTTAAAAGTTTAGATACCTCATATTTGATGAATGTATGCTTAACTTCAGACTACAGCCTTCTCTTAAGTTTAATCGAGTGAAATTTCGGATCCAACATCAATTTGTGAGGTGTTATCTCTGGTGGGATTCCTGTCATATCTAAGTGCGACCGGGCAAAGCAATCGGCATTAGCCTTAAGAAATTCAATGAGTTTTTTTCCTGAGCATTGGGAGTTAGCCCCGTGCCCAGGTGTCGCGCCCCTTTTTCTCTCGAAATCGGGTTTTGACATGTGACAACTCTTTTAAATGAAGAGATAGGGTTGACTGTTAAAACAGAAGAGTCGCCACCTAACATTTTTGAGGTGCGTTAGGGCACCTATTATGCAAATGGCTCTGTTTGACTAGTCAACGTTATCAAAGATCGGGTAAGGGCTCAAATTACCTCAAAGAGAAGGTGTTAGACACTCTTCGAGCTCCACTACTATGGGGCCGAACTTAAGACTATGTGGATTATTCAATTAGGCTAGATAATCAAATAAACAAAAAGAGAATATAAAGGTCGAAGAATTTCGTTATAACTCAAATGAGAATTGGTACAAGTCTACGAGGCTACAACTATGATGGTCTATATTAAACGACTAAGTATGAATAGCAAATATATAAAGGAGGGGGGGTCCTAAATTGTTTAGCCTAAAATATCACCCCGTGCAACATAAATAATATTTCGCAACTCCTTTTAGATAGGAGTTACTCATATTATTGAGCAAGCACAGACTATCATCTTTTGCTACCCGATTTCTATGTTGAATTTGTTTACCTAAAGAGTTCTAATTCAATTCTAAGCCATGTACTATGCGTGCACTACTCGTCCCATGCATATGGTCCGGGAGGATTTGGACCTCTATTTGGGTGGTTCTAGACTTACTTAGGCCGCTCAAATATAATAAACTAATCATGCATACAAAAAAAACAAATAGGACTGCACATAACAACAAAGAGTGGCTCACATTAGCCTCCACACATAAACAAAGAAACACGCAGACTGAATCTCAGATTAAGTAGTGGACGATTCAAAATTAAGACTCAGAATCCTTTAGTCCTATAGGCAGGATTTCTATACGATTCTAGTATCAAACAGGTAGTGATGTATTTATAGGCTAACGTATGGGCAGATTGGATCGTTATAAATCCTATAGACATGGTTCCTATGTGATTCTTATTAATAGCATTGTGCATAAGCAGTGTGCACAAACATTGCAAGTCCTAATGTCATGATTTCTAATCATTGGTGAGGCAATAAAGTGATACGAGTGATCAGATTACTAATGTTGATTTGGTAAGCGTATACCTTAGACAGACGTTAATGACCTATAGGCATGGTATCTAGATTGGTAAGGTACGTTGTCTAACAATCACACAGTAATAGCACAAGTTGAGCAAGTGATCAATGATATTTGAATCCTATAGGTATGTTGTCAAATAGTGTATAGAAAACAAAACACGTGAACAAAGGAAACATTTATACCTTTTTGACATGTTTTTTACGTTAGCAGGCAAAGCATTTAGGTCCCTATAGGCATGCTTTTTATCAGTGTATAGAAAATAGGGTGTGTCAATCAAAGCAACAAGTAAAGCAATGAAACCCTATAGGCATGTTTTCTACCTATTCATGCGAGAATTAAAGTACCTATTTTCCCCTTTTTACTAAATCCCCAATATTCATTTACAAATTATTATAGACCCAACAATGAAACAATAAAGATTTGAAAATAACAAAACATAGGCTGAAATGAATACAAGCTCACTAAAGCAATTACAAGCCCAATACAAAAAAAAAAATAACCCAGGGATATCCCAGGCCTTCAATAGTCTTACTCTCCAGACAAACAGCAAGCCCAAATCACAGGCTCACAAGACAACTAGTTGCGCCTGAATCCAGTGCCCAGGTCAAACAACACACATGGCCCATTTCTAGGCCCAATGAATAACTTATTGACCCAAATGAATGTTAAGTTTAGCTATGCAGGTAACACAATAATCATAAGACGACTTAAACACTTAGTTCTTCGAGCTGTAACCATCAACAACTCTAGACAAGACATATAAATAGGATCATGCTAGATGGAAAGGTACAAAAGACACATATGAGTCAAGCTTATGCCTTATAATTCCAGAAACGAAATTTTATAGTGACAAGGTTGAGCATCATAGGAAAGCAAATCATTTCAAAGGGTTTAGAAGTAAAGCATGATCTACAAACAACCTAAAGACCTTTAGAAACTAGTCTAGCAAGAAGCAGGTAGAGTACAATCTTAATATGAAAGTTAATATGAAAACCTAATGAGAATATAGTTGCAAACAGCATAGCAACATGCTAGTGGGCACAATTTGAAAAACATATCACTTAGTTGATCATGAAACTTAACATGATGGATATTACTATAGCACAAAGATTCTAAATTACTCATAATTGGTAAAAGAACAGGACAAGCAAACATGGGGATTCATGTCAGTCAACCTCACATAAGAGCAAACTACACATTGGTATTTATCCTAGAAGCAATGCTAAGAGTGCAGGATTGACAGGAATGACTTAACAAAGTCTGAAACACATACTTCGATTTATCACAAAGATACAAGACAAGGCAGGGAACATGCATTAGTTTACAAGTAGCAGGGAAAGCAGGCTTGGGCTAGTAACATGATCAGGAATTAACTCTAGAGAAATATCAAGTTGCACATGAATGACTCAATTAGAACACATTCTGCTTGTGAATTGGTTTATCATAAGAATCCATAACAATGTAGAAGATGAACCCAGGATAAGTAACAGATATAAGCATTCAAACAAACACAAATGTGCGAGGCTAGACATGCTTAAGAGAGCCAGAATTAGGTCTAGAAATTAGGCTAGGTTGTATGCTAGAAGGAACATTGATTCATGAAACAACTTTAGAGCAAAATAGAGCTACAAACAGAGATGACGTAGTAGCATGTTGATTCATGAAGGTTTCAGTGACATAGATATACATAGCATGAACACAAATGAATAGAGAATGAAATTGCAAAGGTCAATAGGTACTTACCAGTTACAAGTTAACAAGCAAACAAACGAGAAGAGCAAATTGCAGAAGTAATTCGATTAACAGTAGCAAAGAGCAGCAACCCCCAAAATCCCAGTACGTCAGAGTTCCCAAGGGTTTCAAATGAACCCCGAGCAGTGCTCATACTGAGAAAGAACACAATCGAACTCGAATGGCCTTGTCTTTTAGCCAACCAAAGTTTCAAATTTCAGAGTAGTATAGAATGAGAAAATAAGAGAGTACAGTAGTTAATTTCAGTGACTAAGGTCTGTTCAAAAGGAATTAGGGGAGGGGCTTATATAGTAGCAAAATTAAACACACAAACAAGAAAAAACAGTCAATCAGTCATAAAAATGAAAGAATGGCATGCAAAATTGATTCAGAATCAATTTAGGAGAAATCAAACAAACCCTAGTTCAAGACGGAGAACAAAAATAGTAACAAATCTCATTGAATTAAACCCATATGGCCTGGTAGTGAGTGTATCATGCCATAAACATGAGGATAGTACAAGATCAGAGTTGAACAAACACCCAATGATTCAACTTCCATAAATAATCGAGTACCCAGTACTGTAGCATTGAGAAAATGGTAAGAACCATCATGTTGAGCAAAAAAGGAAAGTGGATATGGAAGATTTTCCATGTGATATTGGATTAGGGATAGGATTTTAATGGAGGCGGCTAGGTTTGTAAAGAAGAAGAGAGGAGTAGAGAGAGTAGAGGTGACAGGAATGTAAAAGTGTCTCTAGGGTTTGGGGTTGAGAGATATAAGGAAAGGGTTGGTTTATTATGGGTCGTTGATCATTTAAGATCAACGGCCAAGATCAAATAGGAAACGGGCGGGTCAAATGAACGGGTCCTCGACCGAATTAAATTAGAAGGTCGTTTGGCTTGAGCTCTATGAATTGGGCCAGCGATTTGGAGTGTTTGGGACATTAATATGGTCCAAAGATTGGCCCAACTTGGGCTATATTTTAAAATACAAGGAATTAAGGGATAGTAATTTAATAAAATAGTTAAATAAAATATAAAAATTTTATTTATGAAACTTAATACTTTAAAACAACAATAGAAGATTATAAAAATGTAAAACCTTATTTTGACCTTGAATAAAATGATAAATGCAATTAATTATAAAATATAGACTGTTATTTCAAAATTTCGTAATTAGCATAAAAATGCAAAATGTATGAAATAAATTAAAAATGTTGTAAAACATATGTGTGGGTGTAAAAAATAAGTTTGAATGATTAAGTCATCACATAATAATTTGCAGGAGTAATTAATAAATATTTGAGTTATTTAAATGCAAGACAATCAATTTTAAAGCCTTAAAAATATAAAAAATTATGAAAAATGCTTGCATAAATCTTGTAAATTAAATAATGAATGAAAAATGATATATTGAAAGTATATATACTATTTGAAAAAATGTGAAGGCAAAATTGAGTATCAACACTAGGTATACCTTTCTATGAGGCAGATGCTCGAACAATATGACTTGTTCCAGTTCCTCGATTGTTGACTTGGTGGAATACGCGTCATCAGGTGCTACAAAGGATCTCGAGACCCCGAAATCATCTTCTTCAATTGTTAGACGCTCCTCACGTTTTTCTGGCTCGGTTGAGGCCGAGACCTATGATTGCTATTTGGTGCCTTTCTCTTCGATCGGTCCATTATCTTTTGATGTTGTGACCGTGGGTGCTGGGATTACTTCTTCGACGACAAACATCTCCTTCGCTGCCGGTTGTTTCCTGTAGACCATTTTGATCCTACTAGGAGTTGGAAATTTTAACGTTTGGTGCAAGGTCGATGGTACCGCCCTCATGCTATGAACCCACGATCTTCCGAACAGGGCGTTGTACCTCATATCCCCCTCGATCACATAGAACTTCGCATGCTGAGTGGTTCCGATTTTGTTGATCAGTGGGGTGATTTCACCCTTCGTTGTCTCGCACGCCATATTGAACCCATTCAGTACTCGAACTGCTGGTACGATCTCGTCTAACAGCCCCAGTTGTTCTACGACTCTCCATCGGATGATGTTGGCCGAGCTACCTCGATCAATTAACACACGCTTAGCTCGGGATTTATTAATGAGTACAGATATTACCAGTGCATCATTGTGAGGTTGAATGATGCCCTCAGCGTCCTCATCACTAAACGAGATGGTCCTTCCAGAATATAATGTTGAGTTCGCTTTTCTCTTGTGATGGAAACTTTGGTGCATTTTATCATTGGTCCTTGTGGAACATCCACTCCTCCGATAATCATGTTAATCACATGTTGAGGTTCTTCATGCTAGATTTGCTTGTCGGCGTCCCTGTACTTGAAATGGTCTTTTCCGAAGGTGCCCATTGTTGAACAAACGAGCCACTTCTTTCCTTAACTACCGACAATACTCGGTTATATGCCCGTGAGTACCGTGATATTTGCATATCAAATTGTGATCCCTCTATGCCGGATCGGACTGGAGTGGCCTCGGCCATTCGGTCTCCTTGATGCGACCGATGGATGACACTATACTTGTTGCATCCTCGTTGAAGTTATATTCTGAAAGCCTCGGGGCATCTCTGACTCCGGGTGATCTGTCGAAACCGTTTCTATTCACTAACCCTCGATTTCTCGGACCCTGATCATTTCTATTGTCGTTCCTGGTCGGATAGAGACTGGGTGTGTTTCCCCTTCTATCTGAGTTGTAAGATTGGTATCAGTCTCGGGGCGGCCTCAGCTCCTGATCCACAATTCTTTTAGTCTAGTCGTTTGTTCTGCTGGGATAAACCGACCTCGAGGGAGCCCCTAGTTGGTCGTCCTCGACTCTAATCTTTGACAGATACCTACTATGGACATCGGCCTAGGTAGCCACTAGGTACTCTACCAAGTCTAAATAAGGTAAAAATCCCTCCCTTTCTTTTCTCCCAAGAAAACATGATCCACAGTTAATACCGGGCGTGATTCGTGCAGCAATACCCGGTTGATAGCGGATATTTCAACTCCCCGTTTGTCCTTTTTAACCGTCTTGCTCGATTCCCGACGTATCATTCGTCCGCCCCCGATTCCGATTTGGGGGCATCGTCGGTCTCATTCGAGCTTAGTAACGAGTAACGTTGTTTCTCGCTTCTTCAACGGGAAGTCGGGGGTAACTCCGTCCCCAATTTTACCCGTACACAACTATATTTGACTTCGCCTAAGATATTTTTCTAGAGCTAATAATTTATGAGATTCCTCACAAATGAATGGATGATAATGGACCAGTTTTGGCACATTTAGGGTGGTCGTTATACTACTTATTTATTGCAATCTATATGATGGCCCAAAAATTTAATTGCTGGAACAAGAAAATAGGAGCAGTTATGCATTGCAATCTATGATAGCCAATATAATTAATTGCTAGAACGAGATAATAGAAACTGTGAGTAATTCGTGAAAATTACGTAGTAGTAAAACGAATCTGCTACGTAGTAAAATAATGAGGAAAAAAAAACAGAATTAAGTGTCCGTTTGAACATAAAATTTGATGGAAGATTTTTTCAAAAAAAATTTATTTTTTTTCGAAATCAGCGTTTGTTCATAAAATTTTCAATTTTCACTTGAAGATATATTTTGAAAATTTTCGAAAATTTAAAAAACTGCAAAAAGTTATTTTTTAAACTTTTCACTCAATTCACTCACAAAACTTCAAAAACAACCCAATTTATGTCCAAACACAACTCTAAATTTCAAATACCATTTTCACAAAAACAAATTCACCACTTTTTCGAATTTTACAAATTCTTATGTCCAAATGCCTAATAAGTGAGGTCATAAAATTAAAGTTCATCTAGCTTGCATAACTAAACATCAGGTTTAAAGTTATAAGACGAAAAAGCAATATCATAAAAAAAAATTCACTAAATTTTATACATAAATCAAAATAGAAAGATCGCACATGCAGTTTAGCATTTGCGGCTTCACTTTTGTAAATTCGTCTGATCCACACATGCAGAATATAGTCCGCTTTGGTACAGGAATTGTCCCTTATACTCATTGGAGAGAGAGATTATAGGTAGTAGTGATACAGATAAGTAGAGGAATAAGGAAGAAAGCATATCTGGACCATTCGTGGAGAGTATGAGACTCGTGGAAGACTTCGTTTTTGGGTTCCCGAAGCCCCGAATGGAATGGAACATTCATGCCAACAGGAGGACTACTCCTTCGCTCCAAAAAATAATAACCGATAAATATATATTTATTATATATATATATATATATATATATATATATATATTGTATACGATAGAAACCGTACTCATCTATTGCATGACAGATTGGGGATGAAACATAATAGATTGAAGATCGACTCGGGGTTCCATCAAACCTAGACACGAGGTTAAAACATGCGTCTTCAAGATTATCGAGTCAGTAACCCCGGAATTGACCCCGACTACGAATTAGGTCGAAAACAAATTATCGAACCAAAATAACGGAAGGCCGAAGTATCTATAACCGGTCGGATATCACGGCGAGAATCTCGGCACGTATCAATGAAACTGATTAATTAGCAAATCATGAGATTTTTTACCCTTTATAGAAGTGTATCAAAAGTAGGACTCCTCTACTATATAAAGGGGGTTTGATTATTTGTAAAGCACATTGTAACACGCATCCCAAAGCAATAAACTGTTATTTCTAGTTATTATTATCTCATTACTCTGCTCCGGCACCGATTGTAGCATTTTTGACTCGAGGGTGACCAACCTTCTAGGCCAAGATTGTTCAACTTGTGTGGTTTGTATTTACTTCTTTTATCATTAATTTCAATTTTAATCTGATTTCTCATTTTGTATCAAATTAAATCACGTATCCTTAAAACCACGTATAAATTCAATTGCTATCCGATTTTGTGGGTAAACAGTTTGGCGCCCACCGTAGGGCTAAGGATAATAGTGGTTATTTGATACAAATCTCCATAACACACACTGCTTTACACTTGCTCTTTGAAGTGTCTTTGATTCCAGGCTAAAATACAGAAATGTCAAACTCTCAATCAGCACATCTGCATGTTGACAACGAGTCCGGTCAACAAGGTGAAAATAACAACATACCGCCCGATAACGAGATACCACCTGCTGATCTCGCAGGAATTTCTGTCGCAGATCCGATTGACGCTAATTCGCATGTGGCTATCGATGCAAACTTGCCTACCGACCTTGAAAATAGCGTTCGTGGTGGAGCCCAATCGGCAACTCGAAACACACAGAACGTTGAAGGGTACAGGATCAATTACGAGTGATTTTCGAAATGTTACAGGCTCAAGAGGTGGCGATAGCGTAGTTACAGAACCAAAGTCGTGCACCAAGCAGGGTTGGGCCCAATCCACCCCGGGAAGTCACCCGGAGGGATGAACCAGTTGTAGGAAGGTCGAACGGACACAAATCGGGGCTAACCCCGTGATCATGAAGATGCTCAATAAGATGACAAAACGGATAGAATCAGGAGAGAAGAAAATCGAGGCTAACGACAAAAAGGTGAAAATCTACAATTTCAGGATAGACCAAATCCCGTTTGGACCTTCGATATTGAAGGGCTTGGATTCCAGGAAGTTCGTGCAAAAACATTTTCCTCTGAGTGCAGCTCCGAAGCCGATCCCCAAGAAGTTCTGTATGCCAGAAATACCCAAGTACAATGGAACGACCGACCCAAACGAGCATGTTACCTCTTATATTATGCTATCAAAGGGAACGACCTGGAGGACGTTGAGATCCAGTTTGTTCTGTTGAAAACATTTTGGGAAACCCTATGAAAGGGAGCTATGATATGGTATCACAATTTACCTCTTAATTCTATTGACTAATTTGCTAGGCTTGTAGATTCTTTCGTAAAAGCACACGCAGGTGCCATCAAGGTCGAGACTAAATCGTGCCGGCAGTTCGAGTTCTAAATGGATTCAACATGGCGTGTGAGACCACTAAAGGCGAAATAATGTTACCAGTGAACACCGTTGGGACTATCCAGGAGACTAAATTTTATGTTATCGAAGGGGATATGAGCTACAACGCTCTATTCGGAAGGCCAAGGATGCACAACATGAGGGCGGTGCCTTTGAAACTGCACCAAGCATTGATATTCCCAACACCTGACGGAGTTAAAATAGTCTACGGTGAACAACCAGCTGCAAAGGAAATGTTCGTGGTTGAAGAGGTGATACCGGCATCTACAGTTTCAACAACGAAGGGCCCAAACCAGATGGTCAAAAACGGGGCCAAATAGAAATCATCGATACCATCTTTGGCAGATTCGGACAAACAAGAGGAAGTTGAGGATGATAATTATGGGGTTCCCTGATCTTTTATAGCCCCCGATGATTCTGACGCCACTAAATCGATAGTTGAGGAACTGGAACAAATCATATTGCGAGAAAGCTTGCCCGATTAAAAGGTATACCTGGGCACGAGGCTAAGCTCCGAGCTTAGGGAAAAACCCATTCAATTTCTTATAACTAACGAAGATTGTTTCTCTTGGTCCCACCTCGATATGACAGGTATCCCACCGGAGATAACCACTCACAAGCTGAGCCTGGACCCGAAGTTTCATCCGGTTAAATAGAAGAGGAGACCCCTTTCCGAGATCAAGCATGCTTTCATCAAGGATAAGGTATCTAAACTTCTTAAAATAAGGTCTATTCGGGAGGTCAAATACCCGGATTCATTAGCAAACGTAGTGGTAGTCCCTAAAAAGGGAAATAAAATAAGAATGTGTGTAGAGTACAAATATTTGAATAAGGCATGCCCCAAAGACTCTTTTCCTTTACCCAATATCGACTGTATGATCGATGTCACGGTCGTCCACGAGATCCTCAGTTTCTTGACGCCTATTCCGGGTACAAATAAATACAGATGGACCCGGTGATCAGGAAAAAACTGCCTTCATCACTAAATGCGGCACATATTGTTATAACATAATGATGTTTGGATTAAAAAATGTCGGTGCTACTTACAAATGCATAGTAAATCGGAAGTTCGAGGAACAAATAGGAAAATCAATGGAATTTTACATGGACGACATGTTAGTTAAGTCCCTGCGAGCAGAGGACCATTTAAAACATTTGCAGGAAATCTTTAGCATACTGAAGCAATACAATATGAATCTGAACCCAGAAAAATATGTGTTTGGAGTTGGGTCGAGTAAGTTCCTTGGATTCATGGTATCCAACCGGGGAATAGAGATCAATTCCGATAAGATCAAAGCCATTAAAGATATCACGGTCGTAGAAAACGTAAAGGTTGTGCAAAGGTTAACCGGGAGAATAGACGCCATGGGGTGATTTATTTCGAGGTCGTCCGACAAGAGCCACCGATTCTTTGCACTTTTGAAAAAGAAGAACAACTTTTCGTGGACCCCGAAATGCCAATGAGCTTTGGAGGAACTTAAAAGGTGTTAATCGCGCATGCCCCTGCTTCACACACCGAAGGCAGACGAAAAAATGTGCTTATACTTGGCGGTCTTGGAGATAGCGGTACGTGGAGTCCTAGTTCGGGAAGAGCAAGGTACGCAATTTCCAATTTACTATGTTAGTAGGACCTTAGGTGAGGCCGAAACTAGGTACCCTCACCTGGAAAAACTATCGCTTAGCAATAGGAAGCTAAAATCGTACTTTCAATGTCACCGCATATCTGTCGTAACTACTTACCCGTTAAGGAATGTTATGCATAAGCCCGAACTCTCAGGATGATTGGCCAAATGGGTCGTAGAAATAAGTGGGTACGATATTGAGTATCGACCTAGAACAGCCATTATATCTCAAATTTTGGCAGACTTTGTGGCCGACTTTACACCGTCCCTAATACCTAAGGTCAAAAGAGAGTTATTGGTTAACTCAAGAACTTCCTCGGGAATCAGGACCCTCTTCACAGACAGCGCCTCAAACGCAAAGGGGTCCGGACTTGGCCTCGTACTAAAGCCACCAACAGGTAATATAATTAGACAATCTATTAATACTGTGAAATTGACATAACGAGGCCGAATATGAGTCCATAATTGCAGGCCTTGAACTAGCCAAGAGATTGGGGGAAGAGGTGATCGAAGCCAAGTGCGACTCCCTCCTTGTGGTAAACCAAGTCAATGGAACATTAGAGGTCAGAGAAGAATGAATGAAAAGATACTTGGACAAATTGCAGGTGACATTACATCAGTTTAACAAATGGAATTTGCAACACGCACCTTGGTATTAAAACAGCGAGGCTGATGCCCTCGCTAACTTGGGTCGTCGGTCGCAGATGACGTGTTCAACTCGGGAGAAGTTGTACATATGAGATCGGTGGTGGAAGAAGGCCACGCTGAGATCAACTCGACGAGCCTAACTTGGGACTGGAGGAATAAATACGTGGAATATCTCAGGTCCGGTAAACTGCCCTCAGATCCAACAGAGTTGAGGGCCCTATGTGCAAAGGCGGACTGATTTATCTTGTCCGAAGACCGAACCTTGTCCAAAAGAACATTTGATGGCCCACTTGAAATATGTCTAGGGCCGGGGGATACAAAGTATGTTTTGAGGGAAATACATGAAGGTACATGTGGAAATCATTCGGGCACTGAGTCGTTGGTTCGAAAAATAATCAGAGCCGGTTACTACTGGATCAACATGGAAAAAGACGCAAAGGAGTTTGTTCTAAAATGTGATGAATGCCAAAGACACGCTCAGATGATCCATTAACCCAGGGAGCTGCTGCATTCGGTTTTGTCACCATGGTCGTTCATAAAGTGGGGAATGGACATTGTTGGCCCCCTTCCGTGGGCACTCGGTAAGGCTCAATTTATATTGTTTATTACTGACTACTTTTCTAAGTAGGTGGAAGCCTAGTCGTACAAGAAGGTCAGGAGAAGGAGGTCATCGATTTCATTTGGCACTACATCATATGCCGATTCGGAATGCCGGCTGAGATTGTATGCGATAATGGGAAACAATTCATCGGAAGCAAAGTAACCAAGTTCCTTGAAGACCACAAGATCAAAAGGATCCTATCGACACCCTATCACCCCAGTGGGAATGGACAAGTTGAATCTACCAACAAAACCATACTCCAAAACCTTAAAAAGAGGTTAACTGACGCCAAAGAATGATGGAAAGAAATATTACCCCAAGTCCTGTGGGCATACCGTACAACCTCGAAGACTAGTACCGGGGCTACCCCGTTTTCTTTGATTTATGGCACCGAAGCTTTGATACAGGTCAAGGTCGGGGAACCAAGTATCAGATTCCAATATGCAACAAAGTAATCAAATGATGAATCTATGAGTACGAACCTGGAGCTATCAGATGAAAGGCGCGAAGCTGCCCTTGTCCGGTTAGCCGCACAAAAACAGTGGATCGAAAGATATTATAATCGAAAGGACAACCTTCGACACTTCAATATTGGGGACTTGGTACTAATAAAGGTCACGCTAAGCACCACATACCCAAATGAAGGAAAATTGGGGCCGAACTAGGAAGGACCGTACCAAATTATCGAGATCACCGAAAAATGATCCTACAAGCTAGGAACAATGAACAGTGAGCAACTAGCGAACAACTGGAATATAACTCACTTAAAGCAATATTACTGCTAAGGTATGGTCATGTTCTTTCTTTTATTTACATCTTAAACTAACCCTTGTAGGTGACAAACAAGGGACGGTAGGAGATTTTAGGTCTGAAAGAACGCGTTGCACTCTTTTTCTCTTGAGCCGGTTTTGTCCCAAACGGATTTTCTGGCAAGGTTTTTAACGAGGCAACAAGTAAATCGTGCTAACTTAGAATCGAAGGCCGGCAATGAACCAGTGTCATAACAGCATTCGAGGCCCCTTTTTGATCAACCCCGAACACTAGGGGAATTACCTTCTGATATCGACTTTAACATGGAAAGAAACTTCAGGATTTAAGGGTCTCGATCGATAGGATTAAATGTAAGGGCAAAATGGTCAAATGAACCATGCCCACATAGACTGCTCGAACCCTAACACAAATCATGTACACATACATTACTATTATGCACAAGAATAAAGAGAAGTCTCTTCCTTGCAAACATCTTGTCTTTTAAAATATTTTGCTTTACATTTCTTAAGGAATTCCCTGCTTCCAATCCCCTAAAGGAAGAGATCCCAAGGGTTGTCTTAACTTGAGTTTGAATAATCACTCTCTCACTCGGGGACTGCCATCTGAAAACAAACTCAGATGGTCCAAGCTATTAGACATCGGGGGTATAAGACCTATTAACCAACCCCCGAATTTTATAGGCTAAGGCCACCCCTACTCGAGGACTGCCATCTTAGGAAAATCCGGATAACTCAAGATAATTATATTAACACCGGACAACACCCGAACTATAAAGGCTACGACCATATAAATACGGCTCGGAGATGTCCGTTGCTCGTAACAAAAATAATAAGGCCTTAAAATTTCTTAATCGGTTTCAAAGGCTACCCTCGGCATACTATGACTTTAAAAAGTCTAATTACTTTGGAGAAAGAAAACTTTAGGTCACACCAAACCCCCACGATGCCTTAAAATGAAATAGTTGAAGGCAAGGTTTCCTCGAGTCTCTAAACAAAAACCAACTGTTTTATGCCAAGGCATTTATATCTTTGCAAATAAAAATAAACAACGCAAAGAGAAAATATGAAAGCTATTAAAGGTAAAAAACCTTATATTCATAATCAAAAATTTCTTTTACAAAGGGCCGAACAGCCCGATGAGAATTTTTACAAAGGCCAAACGGCCTCAACAAATATACAAAAAACCAAAGACATCTAAAAAGCCTAAGTGGCCTAGTCTCTGTCGGGGGCCGTATTATCACCTTTGGGATCTCCGCCATCTTCGGGTTCATCCGAATCTTCAGACCCCTCGGAATCCTCCTCCTCGGGATAAGCCAACTTCCTAGCCTTGGCTTTCGATACCTTGGCTTTCTCGATTTCAGTCAGCAGGTCAAAACCCTGAGCTCGAACTCCCTCGAGGGCCTCCCTTCAGGATTTCCACTTCATAAGCTCCACCAAGTTTCTCACTTGGTCCTGAGCCTCCTCGGCATCGACGTTATGCTGGGCCACCCGCTCATCAGCCTCGGCCTTAACCACAGCAATCTCTGACTTGGCCACCTCAAGTTCCTTAGCCATATTTTCTTGGTTGGAGACCGCCGAGCTCAATTGTGACTGGAGTTCCTCGATCCTTTTGGCCTGTACTAAGGCCTTTTCTTTTGCAGCCCGGAGATGGACCACAGTCTAAGCCAGTTGTTCTCGGGCAGTCTCCTTCTCCGAGGCTAGGAGGTCCATGTTTTTCTTCTATTCTTCAGCCTCAGCTTTCACCGTGTCCACCTCAGCCTAGAGTTGCTCAATCTGGTTAAGTTTATTTTGAACCTGCAGGTTCGGGTCGTTAGCCAATGTGTCTGAATCATCGTCACTAACTTCAAATACTCATCTTAGCTGCTCGAATAGGTCGGCATGATGCTTCCGAGCCACTTCTAACTCGGCCTAGAGCTTCTCACTAAGGAGCTTGTAAGCATCCTCTTCTCAGTAAGATTCCAGTCTAGGCCTCGTATTGGTTTAACTCTTCCCGATATCGGAGAAAAGTTTCGTGATGAAGCACCGAGGCCTGCAAACACAAAGAAGAATGTTATGATTGTTTGCAACTTAATCTAAGTACATAATAAAAAGGCTTTCGAAGTTACCCGATTCAATGATTGTTGAGCTTCGTTGAAAAGGCAGGGGGCTCCACCTCGTCCATTTTAACCTAATCCTCTTCGATCACCAGACATCGAAGATAGCTGGCAACCCCTACGAGGGCAGAGAGAACCTGGGCATCCTCCGGTATGGATATGATGATTGACCGCTTCCGGTCAAGATCTGCACTCGGGGCTTGGAATTAATCTACTAATCTCGGACTCGAAGATGATCTTCTGGCTCCCGAAGACGGCATCTTCTTTGGTATCGGTAAGTCACCTAACCCGGTGACATCCTCCGAGGCGGTAGAATCTATGCCATAGAAGAAGTTGTTGAAGGAATTTGCCACCCTTTGAGGCCCCTCATTTGGGCGTCCTTTCAGCATCTAGGCCTCGTTTATCATGGAGTCGATGAATGATGGTGACCTAGAAAGATCTATCACCCCAAGCACATCCTTCGGGGCATCTCCCTCAACCCGAGGGATACCGGCCATGGTCTCCTTGTCGGCCTCCCCAGTTCGGGGAAAAATGGCCTCGTCCTTCCCTAATTCTGAGGCCTCGACCACTGCCTCCTCATCGGTTGCCCTGGTTTGAGGAAGCTCGGTACCGGTTCTCACGTGGGTCATCAGCTCGTATGCTTCTTCTTTTTCGGAATCGTCCCTCAGTCGACTGAGAAAATCCGATGGGATCTCCCGGGCGCTGGCACTTTCCATGGATTTGCGCACTAGCCTCCTTTTTGGTTTTTTCTTCTCCGAGTTTGGAGAACTCGGAGCCCTTCTTCTCTTCTTCTCTTTATCCTACCTCGAAATAGATGGTTCAGGGAGGATGTCTTCATCACCGGACGGGGGCCTCATTTCGACATCTTTGGAAAGACCTAAAAAGGAAGAAAAAGTGAGAACGAATGCAGCTAAGAAAACTAAGAAAACTAAGTGTTAACTCACTCAGTAGAGAAATCTCACAGTGAGCACGGGCCTCCCACTGGCCCTTCGAAAGTTAGCGCCACGCGTGCTCGGAGTAGGGCTTTTGCGACACGATGCCCTCGACCCACTCCTTGAGTCGTGGTACTGCATCCGACATCCAAACAACAGCTTCATCACAAAGAATAGATAAGAAAAAGGGCGAAAGAAAAATGATAAACAAAATACTAAAGGCATGGTTATACTTACACTTCATGTTCCATTTCTCAGGAAATGGCAAGTCCTCAACCGGGATTAAGTCTGAGGTCTTCACTCAAATGAATCGGCCCAACCAGCCTCAATTCTGATCCTCGTCGATGCTCGAGAATGGGGCCTTACTGGCCCAACGGGTAAGTTTTATTAGCCCCCCTTGATAGAGTCGGAGAATGTACAAACACATGAGGTGATCGATGGTGAAGGGACACCCCTCGATCTTGTTTACAAGTAAGCCGAGGAGGATGACTATCCTCCAAAAGAAAGGATGAATTTGGCCTAAGGTCACCGCGTACCTCTTACAAAAGGCGATAAAGACCGGGTCCAAAGGACCCAACGTGAAGGGACAAGTGTAAACACTTAGAAAACCCTCCATGTGGGTAGTGATCGCCTCCTCGGGCGTAGGCACCACCATATGCTTATCAACCCAGTTGCAATCTTCCTTGACCTTGGAGAGGAAGATGTTGGTGACCGAGCATATATATCTCGAGACTGGCTCGCACCGACCCGGGACCGATGAAATTTTCTCGACCTTAAAATCAGCACCGGTCGGGCACCCCGCAGGAACGAACATCTTCAAGGAGGGCTCCGGTGTCGTTTCCTCAGTAGTAGCAGAAATATTTTCCTCTTCAGCCGGTCGCGAGGCAAAGGGAGTTTCTTTTTGGGGAACAAACTTAAAAGTCTTCGCCTTTTGATGATGAAGATGAAGAAGAAGGAGTTAAAGGGGTACGCTTGAATAGTTTAGACAAAGGAGAAACCCTTACAAAGCTCTCAAGAAATTGAGGAAAACACTAGAAAATGCAAAAGGTTCTTTAAGAACAAGAGTAGGAAAATATTGGAGGTAAAGTTTGAATAAATGAAGGAGGAAGTATTTATAATTTTCAAACGACGGTTCAAAACCTATAGTGGCCGACTAGCAACTGACGGACATTTAATGCCATTTAGATGTGGCTGACGAGACGTTTCGCTCATTTTGTCGTTTATGGCGCAAAGTATTGAGAAAAGGATCGAGGGCTCATATTGTTTCTCGTCATTTACTCTCTGAAAAACGAGAGGACTATATGTATACGGTAGAAACCGAGCTCATCTATTGCGTGGATCAGGGATAAAACATAATAGATTGAAGATCGACCCGGGTTCCATCAAATCTAGGCACGAGGTTAGAACATGCGTCTTCAAGATTATCGAGTCTGTAACCACCGAGTTAGTTCGAGAAAACATTATCGAACCAAAATAACGGAAGGCCGAAGTATCCGTAACCGATCGGATATCACGGCGAGAATCTCGGCACGTATCAATGAAACTGATTAATTAGCAAATCATGAGATTTTTTACATTATATAGAAGTGTACCTAAAGTAGGACTCCTCTACTATATAATGGGGTCTAATTATTTGTAAAGCACATTGTAACACGCATCCCAAAGCAATAAACTGTTACTTCTAGTTATTATTATCTCATTACTCTGCCCCGGCACTGATTGTAGCATTTTTTACTCGAGGGTGACCAACCTTCAAGGCCAAGATTGTACAACTTGTGTGGTTTGCATTTACTTCTTTTATCATTAATTTCAATTTTAATCTGATTTCTCATTTTGTATCAAATTAAATCACGTATTCTTAAAACCACGTATAAATTCAATTATTATCCGATTTTGAGGGTAAACATACATACACACACACACACACACACATATATATATATATATATATATATATATATATATATATATATATAAAAGTGAAAAGCCCTTAAGTCAAAAGTTAAATTACTTTAATGCCCTTTTTATTAATCTAAATACCTATTTTTAAAAGTTTAAAAAATTGAAAAATTAACGCCTATAACAAACTCCTTGACTGTCACAACGCTTCATGTACAGTCCATTCTAAAGCATACTATTCAGTATTAACTGACGCCTACAAACAGCATATTCTAAGCCAACACTTCATAAAGAAAAATGCTTTTGCACAAACTCCGCAATTTTCTGTCAGAGTCCAACCAATTGAAATAATTGGCACAATCTTTTTTAAAACAGTCATGGATCTAAATCTTCTTTAATCATTGATATTCTGTGGTTGCTTAGTTCAAATGTTTTTTTATTTTTTTGGTATAGTAATTCTAGTTTTTTTTTGTATTTATGCTCGTGATATTTGGATTACTGAATACCATAGAAATAACATAAGAAGAACAGCATATGATTTAATTAATATCTTCATGGCTAATTAAATTAAATAGACCATATCACACATATTATGAATTGAATGCATGTTTCTATTTTTGTGTACGATTTCTTTGTGTTCTGATTTGATTTTTTGTGATAGTGTTCATAAAAGATGATGTTTTATCAATCTACTTTTGATCATTCTAATGCTTTTGAAAAAGGTGTAAGGCTATATCTACTAGAGTAACATTTTGTTGGATGACAACGTGCATGTTTGTAACTTTGGATATTGTTCACGGGGTTTCTTAGCAACCTTTTAATATTAGCTTTTCTAAGGGAAAAAGAAAAAGAAAATACGCTTTCAAATATTTTAATTAGAAGATGGAGCAGATCGAATTTATCTAAAATCAATATGCACTTTTCATAAGCTTGATGAAAGCGATAGAACAAAGGAGACTATGGAACGTGAAAATTTAGGCAACGCATCAAGTTTACTTAATCTACAGAGGATGCGTAGAGAATCTCCTACTTTTATTAGAGCATATTCTCATATGTTTTACAGTTTTAGTCTGATTTTATTTACTGTATTAGCATTAAATTGAATTAGAAATCAATGCAACACACCTTCTCGATAATATAGTAGAATCAAAAATTTTGTGGAGGTGTTTACCCGAAAAATGGATAGAGTTGAATTTATACGCAGTTCCGAGGATATGTGACGTAACTTAACACAAAATGCAAGGGTAAATAAAAATATAAATATAAATTGAGGAGAATGCAAAGTAGATAAGGTTATCAGGAACCATGAATCTTAGGATTCAACCAATAGAATCAGTCTAAGAAATCTGAAAGAAAATGATTCTTTATTGTAGAAGTTTACATGTTGGCTGCCCGCTGGCCCTGCTTGAGATGCCATTCTAACAGGGTCATCGTCGTGACTTTTGACCCCTGCAATTTTGCTTTTTTGCATGTAACATGTATAACAGAAAATAGAAACATAGTCAAGGAACACTGTCTACTTGTTCATTCATATTTCCTATTCCTATTTCCGTTTATTTTGTGTTGCTTCTGCTATCTTTCAAGAATTTTACTAACTTGAATGTCACAATAGACTCCAAATACACCAGCCATAGCCCAAACTAACAAATCGTTGTTTGATTGCGCGTGCAATGTATCATTGATGAGCAACTGACCCTTGACAGAAATATTTCCTATTTCCAATTTGCTTACCTTCGTGGTGCTATTGAGTAAATGGACTTAACATAAATATACCTTGGTTCCTATTTGTTTTTACCTGAATAACTTCGTTGATGAATTAATAACCCTTTGAAACTTTCTTCTCTCTCCATGCATTCTTCACCACATTTGCAATCAATATTTGGATGTGCGTCACCCCTTTCTCATCATCAACCTTTCCAAGGTTAAAACTTGAATGACATATCTAATTAAGCAAGCAAGGAAATCTTACCAGCTTCTAAACATCATTTTCTGAATCTAAAAATAGTGAGAGTGAAAATAGAAAAAAAAGGGGCAGCCCAGTGCACTAAACTCCCGCTATGCGCGGGTCCCGGAAGGGCGGACCACAAAAGTCTAATGTATGCAGTCTTACCCTGCATTTATGCAAGAGGCTATTTCCACGGCCCGAACCCCCGGCCTCCCGGTCACATGGCAGCAGCTTTACCAGTTACGCCAAGGCTCCCTTCAGAGGGTGAAAATAGAGAATCAAGAAAATCAATATCAAATCTAAGAGACAAGAGGGGGTTACTCCGATGGTCGGCATATCGAGTCACCAAAGGAGCGATAGCTCCAACAAAGGGGAATCAAGTGGGGGGAATTAAAAAAAAACTCTAAGAGGAATGAAAAAGATGCATAGTTGGAGGTCAAAGTAATCTACTAGTGAGAACGAAGAGCAAGATGGTTCTTTGTTGCTTTCAAGATCATTTGGGATCATGAAAAGCTTTTACTGTTTGACATGTACATAGTCGTATTTATGACCTGTCTGTACTGGTAGGTGTGCTATGATGCAACTGCATATCATCATTTCTTGAGGTAAAGTTTTGTATCCAGTTCTTGAATGAGATACTGAATTCAACCTCTACAAATGCTACAAGGACTGTATGATTAAAGCACCCAGCTGACAATAATGAACTAATACTTGTTTTAACTTGAGGAGAAAAAGGAAAAAAAAAAAAAAAGGAAGAGGAACATTGCATGATTTTCTTCTCCCACAAGTATTATTGTTCACATTCAATTTGGCACAAGGTATTAGATATTTCATAAACATAGTGTGATTTTCTTCTCTCACATGTAGTTTTATCTATTCAAATTCAAGTGGTTTTGGCATCAATTAAGGAGGTTCAAAAGGATTATATTTTCATTCAATCATTAAAGGGTAGAAATGAGGTTTGCACACTGTCCACTTTTACTTCCTAATTAATAAGGTTCAACATCACTCCTGTCACCCAAAGCCTAAAGGAATATCCTTCCTCTCTCCCACTCACAAACTCATTATGAATCCTTACAATTGTTTCAATATTTAATAAAAAGGTCTAGTACACATGATATGCATATGAAGATTTCAGGTGCTAACTATAATGTAGCATGTTCACAGGATTGCTCATTAGATATCAGGAAAGTATTAGAACCCAGTTTTTTCTGGAGGGGGTTCCTCGGGACAGTAACCAGTATCGAAGCATAAAAAGCACTTATTGCGGGTAAATAAATAAAATACTGTGGCAGCAAGATTACATATTCAATACCCAAATCGCCTAGTAGAAGTTCAGTGTAATAAACAGTACCGATACAAGTAAACAACCTCTTAAAATACATCAAACAATTGTCATACACAGATCATGCTACATAAATTAAAGCGTTCAAAAAGAACACCATCCAGGCATCAGGTGGAAAAGACGTGTATATACATGGAAAAATAAACCACCTGATTGCATAAAAAATGAAAGTCACACAGACATTTCCAACAGCAAATGAGTACTCACATGTGCTGGTATTCAGGATTAAATGCAAGACCCTCCCTGTAAATCAGCTCTTTCATTTGTTCCTCAGTAAGGGCATGCTGTTCAAAATCGAAGTTAAAAGGAGTCATGCAAACGGGCTCGTCGCTAATATCATGAAGCGATGTTAGGTAAGGATGTGCAAGCGCATCTTCAACTGAAACCAAAAACAAAATGCAGAGTAGAGGAATCAGTATGTAGCGAAGACGTATGCTGTTAAACAAGGCAAATATGGAGATTTGATTGCAGTGTCACTTCTGATAAGTAAAACAACAACATACCCAGTATATTCCTACACATGGGGTCTGGGGAGAGTAGTGTCGTGTGTACGCGGACCTTACTCCTAGCTAGTGAAGGTAGAGAGGTTGTTTCCAATAGACCCTCGGCTTAGAAAAGTAGGGAGAAGAAGAAGAAGAGGGAGAAAAAGAAGAAGAAAAAGAAAAAAGAGGGGGGTGGGGGGTGGGGGGGGGAGAACATAATAAGTAGCACCAAAATAGTAACAACAGAAGAATACGATCACTGAAACAAACTAAACAACATGATGTAATACAAATCTAAGAGATAAGAAAGTACATGCGTGCTACTAGTACTACTGCTAACCTTCTACCCTAATACTCGACCTCCACACCCTCCTATCAAGGGTCATGTCCTCAGTGATCTGAAGCCGCGCCATGTACTGCCTAATCACCTCTCCCCAGTATTTCTTAGGTCTGCCTCAAACCCGTGGTCAACCTCTCACCTCTTAATAGGAGCGTCAACGCTTCTCCTCTTAACATGCCTGAACCATCTCAGCCTCGACTCCCGCATCTTGTCATCCACGGAGGCCTCTTACTTTGTCCCGAATAACTTCATTCCTAATCTTATCCCTCCTGGTACTTCCACACATCCTCATTTCTGCTACTTTCATCTTCTGCACATGGAGTTCTTGACTGGCCAACACTCCGCCCCATATAGCAGAGTTGGTCAAACCACCACTCTGCAAATATTATATGATAACTGCCGAGGATAAAAAAATATTATATGATAACTGTGAAGACCAAAAGATGGAGGTGTCACGACCCAAGCATGGCACGTATTGTCCGTTTTGGGCCTAGGCCCGCACGGATTTGTCTTTTGGGCTACGCCACATCGAGCCGCAATAGCACGCGTACCATGTGAACTTGTGGCGTGCCTTATATAGCTCTTCACTTTCCTCTCCCATTTCGATGTGGGATTCGCCCAAGCTGACATGTGCACCTCTTCTTCAGAAGCATGCCGGCCCCACTTGACCCACCCTCATCAGCCCACCCTCCGTCATGGGCGTCACAGGAGGCTAGCCATAACGCCTTTCCAAATTCAAATCATGCCGCAAATCACTTAAAGCAGTAGCAGTATACTACAAAACGCAGTTCATTACTTGAGAGACCAAGAAAACCACACAGTACCCACAGAATAAATAGTAGCACTTTCCCAGGCCAGCATATAGTCCACAAAAGATCATACTATTCTATGTTTAACAATTCTCAGTTCTTAGTTCGTGCTCAGAATGTTTCAGATAACTTATCAGAAATTCTTTTTTCTTTTTTTCTTTTTTGATAAAGTGGAAACTCTATAGCAATTCCAGCCAATATTAGGGCCTAGCCGCCTAGGGTAGGGTGTGGCTCATCAAATCCTTTGATATAGAAGGCGTCTTAAGATTTCAAGAATACTAAGCTAGAGCACTGCTGGCGAGGACTGAAATATGGTTGCACTGTCAGCCATCCAAGGTGAGGCCACCCCATCATGTTTGTCCTTTATTTATTTGTTTTTTTTTCTTCTCCTTAGAGTTAGTTGATCTTATATTAAAGCATGTTTCAACCCGACTTTCACTGGGGACAGCCTTTATCCGATACCTTGGTGAATTGTTTTAGCCTAGCCAGTAGGCTGGTCTTTCCTTGGCCCGTTCAAACTCTTCTGTCCGTCCCATCTAAAACCCTTGAATAAGTGCCCAATCATTCTTTGGATGACTCACGGTCGGAAGAGTTTGTAACTGAGTTCTTCTTGTTGATAAAGAGGTGGGACATACACTTAATAAGAAATAAAGAGGTGGACAATATGATTGCCACAAGATGGAAGGTACAGAGAGAAAAGACATATTTCCTCTCATCTCCTAATCAAAATTCTTTAATTCGAGAAGCAACATATTTCAACAGCCTAGGTAGGACAAACAATTATTCACAAAACAAACATGTTATTCACACACACCCTTGAACGTATCATGGAAATTATAGGCCATGTTAGTTTCTAGTCTTTAGAGAAATAATTATTTTTTGGTATAAAGATCAGTTTTGCTTTTTGTTCCTACCCATGAGTATCTAATCAAGATTAAAATTACAGCAGTTGCTATTTGTCACAAGTAGCTATTTTCTGCAGGAATGCTATGGCTGCCTAAAGAGCATGGATGGTTATGTCTTATGATTAATATTATAATCTAGAAAGCTTTACTTGTATTATGGTTAAGGACAGAAACTCCCTTCATCTCAGTACTAAAAAACAATTTGCTCGTTCCACTTTTCCGTATATTTGCTCCTTCCACTTTATAATTCATCTTCACACATCTCTGTACTGATCATGCTCATATGTGCAACCAATTTCCAGAAACAGTTTCACTCTTGTTCCAGAAATTAATTTTGTTTCATCCTTTCTAACTAAGCAGATTTCCAATCTTACTAGCATCGGCAGGAATAATAAATCAAAATACGCCTGTTTTCTTCCATAGGCATGCAATGACGCTAAACTTCCCATATTCCTCCAAAAGTTTGAATGATAATCTAATACGTCCGGGAAATAAATTTTCACTACCACATGGTATGGGCCAAAATTAGGTATCTAAACTCGGCGCTTGAGAGAATTGATACCTTAATACCTTGCCAAAAGGAAGATAAATAAGTACTTAGAATGGAGCAAACTCATTGTGTTTTTGCGTTTTTCTTAAGGTAAATAATTTAATTAGAAGCAAATCGAAATGGGAGTAAACCCCTAGCATCAACAACAACAAAATAACCACTATTTACAATAATAAGCTGCATGTCAAAGCAATCTGTGGATTGTTAGAGGATTATTGTTATCCGTCAAGTATAATTATGAGAAGGTAAGAATCCTACCATAGTATATAGATTAGAGGATATTCTTTTGGGGGTGATCTCCCACGAATATCATCACGTAGTAACTTTATTTGTCTGACAAGTGGATAAATATACATACTAGCAAAGGCACGCAAGTATATTTCAGCTTATACGAAACGAGTTACTTAAGCAACTATATTTCAGCTTATACGAAACGAGTTACCGGATTTAGAAAACTTCCCAAGACCTAGAAGATCGCATTTGAACTTGTGAAAACTTCAAACGTAAGGGATGGCCTAACAGTGGCAGAAATGGCCAAGCCTCTTCCATCTCTTCTTCTTCCTAAATTTCCACCACACCACTCAAGAGCCAAGCTCTCCGCGACCAAACCCCAGTAAATTTCTCCGGCAACCGATCCCCCACGCGCCTGACTTTCCAGCGAGTCTCAGCCACGCGCCGGCGCGTGTGGCCTTTTCCGTCGACTTTTCAATTTTTGTCCTTCAGACAGCCTCTTCGCGAGGTATTTCCGAGCCATCCCGTGCCAGTTTCATCAAATTCCGACGACTTTTTCTTTTTCCGGCCTTAAAACCCCAGTTCTTTTTCTCTTTCAGACAGTAGTACGAGGAAACATTCCTCTCTTGTGTCTCCACCCACTGTGAATACTGTTATTCCAACAATTGAGGTTTTTCCGGCCAGCTTTTCCGGGACAGCCGCATTTAGAATATGATGGATTGTACAGAGAGAAACTCTTTTTTCTCTCTAGAATCCAGAAAACTGGAAAACATGTCGTTTATGAAAGCTGTCTCTTGGCCATCCCTAGAACTTGGGGGAAGATGCCATCGAAAGCTCGACGTAGGACAGGAGCCGCACTTCACGCTGTCCGAGGAGCACACTCTCAGACGCAAGGGTTTCTTGGAATCTAGTCTCATTGGTTCTTTCTCCAAATGGGTTGGTTCTCCGGAGGCTGTTAGAAACTAGGCAGCAAAGGCATGGAACGTCAAGGACGGGCTAAAAATATCGCAATTGGGGGACACTCAATATCTTTTTCGTTTTGTTGACAAGTCTCAAGCTTCGAAAATTCTTGTCAGAGGAAATAGGTGATTCGATGGGAACTTTTTAAATCTAGACAGATGGGTGGAGCATGATGGGTGTCTTGACCCTCGCTTCACTGGCGAAACATTGGTGGTCAACATGGTGGGTCTCCCGGTGCATCTTTGGTGTCTTAACCTATTCAAGAAGATAGGGGAAATCTGTGGGGGTTTTATTACTTCTAGTTATTATTATCTCATTACTCTGCCCCGGCACTGATTGTAGCATTTTTTACTCGAGGGTGACCAACCTTCAAGGCCAAGATTGTACAACTTGTGTGGTTTGCATTTACTTCTTTTATCATTAATTTCAATTTTAATCTGATTTCTCATTTTGTATCAACTTAAATCACGTATTCTTAAAACCACGTATAAATTCAATTATTATCCGATTTTGAGGGTAAACATACATACACACACACATATATATATATATATATATATATATATATATAAAAGTGAAAAGCCCTTAAGTCAAAAGTTAAATTACTTTAATGCCCTTTTTATTAATCTAAATACCTATTTTTAAAAGTTTAAAAAATTGAAAAATTAACGCCTATAACAAACTCCTTGACTGTCACAACGCTTCATGTACAGTCCATTCTAAAGCATACTATTCAGTATTAACTGACGCCTACAAACAGCATATTCTAAGCCAACACTTCATAAAGAAAAATGCTTTTGCACAAACTCCGCAATTTTCTGTCAGAGTCCAACCAATTGAAATAATTGGCACAATCTTTTTTAAAACAGTCATGGATCTAAATCTTCTTTAATCATTGATATTCTGTGGTTGCTTAGTTCAAATGTTTTTTTATTTTTTTGGTATAGTAATTCTAGTTTTTTTTTGTATTTATGCTCGTGATATTTGGATTACTGAATACCATAGAAATAACATAAGAAGAACAGCATATGATTTAATTAATATCTTCATGGCTAATTAAATTAAATAGACCATATCACACATATTATGAATTGAATGCATGTTTCTATTTTTGTGTACGATTTCTTTGTGTTCTGATTTGATTTTTTGTGATAGTGTTCATAAAAGATGATGTTTTATCAATCTACTTTTGATCATTCTAATGCTTTTGAAAAAGGTGTAAGGCTATATCTACTAGAGTAACATTTTGTTGGATGACAACGTGCATGTTTACAAAGGCAAGTCAACGGTTCAGAAAAAAGGAAAAAAATTACCAAACAATGCCATAAGCTCCTTTACCGATGGGCATAATCGGTGGCTTATACTTTGCAGTAACTTCAAATATATTACCAAAAATATTGTATTGAATAAACCGGCCGCCGTGGCTTAACATCGCTGGGATGTTATCGATTCCGGCCACCGGCTGCGGCGGAGGAGCTGGTTGCTGCGCCGCCGCCGCGTCCGACATCACGGTGTCCGTTTGATGAGCTGGACCATCCATTTTGAAGAACAGTAAACCCTAAAATCAAATTTGTATTCAGTTGTTTTGCTGTGTATGTTTATATATGTGTCAGGAAAATGTGCGTGTTTTGGGGGGAAGTGAAGTTTGGTGTCAAACAGATCTGAATCGTGAAAGGTGATGAAGAGAAACACGAAGGCCGTTTGTTGTTTTGCTTTTGTCTTTTCTCATTAACAACTTATTAAACTAAATCTATGATCTGAACTAATATTATTTCCTCCTTTTCAATTTATGTAAAAATATTTGATTAAAATTTAAGAAAAAAATAAATATTATTCTTAAAATACCGAAAATAGCCAGTAAATCGCCTATACTGACTTCTCAACTGAAATTGGTCTTTGCACTTTCTTGTTTGCTATTAAGATAGTTAAATGAATGAAAATTTTAGAAGATTGAATTTGGAGAGTTCTATAAAAAAAAAACTATTTGTAAAGAGATAGAAACCATTTCTTACTTGGATACTCTTACAGGAAGAGAAGTACGAAACTTGGAAGAATGAATTAGAAAAAATAATAAAAAAAGAAGAGAGAGAAAAGAAAATTAAAGTTTACAAATCTGTCCAAATAAACATCCATCTCAGCAAAAAAAAAAAAGCCAAATAAATAGGCAGCCCATTAAACTTGTGATAAATTTTCATTTAGACATTTTAATTCATCGTCCTATTAGACACCTAACATATATAAGAAATGTGACTATTAATCATCTCATGCAACTGTCGTACAAGGAGTGGTTCATGAATTACTGAATTATTTTTCTCTCTCTACCCCTATTTCATTTTCAACATAACCCGCCAACATCTTCTTCTCCGGTCTTGACTACTCACTAGTTATCTATTACACTACTGCTACAAACTGAGAAATAATAGAAAAATAGAGTAGGTGAATGTGACTTATTACTTTCTCTTTCTTGAATAAAGAACTGAATAGAAAGGTTCTTCCTTGAAAAATTTTGTGCCAAAGAAAATGGATTAGAGCTACTCGATTCCTTCGGCTCTTTAAAAGAATGAAATCCAATTTGGATTGGAATCTGTACCTCCTTCGAAAACAACATAATAAATCATTTGCAAGATTTCAGGGTACTAATAGATGAATAACATCGATAGTTCACTAGCTTTTGAAGGTGACATTGACTGCCAAACTCCATAACCCTTTTCTCAATCTTTACTTTTATCTGCCTTTTTGCTCATAAGATTAGTCCGAAAATTCAAGTTGAAACTCTTCCACCAAGGAAGAATAAAGTATTAGACTTCTAGTCACTCTTTGTTTACTAACTCCATATATATCAGTATTGTCCTCTTTTACATGTGACGCACATGTACTGAAGTAAAAGCATAATTGAGAGCGAAATAGCAAGGCATTTTGTGAGCAATTTCTGTGAGATTTAAGAGTGTGATCTTGAAGCTATATGAACCAGATTGAAGAACCAGTTCTATAAAGAGGTTTATGAGTCTTTTTTTATTTCTAGTTCAAAGTGTAGTAGGCGTTTTGAGTTATACCTTTCAGCTTTTCTAGAAGCAAATTATACTAGGTAGTTGAGGTGTATCATTCAAGTTAGAGTTAACTTGAAGTAGTCGCAATAACCTTTCGTATGTTGCTACAAGGGTTAGAGTTAATCCTTAGGTTTGTAAGAAGTTGTAGACTCGAGTTGTATCTCTCAAGTTAGAGTTAACTTGAAGCTGTCGCAACAACATGTGGCTGGTTGTTACAAGGGTTAGAGGTAATTCTTAGACTTACAAGAGTTTTATAAACATTGTTGTTTGGCTCAGAGTTGTAATGGAGTTTTAAGAAAAATCCTACTGGGAAGTAGGTCGTGGTTTTCTCACTCTTTGAGCTGGGTATTTTCCACGTAAAAATCCTTGTGTTCTTTACTTTCCACATTATTTATTCCACAACTATTGTGTAAGGAACGCATAGAAGAACCAGGTCCTTTGATAATCCAGTGCACGCAAAAATTGGGCACCACACAACTCACCCCCTTCTTGTGTGGTATTGAAGTATAAAACTTCAATTGGTATTAGAGCAACTTATCCTTGAAGAGGATAACACCTTAGAAAAAGATCAAGATGAGTGCACTACCTAAAAATTGTAAAGAGAAATCCACCACTAGGCTACCACTATCCAATGATCACTACTATTCTTTGTGGAAGGGGAGGAGAAGATATGATGACCGATGAATGCTTAAAATATGGTAAAAAGAACCACATGATCAAAAACTTTCCTATATGGGAAGTCATGTGGTAAAAGGAGAGATCTAAAAGAAGAAATAGAAAGAAGGGACAAGTTCATGTTAAGAAGAAATATAACAAAAAGCCATCCAAAGCAATGGTTGTTGCTTGGGAAGACAGTTCAGATAAGGACATTGATGATGATGCTGATACTGAATGAGCTCTTATAGCAATTAAAGAATCTGAAGATGAACCTGATGAAGAATCCAAGATATGTTTTTTGGACCTAAAGGATAAAATTAAATTCCTTTAATTTATGAATCTAAGAGTATAAGTTCTGAAAAAGGACATTTGTCGAAGGAGTGTGTCATTTGAAAGCAAAGTGCAAAAACCTAGAACTTAGGGCTTGTGAAACTGAAAATGTTGTGTTAAAGAACCAGGTTCTTGCACTTGACACAGGTTCCTTTACTTCTAGTTATTATTATCTCATTACTCTGCCCCGGCACTGATTGTAGCATTTTTTACTCGAGGGTGACCAACCTTCAAGGCCAAGATTGTACAACTTGTGTGGTTTGCATTTACTTCTTTTATCATTAATTTCAATTTTAATCTGATTTCTCATTTTGTATCAAATTAAATCACGTATTCTTAAAACCACGTATAAATTCAATTATTATCCGATTTTGAGGGTAAACATACATACACACACATATATATATATATATATAAGTGAAAAGCCCTTAAGTCAAAAGTTAAATTACTTTAATGCCCTTTTTATTAATCTAAATACCTATTTTTAAAAGTTTAAAAAATTGAAAAATTAACGCCTATAACAAACTCCTTGACTGTCACAACGCTTCATGTACAGTCCATTCTAAAGCATACTATTCAGTATTAACTGACGCCTACAAACAGCATATTCTAAGCCAACACTTCATAAAGAAAAATGCTTTTGCACAAACTCCGCAATTTTCTGTCAGAGTCCAACCAATTGAAATAATTGGCACAATCTTTTTTAAAACAGTCATGGATCTAAATCTTCTTTAATCATTGATATTCTGTGGTTGCTTAGTTCAAATGTTTTTTTATTTTTTTGGTATAGTAATTCTAGTTTTTTTTTGTATTTATGCTCGTGATATTTGGATTACTGAATACCATAGAAATAACATAAGAAGAACAGCATATGATTTAATTAATATCTTCATGGCTAATTAAATTAAATAGACCATATCACACATATTATGAATTGAATGCATGTTTCTATTTTTGTGTACGATTTCTTTGTGTTCTGATTTGATTTTTTGTGATAGTGTTCATAAAAGATGATGTTTTATCAATCTACTTTTGATCATTCTAATGCTTTTGAAAAAGGTGTAAGGCTATATCTACTAGAGTAACATTTTGTTGGATGACAACGTGCATGTTTGTAACTTTGGATATTGTTCACGGGGTTTCTTAGCAACCTTTTAATATTAGCTTTTCTAAGGGAAAAAGAAAAAGAAAATACGCTTTCAAATATTTTAATTAGAAGATGGAGCAGATCGAATTTATCTAAAATCAATATGCACTTTTCATAAGCTTGATGAAAGCGATAGAACAAAGGAGACTATGGAACGTGAAAATTTAGGCAACGCATCAAGTTTACTTAATCTACAGAGGATGCGTAGAGAATCTCCTACTTTTATTAGAGCATATTCTCATATGTTTTACAGTTTTAGTCTGATTTTATTTACTGTATTAGCATTAAATTGAATTAGAAATCAATGCAACACACCTTCTCGATAATATAGTAGAATCAAAAATTTTGTGGAGGTGTTTACCCGAAAAATGGATAGAGTTGAATTTATACGCAGTTCCGAGGATATGTGACGTAACTTAACACAAAATGCAAGGGTAAATAAAAATATAAATATAAATTGAGGAGAATGCAAAGTAGATAAGGTTATCAGGAACCATGAATCTTAGGATTCAACCAATAGAATCAGTCTAAGAAATCTGAAAGAAAATGATTCTTTATTGTAGAAGTTTACATGTTGGCTGCCCGCTGGCCCTGCTTGAGATGCCATTCTAACAGGGTCATCGTCGTGACTTTTGACCCCTGCAATTTTGCTTTTTTGCATGTAACATGTATAACAGAAAATAGAAACATAGTCAAGGAACACTGTCTACTTGTTCATTCATATTTCCTATTCCTATTTCCGTTTATTTTGTGTTGCTTCTGCTATCTTTCAAGAATTTTACTAACTTGAATGTCACAATAGACTCCAAATACACCAGCCATAGCCCAAACTAACAAATCGTTGTTTGATTGCGCGTGCAATGTATCATTGATGAGCAACTGACCCTTGACAGAAATATTTCCTATTTCCAATTTGCTTACCTTCGTGGTGCTATTGAGTAAATGGACTTAACATAAATATACCTTGGTTCCTATTTGTTTTTACCTGAATAACTTCGTTGATGAATTAATAACCCTTTGAAACTTTCTTCTCTCTCCATGCATTCTTCACCACATTTGCAATCAATATTTGGATGTGCGTCACCCCTTTCTCATCATCAACCTTTCCAAGGTTAAAACTTGAATGACATATCTAATTAAGCAAGCAAGGAAATCTTACCAGCTTCTAAACATCATTTTCTGAATCTAAAAATAGTGAGAGTGAAAATAGAAAAAAAAGGGGCAGCCCAGTGCACTAAACTCCCGCTATGCGCGGGTCCCGGAAGGGCGGACCACAAAAGTCTAATGTATGCAGTCTTACCCTGCATTTATGCAAGAGGCTATTTCCACGGCCCGAACCCCCGGCCTCCCGGTCACATGGCAGCAGCTTTACCAGTTACGCCAAGGCTCCCTTCAGAGGGTGAAAATAGAGAATCAAGAAAATCAATATCAAATCTAAGAGACAAGAGGGGGTTACTCCGATGGTCGGCATATCGAGTCACCAAAGGAGCGATAGCTCCAACAAAGGGGAATCAAGTGGGGGGAATTAAAAAAAAACTCTAAGAGGAATGAAAAAGATGCATAGTTGGAGGTCAAAGTAATCTACTAGTGAGAACGAAGAGCAAGATGGTTCTTTGTTGCTTTCAAGATCATTTGGGATCATGAAAAGCTTTTACTGTTTGACATGTACATAGTCGTATTTATGACCTGTCTGTACTGGTAGGTGTGCTATGATGCAACTGCATATCATCATTTCTTGAGGTAAAGTTTTGTATCCAGTTCTTGAATGAGATACTGAATTCAACCTCTACAAATGCTACAAGGACTGTATGATTAAAGCACCCAGCTGACAATAATGAACTAATACTTGTTTTAACTTGAGGAGAAAAAGGAAAAAAAAAAAAAAAGGAAGAGGAACATTGCATGATTTTCTTCTCCCACAAGTATTATTGTTCACATTCAATTTGGCACAAGGTATTAGATATTTCATAAACATAGTGTGATTTTCTTCTCTCACATGTAGTTTTATCTATTCAAATTCAAGTGGTTTTGGCATCAATTAAGGAGGTTCAAAAGGATTATATTTTCATTCAATCATTAAAGGGTAGAAATGAGGTTTGCACACTGTCCACTTTTACTTCCTAATTAATAAGGTTCAACATCACTCCTGTCACCCAAAGCCTAAAGGAATATCCTTCCTCTCTCCCACTCACAAACTCATTATGAATCCTTACAATTGTTTCAATATTTAATAAAAAGGTCTAGTACACATGATATGCATATGAAGATTTCAGGTGCTAACTATAATGTAGCATGTTCACAGGATTGCTCATTAGATATCAGGAAAGTATTAGAACCCAGTTTTTTCTGGAGGGGGTTCCTCGGGACAGTAACCAGTATCGAAGCATAAAAAGCACTTATTGCGGGTAAATAAATAAAATACTGTGGCAGCAAGATTACATATTCAATACCCAAATCGCCTAGTAGAAGTTCAGTGTAATAAACAGTACCGATACAAGTAAACAACCTCTTAAAATACATCAAACAATTGTCATACACAGATCATGCTACATAAATTAAAGCGTTCAAAAAGAACACCATCCAGGCATCAGGTGGAAAAGACGTGTATATACATGGAAAAATAAACCACCTGATTGCATAAAAAATGAAAGTCACACAGACATTTCCAACAGCAAATGAGTACTCACATGTGCTGGTATTCAGGATTAAATGCAAGACCCTCCCTGTAAATCAGCTCTTTCATTTGTTCCTCAGTAAGGGCATGCTGTTCAAAATCGAAGTTAAAAGGAGTCATGCAAACGGGCTCGTCGCTAATATCATGAAGCGATGTTAGGTAAGGATGTGCAAGCGCATCTTCAACTGAAACCAAAAACAAAATGCAGAGTAGAGGAATCAGTATGTAGCGAAGACGTATGCTGTTAAACAAGGCAAATATGGAGATTTGATTGCAGTGTCACTTCTGATAAGTAAAACAACAACATACCCAGTATATTCCTACACATGGGGTCTGGGGAGGGTAGTGTCGTGTGTACGCGGACCTTACTCCTAGCTAGTGAAGGTAGAGAGGTTGTTTCCAATAGACCCTCGGCTTAGAAAAGTAGGGAGAAGAAGAAGAAGAGGGAGAAAAAGAAGAAGAAAAAGAAAAAAGAGGGGGGGTGGGGGGTGGGGGGGGGGGGGGAGAACATAATAAGTAGCACCAAAATAGTAACAACAGAAGAATACGATCACTGAAACAAACTAAACAACATGATGTAATACAAATCTAAGAGATAAGAAAGTACATGCGTGCTACTAGTACTACTGCTAACCTTCTACCCTAATACTCGACCTCCACACCCTCCTATCAAGGGTCATGTCCTCAGTGATCTGAAGCCGCGCCATGTACTGCCTAATCACCTCTCCCCAGTATTTCTTAGGTCTGCCTCAAACCCGTGGTCAACCTCTCACCTCTTAATAGGAGCGTCAACGCTTCTCCTCTTAACATGCCTGAACCATCTCAGCCTCGACTCCCGCATCTTGTCATCCACGGAGGCCTCTTACTTTGTCCCGAATAACTTCATTCCTAATCTTATCCCTCCTGGTACTTCCACACATCCTCATTTCTGCTACTTTCATCTTCTGCACATGGAGTTCTTGACTGGCCAACACTCCGCCCCATATAGCAGAGTTGGTCAAACCACCACTCTGCAAATATTATATGATAACTGCCGAGGATAAAAAAATATTATATGATAACTGTGAAGACCAAAAGATGGAGGTGTCACGACCCAAGCATGGCACGTATTGTCCGTTTTGGGCCTAGGCCCGCACGGATTTGTCTTTTGGGCTACGCCACATCGAGCCGCAATAGCACGCGTACCATGTGAACTTGTGGCGTGCCTTATATAGCTCTTCACTTTCCTCTCCCATTTCGATGTGGGATTCGCCCAAGCTGACATGTGCACCTCTTCTTCAGAAGCATGCCGGCCCCACTTGACCCACCCTCATCAGCCCACCCTCCGTCATGGGCGTCACAGGAGGCTAGCCATAACGCCTTTCCAAATTCAAATCATGCCGCAAATCACTTAAAGCAGTAGCAGTATACTACAAAACGCAGTTCATTACTTGAGAGACCAAGAAAACCACACAGTACCCACAGAATAAATAGTAGCACTTTCCCAGGCCAGCATATAGTCCACAAAAGATCATACTATTCTATGTTTAACAATTCTCAGTTCTTAGTTCGTGCTCAGAATGTTTCAGATAACTTATCAGAAATTCTTTTTTCTTTTTTTCTTTTTTGATAAAGTGGAAACTCTATAGCAATTCCAGCCAATATTAGGGCCTAGCCGCCTAGGGTAGGGTGTGGCTCATCAAATCCTTTGATATAGAAGGCGTCTTAAGATTTCAAGAATACTAAGCTAGAGCACTGCTGGCGAGGACTGAAATATGGTTGCACTGTCAGCCATCCAAGGTGAGGCCACCCCATCATGTTTGTCCTTTATTTATTTGTTTTTTTTTCTTCTCCTTAGAGTTAGTTGATCTTATATTAAAGCATGTTTCAACCCGACTTTCACTGGGGACAGCCTTTATCCGATACCTTGGTGAATTGTTTTAGCCTAGCCAGTAGGCTGGTCTTTCCTTGGCCCGTTCAAACTCTTCTGTCCGTCCCATCTAAAACCCTTGAATAAGTGCCCAATCATTCTTTGGATGACTCACGGTCGGAAGAGTTTGTAACTGAGTTCTTCTTGTTGATAAAGAGGTGGGACATACACTTAATAAGAAATAAAGAGGTGGACAATATGATTGCCACAAGATGGAAGGTACAGAGAGAAAAGACATATTTCCTCTCATCTCCTAATCAAAATTCTTTAATTCGAGAAGCAACATATTTCAACAGCCTAGGTAGGACAAACAATTATTCACAAAACAAACATGTTATTCACACACACCCTTGAACGTATCATGGAAATTATAGGCCATGTTAGTTTCTAGTCTTTAGAGAAATAATTATTTTTTGGTATAAAGATCAGTTTTGCTTTTTGTTCCTACCCATGAGTATCTAATCAAGATTAAAATTACAGCAGTTGCTATTTGTCACAAGTAGCTATTTTCTGCAGGAATGCTATGGCTGCCTAAAGAGCATGGATGGTTATGTCTTATGATTAATATTATAATCTAGAAAGCTTTACTTGTATTATGGTTAAGGACAGAAACTCCCTTCATCTCAGTACTAAAAAACAATTTGCTCGTTCCACTTTTCCGTATATTTGCTCCTTCCACTTTATAATTCATCTTCACACATCTCTGTACTGATCATGCTCATATGTGCAACCAATTTCCAGAAACAGTTTCACTCTTGTTCCAGAAATTAATTTTGTTTCATCCTTTCTAACTAAGCAGATTTCCAATCTTACTAGCATCGGCAGGAATAATAAATCAAAATACGCCTGTTTTCTTCCATAGGCATGCAATGACGCTAAACTTCCCATATTCCTCCAAAAGTTTGAATGATAATCTAATACGTCCGGGAAATAAATTTTCACTACCACATGGTATGGGCCAAAATTAGGTATCTAAACTCGGCGCTTGAGAGAATTGATACCTTAATACCTTGCCAAAAGGAAGATAAATAAGTACTTAGAATGGAGCAAACTCATTGTGTTTTTGCGTTTTTCTTAAGGTAAATAATTTAATTAGAAGCAAATCGAAATGGGAGTAAACCCCTAGCATCAACAACAACAAAATAACCACTATTTACAATAATAAGCTGCATGTCAAAGCAATCTGTGGATTGTTAGAGGATTATTGTTATCCGTCAAGTATAATTATGAGAAGGTAAGAATCCTACCATAGTATATAGATTAGAGGATATTCTTTTGGGGGTGATCTCCCACGAATATCATCACGTAGTAACTTTATTTGTCTGACAAGTGGATAAATATACATACTAGCAAAGGCACGCAAGTATATTTCAGCTTATACGAAACGAGTTACTTAAGCAACTATATTTCAGCTTATACGAAACGAGTTACCGGATTTAGAAAACTTCCCAAGACCTAGAAGATCGCATTTGAACTTGTGAAAACTTCAAACGTAAGGGATGGCCTAACAGTGGCAGAAATGGCCAAGCCTCTTCCATCTCTTCTTCTTCCTAAATTTCCACCACACCACTCAAGAGCCAAGCTCTCCGCGACCAAACCCCAGTAAATTTCTCCGGCAACCGATCCCCCACGCGCCTGACTTTCCAGCGAGTCTCAGCCACGCGCCGGCGCGTGTGGCCTTTTCCGTCGACTTTTCAATTTTTGTCCTTCAGACAGCCTCTTCGCGAGGTATTTCCGAGCCATCCCGTGCCAGTTTCATCAAATTCCGACGACTTTTTCTTTTTCCGGCCTTAAAACCCCAGTTCTTTTTCTCTTTCAGACAGTAGTACGAGGAAACATTCCTCTCTTGTGTCTCCACCCACTGTGAATACTGTTATTCCAACAATTGAGGTTTTTCCGGCCAGCTTTTCCGGGACAGCCGCATTTAGAATATGATGGATTGTACAGAGAGAAACTCTTTTTTCTCTCTAGAATCCAGAAAACTGGAAAACATGTCGTTTATGAAAGCTGTCTCTTGGCCATCCCTAGAACTTGGGGGAAGATGCCATCGAAAGCTCGACGTAGGACAGGAGCCGCACTTCACGCTGTCCGAGGAGCACACTCTCAGACGCAAGGGTTTCTTGGAATCTAGTCTCATTGGTTCTTTCTCCAAATGGGTTGGTTCTCCGGAGGCTGTTAGAAACTAGGCAGCAAAGGCATGGAACGTCAAGGACGGGCTAAAAATATCGCAATTGGGGGACACTCAATATCTTTTTCGTTTTGTTGACAAGTCTCAAGCTTCGAAAATTCTTGTCAGAGGAAATAGGTGATTCGATGGGAACTTTTTAAATCTAGACAGATGGGTGGAGCATGATGGGTGTCTTGACCCTCGCTTCACTGGCGAAACATTGGTGGTCAACATGGTGGGTCTCCCGGTGCATCTTTGGTGTCTTAACCTATTCAAGAAGATAGGGGAAATCTGTGGGGGTTTTATTACTTCTAGTTATTATTATCTCATTACTCTGCCCCGGCACTGATTGTAGCATTTTTTACTCGAGGGTGACCAACCTTCAAGGCCAAGATTGTACAACTTGTGTGGTTTGCATTTACTTCTTTTATCATTAATTTCAATTTTAATCTGATTTCTCATTTTGTATCAACTTAAATCACGTATTCTTAAAACCACGTATAAATTCAATTATTATCCGATTTTGAGGGTAAACATACATACACACACACATATATATATATATATATATATATATATATATATAAAAGTGAAAAGCCCTTAAGTCAAAAGTTAAATTACTTTAATGCCCTTTTTATTAATCTAAATACCTATTTTTAAAAGTTTAAAAAATTGAAAAATTAACGCCTATAACAAACTCCTTGACTGTCACAACGCTTCATGTACAGTCCATTCTAAAGCATACTATTCAGTATTAACTGACGCCTACAAACAGCATATTCTAAGCCAACACTTCATAAAGAAAAATGCTTTTGCACAAACTCCGCAATTTTCTGTCAGAGTCCAACCAATTGAAATAATTGGCACAATCTTTTTTAAAACAGTCATGGATCTAAATCTTCTTTAATCATTGATATTCTGTGGTTGCTTAGTTCAAATGTTTTTTTATTTTTTTGGTATAGTAATTCTAGTTTTTTTTTGTATTTATGCTCGTGATATTTGGATTACTGAATACCATAGAAATAACATAAGAAGAACAGCATATGATTTAATTAATATCTTCATGGCTAATTAAATTAAATAGACCATATCACACATATTATGAATTGAATGCATGTTTCTATTTTTGTGTACGATTTCTTTGTGTTCTGATTTGATTTTTTGTGATAGTGTTCATAAAAGATGATGTTTTATCAATCTACTTTTGATCATTCTAATGCTTTTGAAAAAGGTGTAAGGCTATATCTACTAGAGTAACATTTTGTTGGATGACAACGTGCATGTTTACAAAGGCAAGTCAACGGTTCAGAAAAAAGGAAAAAAATTACCAAACAATGCCATAAGCTCCTTTACCGATGGGCATAATCGGTGGCTTATACTTTGCAGTAACTTCAAATATATTACCAAAAATATTGTATTGAATAAACCGGCCGCCGTGGCTTAACATCGCTGGGATGTTATCGATTCCGGCCACCGGCTGCGGCGGAGGAGCTGGTTGCTGCGCCGCCGCCGCGTCCGACATCACGGTGTCCGTTTGATGAGCTGGACCATCCATTTTGAAGAACAGTAAACCCTAAAATCAAATTTGTATTCAGTTGTTTTGCTGTGTATGTTTATATATGTGTCAGGAAAATGTGCGTGTTTTGGGGGGAAGTGAAGTTTGGTGTCAAACAGATCTGAATCGTGAAAGGTGATGAAGAGAAACACGAAGGCCGTTTGTTGTTTTGCTTTTGTCTTTTCTCATTAACAACTTATTAAACTAAATCTATGATCTGAACTAATATTATTTCCTCCTTTTCAATTTATGTAAAAATATTTGATTAAAATTTAAGAAAAAAATAAATATTATTCTTAAAATACCGAAAATAGCCAGTAAATCGCCTATACTGACTTCTCAACTGAAATTGGTCTTTGCACTTTCTTGTTTGCTATTAAGATAGTTAAATGAATGAAAATTTTAGAAGATTGAATTTGGAGAGTTCTATAAAAAAAAAACTATTTGTAAAGAGATAGAAACCATTTCTTACTTGGATACTCTTACAGGAAGAGAAGTACGAAACTTGGAAGAATGAATTAGAAAAAATAATAAAAAAAGAAGAGAGAGAAAAGAAAATTAAAGTTTACAAATCTGTCCAAATAAACATCCATCTCAGCAAAAAAAAAAAAGCCAAATAAATAGGCAGCCCATTAAACTTGTGATAAATTTTCATTTAGACATTTTAATTCATCGTCCTATTAGACACCTAACATATATAAGAAATGTGACTATTAATCATCTCATGCAACTGTCGTACAAGGAGTGGTTCATGAATTACTGAATTATTTTTCTCTCTCTACCCCTATTTCATTTTCAACATAACCCGCCAACATCTTCTTCTCCGGTCTTGACTACTCACTAGTTATCTATTACACTACTGCTACAAACTGAGAAATAATAGAAAAATAGAGTAGGTGAATGTGACTTATTACTTTCTCTTTCTTGAATAAAGAACTGAATAGAAAGGTTCTTCCTTGAAAAATTTTGTGCCAAAGAAAATGGATTAGAGCTACTCGATTCCTTCGGCTCTTTAAAAGAATGAAATCCAATTTGGATTGGAATCTGTACCTCCTTCGAAAACAACATAATAAATCATTTGCAAGATTTCAGGGTACTAATAGATGAATAACATCGATAGTTCACTAGCTTTTGAAGGTGACATTGACTGCCAAACTCCATAACCCTTTTCTCAATCTTTACTTTTATCTGCCTTTTTGCTCATAAGATTAGTCCGAAAATTCAAGTTGAAACTCTTCCACCAAGGAAGAATAAAGTATTAGACTTCTAGTCACTCTTTGTTTACTAACTCCATATATATCAGTATTGTCCTCTTTTACATGTGACGCACATGTACTGAAGTAAAAGCATAATTGAGAGCGAAATAGCAAGGCATTTTGTGAGCAATTTCTGTGAGATTTAAGAGTGTGATCTTGAAGCTATATGAACCAGATTGAAGAACCAGTTCTATAAAGAGGTTTATGAGTCTTTTTTTATTTCTAGTTCAAAGTGTAGTAGGCGTTTTGAGTTATACCTTTCAGCTTTTCTAGAAGCAAATTATACTAGGTAGTTGAGGTGTATCATTCAAGTTAGAGTTAACTTGAAGTAGTCGCAATAACCTTTCGTATGTTGCTACAAGGGTTAGAGTTAATCCTTAGGTTTGTAAGAAGTTGTAGACTCGAGTTGTATCTCTCAAGTTAGAGTTAACTTGAAGCTGTCGCAACAACATGTGGCTGGTTGTTACAAGGGTTAGAGGTAATTCTTAGACTTACAAGAGTTTTATAAACATTGTTGTTTGGCTCAGAGTTGTAATGGAGTTTTAAGAAAAATCCTACTGGGAAGTAGGTCGTGGTTTTCTCACTCTTTGAGCTGGGTATTTTCCACGTAAAAATCCTTGTGTTCTTTACTTTCCACATTATTTATTCCACAACTATTGTGTAAGGAACGCATAGAAGAACCAGGTCCTTTGATAATCCAGTGCACGCAAAAATTGGGCACCACACAACTCACCCCCTTCTTGTGTGGTATTGAAGTATAAAACTTCAATTGGTATTAGAGCAACTTATCCTTGAAGAGGATAACACCTTAGAAAAAGATCAAGATGAGTGCACTACCTAAAAATTGTAAAGAGAAATCCACCACTAGGCTACCACTATCCAATGATCACTACTATTCTTTGTGGAAGGGGAGGAGAAGATATGATGACCGATGAATGCTTAAAATATGGTAAAAAGAACCACATGATCAAAAACTTTCCTATATGGGAAGTCATGTGGTAAAAGGAGAGATCTAAAAGAAGAAATAGAAAGAAGGGACAAGTTCATGTTAAGAAGAAATATAACAAAAAGCCATCCAAAGCAATGGTTGTTGCTTGGGAAGACAGTTCAGATAAGGACATTGATGATGATGCTGATACTGAATGAGCTCTTATAGCAATTAAAGAATCTGAAGATGAACCTGATGAAGAATCCAAGATATGTTTTTTGGACCTAAAGGATAAAATTAAATTCCTTTAATTTATGAATCTAAGAGTATAAGTTCTGAAAAAGGACATTTGTCGAAGGAGTGTGTCATTTGAAAGCAAAGTGCAAAAACCTAGAACTTAGGGCTTGTGAAACTGAAAATGTTGTGTTAAAGAACCAGGTTCTTGCACTTGACACAGGTTCCTTTACTTCTAGTTATTATTATCTCATTACTCTGCCCCGGCACTGATTGTAGCATTTTTTACTCGAGGGTGACCAACCTTCAAGGCCAAGATTGTACAACTTGTGTGGTTTGCATTTACTTCTTTTATCATTAATTTCAATTTTAATCTGATTTCTCATTTTGTATCAAATTAAATCACGTATTCTTAAAACCACGTATAAATTCAATTATTATCCGATTTTGAGGGTAAACATACATACACACACATATATATATATATATATAAGTGAAAAGCCCTTAAGTCAAAAGTTAAATTACTTTAATGCCCTTTTTATTAATCTAAATACCTATTTTTAAAAGTTTAAAAAATTGAAAAATTAACGCCTATAACAAACTCCTTGACTGTCACAACGCTTCATGTACAGTCCATTCTAAAGCATACTATTCAGTATTAACTGACGCCTACAAACAGCATATTCTAAGCCAACACTTCATAAAGAAAAATGCTTTTGCACAAACTCCGCAATTTTCTGTCAGAGTCCAACCAATTGAAATAATTGGCACAATCTTTTTTAAAACAGTCATGGATCTAAATCTTCTTTAATCATTGATATTCTGTGGTTGCTTAGTTCAAATGTTTTTTTATTTTTTTGGTATAGTAATTCTAGTTTTTTTTTGTATTTATGCTCGTGATATTTGGATTACTGAATACCATAGAAATAACATAAGAAGAACAGCATATGATTTAATTAATATCTTCATGGCTAATTAAATTAAATAGACCATATCACACATATTATGAATTGAATGCATGTTTCTATTTTTGTGTACGATTTCTTTGTGTTCTGATTTGATTTTTTGTGATAGTGTTCATAAAAGATGATGTTTTATCAATCTACTTTTGATCATTCTAATGCTTTTGAAAAAGGTGTAAGGCTATATCTACTAGAGTAACATTTTGTTGGATGACAACGTGCATGTTTGTAACTTTGGATATTGTTCACGGGGTTTCTTAGCAACCTTTTAATATTAGCTTTTCTAAGGGAAAAAGAAAAAGAAAATACGCTTTCAAATATTTTAATTAGAAGATGGAGCAGATCGAATTTATCTAAAATCAATATGCACTTTTCATAAGCTTGATGAAAGCGATAGAACAAAGGAGACTATGGAACGTGAAAATTTAGGCAACGCATCAAGTTTACTTAATCTACAGAGGATGCGTAGAGAATCTCCTACTTTTATTAGAGCATATTCTCATATGTTTTACAGTTTTAGTCTGATTTTATTTACTGTATTAGCATTAAATTGAATTAGAAATCAATGCAACACACCTTCTCGATAATATAGTAGAATCAAAAATTTTGTGGAGGTGTTTACCCGAAAAATGGATAGAGTTGAATTTATACGCAGTTCCGAGGATATGTGACGTAACTTAACACAAAATGCAAGGGTAAATAAAAATATAAATATAAATTGAGGAGAATGCAAAGTAGATAAGGTTATCAGGAACCATGAATCTTAGGATTCAACCAATAGAATCAGTCTAAGAAATCTGAAAGAAAATGATTCTTTATTGTAGAAGTTTACATGTTGGCTGCCCGCTGGCCCTGCTTGAGATGCCATTCTAACAGGGTCATCGTCGTGACTTTTGACCCCTGCAATTTTGCTTTTTTGCATGTAACATGTATAACAGAAAATAGAAACATAGTCAAGGAACACTGTCTACTTGTTCATTCATATTTCCTATTCCTATTTCCGTTTATTTTGTGTTGCTTCTGCTATCTTTCAAGAATTTTACTAACTTGAATGTCACAATAGACTCCAAATACACCAGCCATAGCCCAAACTAACAAATCGTTGTTTGATTGCGCGTGCAATGTATCATTGATGAGCAACTGACCCTTGACAGAAATATTTCCTATTTCCAATTTGCTTACCTTCGTGGTGCTATTGAGTAAATGGACTTAACATAAATATACCTTGGTTCCTATTTGTTTTTACCTGAATAACTTCGTTGATGAATTAATAACCCTTTGAAACTTTCTTCTCTCTCCATGCATTCTTCACCACATTTGCAATCAATATTTGGATGTGCGTCACCCCTTTCTCATCATCAACCTTTCCAAGGTTAAAACTTGAATGACATATCTAATTAAGCAAGCAAGGAAATCTTACCAGCTTCTAAACATCATTTTCTGAATCTAAAAATAGTGAGAGTGAAAATAGAAAAAAAAGGGGCAGCCCAGTGCACTAAACTCCCGCTATGCGCGGGTCCCGGAAGGGCGGACCACAAAAGTCTAATGTATGCAGTCTTACCCTGCATTTATGCAAGAGGCTATTTCCACGGCCCGAACCCCCGGCCTCCCGGTCACATGGCAGCAGCTTTACCAGTTACGCCAAGGCTCCCTTCAGAGGGTGAAAATAGAGAATCAAGAAAATCAATATCAAATCTAAGAGACAAGAGGGGGTTACTCCGATGGTCGGCATATCGAGTCACCAAAGGAGCGATAGCTCCAACAAAGGGGAATCAAGTGGGGGGAATTAAAAAAAAACTCTAAGAGGAATGAAAAAGATGCATAGTTGGAGGTCAAAGTAATCTACTAGTGAGAACGAAGAGCAAGATGGTTCTTTGTTGCTTTCAAGATCATTTGGGATCATGAAAAGCTTTTACTGTTTGACATGTACATAGTCGTATTTATGACCTGTCTGTACTGGTAGGTGTGCTATGATGCAACTGCATATCATCATTTCTTGAGGTAAAGTTTTGTATCCAGTTCTTGAATGAGATACTGAATTCAACCTCTACAAATGCTACAAGGACTGTATGATTAAAGCACCCAGCTGACAATAATGAACTAATACTTGTTTTAACTTGAGGAGAAAAAGGAAAAAAAAAAAAAAAGGAAGAGGAACATTGCATGATTTTCTTCTCCCACAAGTATTATTGTTCACATTCAATTTGGCACAAGGTATTAGATATTTCATAAACATAGTGTGATTTTCTTCTCTCACATGTAGTTTTATCTATTCAAATTCAAGTGGTTTTGGCATCAATTAAGGAGGTTCAAAAGGATTATATTTTCATTCAATCATTAAAGGGTAGAAATGAGGTTTGCACACTGTCCACTTTTACTTCCTAATTAATAAGGTTCAACATCACTCCTGTCACCCAAAGCCTAAAGGAATATCCTTCCTCTCTCCCACTCACAAACTCATTATGAATCCTTACAATTGTTTCAATATTTAATAAAAAGGTCTAGTACACATGATATGCATATGAAGATTTCAGGTGCTAACTATAATGTAGCATGTTCACAGGATTGCTCATTAGATATCAGGAAAGTATTAGAACCCAGTTTTTTCTGGAGGGGGTTCCTCGGGACAGTAACCAGTATCGAAGCATAAAAAGCACTTATTGCGGGTAAATAAATAAAATACTGTGGCAGCAAGATTACATATTCAATACCCAAATCGCCTAGTAGAAGTTCAGTGTAATAAACAGTACCGATACAAGTAAACAACCTCTTAAAATACATCAAACAATTGTCATACACAGATCATGCTACATAAATTAAAGCGTTCAAAAAGAACACCATCCAGGCATCAGGTGGAAAAGACGTGTATATACATGGAAAAATAAACCACCTGATTGCATAAAAAATGAAAGTCACACAGACATTTCCAACAGCAAATGAGTACTCACATGTGCTGGTATTCAGGATTAAATGCAAGACCCTCCCTGTAAATCAGCTCTTTCATTTGTTCCTCAGTAAGGGCATGCTGTTCAAAATCGAAGTTAAAAGGAGTCATGCAAACGGGCTCGTCGCTAATATCATGAAGCGATGTTAGGTAAGGATGTGCAAGCGCATCTTCAACTGAAACCAAAAACAAAATGCAGAGTAGAGGAATCAGTATGTAGCGAAGACGTATGCTGTTAAACAAGGCAAATATGGAGATTTGATTGCAGTGTCACTTCTGATAAGTAAAACAACAACATACCCAGTATATTCCTACACATGGGGTCTGGGGAGGGTAGTGTCGTGTGTACGCGGACCTTACTCCTAGCTAGTGAAGGTAGAGAGGTTGTTTCCAATAGACCCTCGGCTTAGAAAAGTAGGGAGAAGAAGAAGAAGAGGGAGAAAAAGAAGAAGAAAAAGAAAAAAGAGGGGGTGGGGGGGTGGGGGGGGGGGGGGGGAGAACATAATAAGTAGCACCAAAATAGTAACAACAGAAGAATACGATCACTGAAACAAACTAAACAACATGATGTAATACAAATCTAAGAGATAAGAAAGTACATGCGTGCTACTAGTACTACTGCTAACCTTCTACCCTAATACTCGACCTCCACACCCTCCTATCAAGGGTCATGTCCTCAGTGATCTGAAGCCGCGCCATGTACTGCCTAATCACCTCTCCCCAGTATTTCTTAGGTCTGCCTCAAACCCGTGGTCAACCTCTCACCTCTTAATAGGAGCGTCAACGCTTCTCCTCTTAACATGCCTGAACCATCTCAGCCTCGACTCCCGCATCTTGTCATCCACGGAGGCCTCTTACTTTGTCCCGAATAACTTCATTCCTAATCTTATCCCTCCTGGTACTTCCACACATCCTCATTTCTGCTACTTTCATCTTCTGCACATGGAGTTCTTGACTGGCCAACACTCCGCCCCATATAGCAGAGTTGGTCAAACCACCACTCTGCAAATATTATATGATAACTGCCGAGGATAAAAAAATATTATATGATAACTGTGAAGACCAAAAGATGGAGGTGTCACGACCCAAGCATGGCACGTATTGTCCGTTTTGGGCCTAGGCCCGCACGGATTTGTCTTTTGGGCTACGCCACATCGAGCCGCAATAGCACGCGTACCATGTGAACTTGTGGCGTGCCTTATATAGCTCTTCACTTTCCTCTCCCATTTCGATGTGGGATTCGCCCAAGCTGACATGTGCACCTCTTCTTCAGAAGCATGCCGGCCCCACTTGACCCACCCTCATCAGCCCACCCTCCGTCATGGGCGTCACAGGAGGCTAGCCATAACGCCTTTCCAAATTCAAATCATGCCGCAAATCACTTAAAGCAGTAGCAGTATACTACAAAACGCAGTTCATTACTTGAGAGACCAAGAAAACCACACAGTACCCACAGAATAAATAGTAGCACTTTCCCAGGCCAGCATATAGTCCACAAAAGATCATACTATTCTATGTTTAACAATTCTCAGTTCTTAGTTCGTGCTCAGAATGTTTCAGATAACTTATCAGAAATTCTTTTTTCTTTTTTTCTTTTTTGATAAAGTGGAAACTCTATAGCAATTCCAGCCAATATTAGGGCCTAGCCGCCTAGGGTAGGGTGTGGCTCATCAAATCCTTTGATATAGAAGGCGTCTTAAGATTTCAAGAATACTAAGCTAGAGCACTGCTGGCGAGGACTGAAATATGGTTGCACTGTCAGCCATCCAAGGTGAGGCCACCCCATCATGTTTGTCCTTTATTTATTTGTTTTTTTTTCTTCTCCTTAGAGTTAGTTGATCTTATATTAAAGCATGTTTCAACCTGACTTTCACTGGGGACAGCCTTTATCCGATACCTTGGTGAATTGTTTTAGCCTAGCCAGTAGGCTGGTCTTTCCTTGGCCCGTTCAAACTCTTCTGTCCGTCCCATCTAAAACCCTTGAATAAGTGCCCAATCATTCTTTGGATGACTCACGGTCGGAAGAGTTTGTAACTGAGTTCTTCTTGTTGATAAAGAGGTGGGACATACACTTAATAAGAAATAAAGAGGTGGACAATATGATTGCCACAAGATGGAAGGTACAGAGAGAAAAGACATATTTCCTCTCATCTCCTAATCAAAATTCTTTAATTCGAGAAGCAACATATTTCAACAGCCTAGGTAGGACAAACAATTATTCACAAAACAAACATGTTATTCACACACACCCTTGAACGTATCATGGAAATTATAGGCCATGTTAGTTTCTAGTCTTTAGAGAAATAATTATTTTTTGGTATAAAGATCAGTTTTGCTTTTTGTTCCTACCCATGAGTATCTAATCAAGATTAAAATTACAGCAGTTGCTATTTGTCACAAGTAGCTATTTTCTGCAGGAATGCTATGGCTGCCTAAAGAGCATGGATGGTTATGTCTTATGATTAATATTATAATCTAGAAAGCTTTACTTGTATTATGGTTAAGGACAGAAACTCCCTTCATCTCAGTACTAAAAAACAATTTGCTCGTTCCACTTTTCCGTATATTTGCTCCTTCCACTTTATAATTCATCTTCACACATCTCTGTACTGATCATGCTCATATGTGCAACCAATTTCCAGAAACAGTTTCACTCTTGTTCCAGAAATTAATTTTGTTTCATCCTTTCTAACTAAGCAGATTTCCAATCTTACTAGCATCGGCAGGAATAATAAATCAAAATACGCCTGTTTTCTTCCATAGGCATGCAATGACGCTAAACTTCCCATATTCCTCCAAAAGTTTGAATGATAATCTAATACGTCCGGGAAATAAATTTTCACTACCACATGGTATGGGCCAAAATTAGGTATCTAAACTCGGCGCTTGAGAGAATTGATACCTTAATACCTTGCCAAAAGGAAGATAAATAAGTACTTAGAATGGAGCAAACTCATTGTGTTTTTGCGTTTTTCTTAAGGTAAATAATTTAATTAGAAGCAAATCGAAATGGGAGTAAACCCCTAGCATCAACAACAACAAAATAACCACTATTTACAATAATAAGCTGCATGTCAAAGCAATCTGTGGATTGTTAGAGGATTATTGTTATCCGTCAAGTATAATTATGAGAAGGTAAGAATCCTACCATAGTATATAGATTAGAGGATATTCTTTTGGGGGTGATCTCCCACGAATATCATCACGTAGTAACTTTATTTGTCTGACAAGTGGATAAATATACATACTAGCAAAGGCACGCAAGTATATTTCAGCTTATACGAAACGAGTTACTTAAGCAACTATATTTCAGCTTATACGAAACGAGTTACCGGATTTAGAAAACTTCCCAAGACCTAGAAGATCGCATTTGAACTTGTGAAAACTTCAAACGTAAGGGATGGCCTAACAGTGGCAGAAATGGCCAAGCCTCTTCCATCTCTTCTTCTTCCTAAATTTCCACCACACCACTCAAGAGCCAAGCTCTCCGCGACCAAACCCCAGTAAATTTCTCCGGCAACCGATCCCCCACGCGCCTGACTTTCCGGCGAGTCTCAGCCACGCGCCGGCGCGTGTGGCCTTTTCCGTCGACTTTTCAATTTTTGTCCTTCAGACAGCCTCTTCGCGAGGTATTTCCGAGCCATCCCGTGCCAGTTTCATCAAATTCCGACGACTTTTTCTTTTTCCGGCCTTAAAACCCCAGTTCTTTTTCTCTTTCAGACAGTAGTACGAGGAAACATTCCTCTCTTGTGTCTCCACCCACTGTGAATACTGTTATTCCAACAATTGAGGTTTTTCCGGCCAGCTTTTCCGGGACAGCCGCATTTAGAATATGATGGATTGTACAGAGAGAAACTCTTTTTTCTCTCTAGAATCCAGAAAACTGGAAAACATGTCGTTTATGAAAGCTGTCTCTTGGCCATCCCTAGAACTTGGGGGAAGATGCCATCGAAAGCTCGACGTAGGACAGGAGCCGCACTTCACGCTGTCCGAGGAGCACACTCTCAGACGCAAGGGTTTCTTGGAATCTAGTCTCATTGGTTCTTTCTCCAAATGGGTTGGTTCTCCGGAGGCTGTTAGAAACTAGGCAGCAAAGGCATGGAACGTCAAGGACGGGCTAAAAATATCGCAATTGGGGGACACTCAATATCTTTTTCGTTTTGTTGACAAGTCTCAAGCTTCGAAAATTCTTGTCAGAGGAAATAGGTGATTCGATGGGAACTTTTTAAATCTAGACAGATGGGTGGAGCATGATGGGTGTCTTGACCCTCGCTTCACTGGCGAAACATTGGTGGTCAACATGGTGGGTCTCCCGGTGCATCTTTGGTGTCTTAACCTATTCAAGAAGATAGGGGAAATCTGTGGGGGTTTTATTGATGTCACTTGCAGTTTACACGATCTCTCGCGAGTGAGGATTGTGGTGAGGAAAAGGGGCAGAATCCCTGTCTCCACTGTGGTGGAAGATGGCTACTTGAGTTATAGGGTTTGGCTGAGCCCTGAATTTTGCCCTATCTTTATGCCTGTGATAGCGACGGAAGAAAAGAGAAGGTCAAACAGAAGAGAAGGGAGGGGAAATCAGTCTCCGAGGGGAGGGGAGGGTTCACCGGATCACTGGATTAAGCCGAAATCAGACGTAAGATCGAGAAGAGACGGGAGGTTTGAAATTGGAGGAGGAAGACAAAATTATAACAGGAGAAGACGTGAATGGGTCAGTGATGCGGACTGGAAAGGCAAAATGGGACGGTCCTCTTCTACTTATCATAGGGTCGGGCATGTTTTCAGCAAGTATAGGCCTGGGCCTCCTCACATGGGCCCAGCAACTTTCCCCAATTCCATTAGAATTGATCCTAAGGGGCCCAGTTTATTTCAAGCTGCGCATGATAAGGCTTCTAAGCATATGGGAACAGTGGTTCCTCCTTCCTCTGGCCATGGTGCTTCACACAGTGACATGTGCCCCTCTACGATGGCCGCCGCTGCAGGGGCAAAACCGGCAGAGGATGGTGCTGTTAATCCACGGCCCCCCACCTCTGTGGGCCCCGGTTCCATCAACCACTCAACTGTTCCTGGGCTTAGTTGTGCTGAGGACACACTCAAAGTTTCTTCTTTTTCTGGGGAGATTGGTGAGCATGTCCCAATTGATGTTAGTGTCGGACCAGTATCTTCAGTTAATATGCCACCAAGGGTTCCATGCTCTCTTCTGCCATGCTACCCTACTGATGGTTCTGGACATTCCTATAGCAGCGGGGTGTTATTTTCAGAGGTTGTTGACCCCCAAGGAAATGGTGAGACCATTTCGAAGGTTAAAACTCCTAGTGCTAGCAATGTTATGATCTTGTATTCCTCTGGTAATAGCAAGGAAAGGGCACATACAGAAGAAGCCTGCCCTATTTCGTCAAGGACCGGAGGAGGGGATATGTCTTTTTGGATGGAGGACAAACTCTTAAATTTTGGGAAGTTTCTAGGTGTATCTGTTACAGGGAAGGAAGATAGGATGTTAGAACTGTTGAGGGAGATTGAGCAACAATCTCTTTACGATGGTGCATGGAGGGAGTTGGGTAAAGGTGTTAAGCAAAATAACTTAGGGGATGTAGTGGTGTATCAGAGAAGGGGGCGAGGGTGTGACAAAGAGAAAGGGACCTCGGCTAGGGGAGGTGGGGAAATGGGGGCTATTGTCGCTTATGGAAGTTAAGATCCTTTCATGAAATGTGAGGGGGATGAATGACCCAAACAAAAGGGCCATCATCAAAGTGGGAGTTAGGGAGTGGGGTGCCAACCTAGTTTGTTTTCAGGAGACCAAAATGGAAGTTTTATCGGATGCGATCGTGAGAAGTGTCTGGGGAGGTAGTTGGGTGAAATATGACTGGGTCCCAGCAACGGGAAGTGCGGGGGGCATCCTACTTATGTGGGATGATAGAAGCTTGGAGGTAAAGGAGATTAGGAAGGGAGTTTTCTCTTTGGCAGCTCTCGTCAAAGATAGAGTGAGTGGGGTGGAGTGGGGATTTGGGGGAGTGTATGGGCCGGTAGGGGAAGGGTCCAAGGTGTCTTTCTGGGAGGAACTGGCCAATATTATGGGGGAATGGGACATTCCATGGGTTCTAGGGGGAAACTTTAACACTATTAGATTCCCGGAGGAGAGATTAGGGTGTAGTGTGTTTTCGAGGGCCATGGAGGAGTTTTCTGACTTCATCAATGATCACCTTCTCATTGACCTTCCTCTGTCAGGGGAAAGGTTTACTTGGGCAAGGGCGGAGGATTCCAACTCAAGGTCTAGAATTGATAGATTCCTGACATCTCCCTCATGGGATGAGCTGGTGCCGAATGCGCTGCAGATTCCATTACCTAGGTTGACTTCAGATCATTTGCCTATTTTGCTAGATGGATGCAGAGGGAGGGGGTGCGTGCTCCCTTCCGATTCGAAAACATGTGGTTGAAGGTGCCAGGATTTGGTGACAAGGTGAAAGAATGGTGGACAAGCTATGGGGTATCAGGGACACCTTCATACCGGCTTTCGAAGAAACTCAAATTGCTCAAGGGAGATATTATTAGGTGGAATAAGGAGGTTTTTGGGAGGGTAGAGGCTAAAATGAGGGAGCTTATGCATGAATTGGGGGATTTAGAAAGAGGGGAAGGGGCGAGGGAGTTAGACGAATCTGAGAAAGAGAGATTGGGGGAGGTTAAGAGTGAAATAGTCGAGTTAGCAATAGCTCAGGAGACTAGTTGGCGGCAAAAATCGAGGGAGCTCTGGCTAAAGGAGGGGGATTCGAATACCAAGTTTTTTCATAGGGTGGCGGTCGCAAATCGAAGGAGAAACTTCATAGAGTCCTTAGTTGTGGTGAGGATTGAGGGAGAGGAGGAAGTAAAAGGGACGATAGTGGGGTTTTATGAGAACTTATATAAAGAAGAAGTTAGTTGGAGGCCGACTTTGGAGGGAATAGAGTTCAACCATATAGGGGAGGGAGACAACGAGTGGCTAGAAAGGGTTTTCGAGGAGAAGGAGGTGCACGAGGCTGTATCGTCTTGTGCTGGTGATAAGGCCCCCGGGCCTGATGGTTTCTCCTTGGCTTTCTTTCAGCTCTTTTGGGACACCATCAAGGGAGAGTTGATGGAAGCCATTGAATACTTCTATGCGAATGGTGTTTTCGAGAGAAGTATCAATGCTTCCTTTATTACTATTGTGCCTAAGAAAGAAGGTGCATCTTATATCAGAGACTACAGGCCTATTAGTCTCGTGGGGAGCATTTACAAGATTATTTCTAAAGTGCTTTCCAACAGACTTAAGAAGGTTCTTGACATGACTGTTTCGTCCTCCCAGAATGCGTTTGTGGAAGGTAGGCAGATCCTGGATGCTGCCTTGGTGGCAAATAAACTTGTAGACTCCAGAAGGAAAAATAGAGAACCCGGCTTACTATGCAAGTTAGATCTTGAGAAGGCTTTCGACCATGTCAATTGGGAGTTCCTGGACTTCATTATGATGCGGATGGGTTTTGGGGAAAGATGGAGGGGATGGATAAAGTTCTGCATTTCCTTAGTCAGATTCTCTGTCCTGGTTAATGGTAGCCCGTGTGGTTTCTTTGGCAGCTCCAGGGGTCTCAGGCAAGGTGACCCACTATCCCTCATGTTATTCATTCTAGTGATGGATGCTCTGAGCAAAATGATGGATCGTGCGGCGGGCGGAGGCTTCTTGAGAGGATTCTCAGCTCCGATTGGGGTGCTCAGTGCCCGAAGAGTCTCACATTTGCTTTTTGCGAATGACACACTGATTTTTTGTGATGCCGATATGGATCAGTTAACCTACCTGAAGCAGGTCCTGCAGTGGTTTCAATTAGTATCAGGACTCAAAATCAACATCGGCAAGTGTGAGATTTTCCCGGTAGGTGAGGTTACTAATTTTGATGCCTTGTCTGGTGTTCTCAGATGCAAGGTGGGCTCCCTTCCCACTACTTACCTGGGCCTCCCTTTGGGCATTTCATATAAGGATACTACGGTTTGGAATCCAGTGATCGAGCGGGTTGAAAATAGATTAGCAGGGTAGCAGAAACGGTATTTGTCAAAAGGAGGTAAGGAAGTGCTTATCAAAAGCACTTTATCGAGTATGCCAACCTATTACTTATCCCTATTGCAAGCACCGGTGAGCATCACAGAAAAACTGGAGAGACTTCAAAGGAACTTTCTATGGGATGCGGCGGATGGAACTAGAAAGTTTCATCTAGTGAATTGGCAAACAGTCACTTCCCCAAAGAAGTGAGGTGGACTTGGAGTGAAAGACCTTAGGGTATTTAACAGAGCTTTAATGGGAAAGTGGCTGTGGAGATTCGGGGTAGAAGAGCATGCTCTATGGAGGGAGGTCATAGTAAAAAAGTATGATTCAACGGGAGGGGGGTGGAGGACCAAGGCGATCACAGCACCTTTCGGGTGTGGCATGTGGAGGAGTATCATGAAGAATTGGGAAGCATTCAGTGGCAACATCACTTACAGGGTGGGAGATGGAAGGAGAATCAGCTTTTGAAATCATAGGTGGTGTGGAGAGGATTCTTTGAGGGCCTCCTTCCCCCACGTCTTCAGAGTTTCAAACCAGAAGGAACTGATGGTCCAACAGATTCGCAAGGAGCATGAAGGGAGGGTAGTATGGGACCTCATTCATGAGGAACATGCAAGATTGGGAGATTGCGGAGCTTCAAGTTTTGTTGGCACTGCTATACGGGCAAGACATGCTCCAGCCATCCTGCGACTCTTGGAGATAGGGCTTGCGTGGCGATGGTTTGTTCACCGTAAAGTCCTTTTACCAGAATATGTTGGTGAGAGAGGAGACCACTTTTCCATACTCCTCGATCTGGATTTCTAGGGCGCCCACGAAGGTGTGCTTTTTTGCATGGCTAGCGGCAAGGGGAGTGATCTTGACTGCTGAAAATCTCCGAAAGAGGGGAATTACACTTGTTAGTTGGTGCTACATGTGTAAAAGCTCAGGAGAAGAAGTTAATCACCTTATGTTGCATTGCCCTGTGTCCTCAGCTTTGTGGAGGGCAATCCTGAATCTCTTTGGTGTTCAATGGGTGATGCCAAGCACTGTAAAGGAAATGTTATATAGCTGGGGCGGTTTTTGTAGAAGAAGAAAGCAAAAGGCATGGAAATTCGCTCTGTTAGCTCTCATGTGGGTAGTATGGGGGGAGAGAAATAGGAGAGTTTTTGAGGAGATTGAGTCTCCTTTTTCACATCTTAAGAATAGTCTTTTATCTTTGATCGCTTTTTGGCGCACTCACTTAGCCCCTACTTGTATAGAAGATTGGGCGTCTTTTGTAGAGAATCATGTTCTGATGTAAATTCTCTACGTCTTTGGTATACTTTGTGTACACGGGAGTTCTCTCCCTTTTGATTAATACAATTTACCTTATCAAAAAAAAAATGAAAAACATAACAAGAAGATACAGAAATTAATAATGCAGCTAGATGTAAGGGGCTCCTCACCAGTAATTCTTCTTCTGGGATCAAATGTCAACATTTTCTCAACAAGATCAATAGCACCAGGGTTTACATGTGGAAAGTTTTCGACAAAAGATTGTCTACGGTAAAGAGGAAGTTGTCTGATGTACCGTTTTGCATTCTCATTCAAAAACTCCATTTCAGCCTCAGATGGAGTGCCAATCAACTGCAGAGAAATCCCTCATAAGAATAATTGTTTTGAATAAGGTAACATTCCCTCATATGAATAACTTAAGTATGAATAATCACATCTGAGCATGATCTTAAATATTAGAGAGTGAGTCTCAGTCATTGCAGTAAGCATTATAAATTTATAATACAAATAATGATGCTTAATGCAAAACCTCTGTTTGGACCTCGGGAGGAGCTAATCAACTGCAAATAGTTCCCTCATATGAAACTAATATCGGAGAGTGCTCTATGTCATTGCACGCAAGTGTATAAATCAATAACTTAAAAGATGATGATTAATCCAAGAACCGAATCATCTTGGAAATAGTTAGAGAGGGGAGAGAGGGTAGGAACTTAATTCATTGTATCTTGTCCACATTTGAAGAAAACACTGAACGTATCCATATCCATTTTACAATGAAAAAGCAACATATCATGTTGCTTCTTATCAATGCTCTAGATGAGCAGGCTGTTGAAAAACAAATGCTCGTTCACTCCATCAGTACCTTCTTCTGGTTTCCCAGATCTACAACCTGATAGTGTTCTCCATTTCTAGCTAGATTTGCACATAACTAACTGGTAGTAATTATTTTTTGATGAAGACTAACTGGTAGTAATTATGAACACTAAAAAGGTGACACAGGGAAAAAGGCAAAGGTATACAACATAGATAAAAGTAAATGTTTAGGGGGGAAGATTGGAGATGGTTTGGTGAAAACTTTTGACAAACAAAATACCTCCATAAGCAGACGTAGCTGGTGTACATGATCTCTACCAGGAAACAGAGGCTTTCTGTCCATCAATTCCATGAAAATGCAACCCACTGACCATACATCAATAGCTGCAGTATAGTCAGATGAATTTAACAACAGCTCAGGTGGCCGGTACCACCTTGTCACAACATATTCGGTCATAAAGTCGGTTTCAGAAGTGACACGGGCTAGCCCAAAATCACATATCTTTAAATCACAATTGGCATTCAAGAGGAGATTGCTAGGCTTCAAGTCCCTATGCAAAACATTTGCAGAATGTATGTATTTCAACCCACGGAGGATCTGATACAAGAAATACTGCACCAAAAACGTTGACTAATTATTATACAGATGAATTTTGGCAGAATAATGCACCATAATATGTATGTATGTAAGTAGGTAGGTATGTATAAAAGCAACACTGACTGTTATGGAGATAGAATAATAAGAGATATAGACAAGATAATTAGCATACTTCTTCATTACAAAAACACAGAGTAAACTTCCGTATTGTTCAGCATAACAGCAGATATAGCAAGTGCATGTTCTTGGACAAAGTTTTCACCGAAAACTAAAATAACCAATATAAGACGCAACACTTAAAGCAAATAAAGCAATGAAGTGTGTATTCTTGGATTACGTTTTCATCAAAAACTGAACAATAACCAATATAAGATTTTAAACTTACACCATACTTCGACAACTAATCTACATTACAGAATTCTCAAAGTACCAACCTTGCGTATATTAACTACTTATTTCACATAGAAAACCATTTAGCAAGCATATTGTTCTTAGAGTCTAATTGTAATTTCTTTTATGTTGAATTATGGAAAGAGAGCTTAGAAATGAGATAGCTTTTTATATCATTCTTTAGCCTCTCACTATTACCCTAAACTCTTATTCTCTTATAAATATTTACCGTTGAACCCTATACCATGGCTACCCTCTCTTCCTCCTCCGCCTCTATTTCCAGAGGAATCTAATGTTACATCTAGAAGTAAGATGATTTGTTATGTTGTTTATACACCAGCAATACATCATTGTTACACTTTTTTATTAAGAAAGTACAATAAGTTTATTCCTACGAGGCAAACCTATATAAAGAGTAAACCATACAAGAAATATACATTTATAACCTAAGTTGCTCGGACATGGATGCGGGTGTCTGACACGGGTGCGAATCTAGAGGTCGGATCCTTCGACATGTAAATTCTAAGATTCGGGGATACGTATCCTAGTACGGATACGGGTGCGGGGATCCGGCTAAAAATAATTCAAAAAAATATAAAAATATCTCTAAGTTATGAGAAATTTTGTGGAATACTTACGTATGGCTTGTAAAGTGTGGATTTCTTTTTTATTCTCAAGTTCTAGATAAGTAAAGGATCGATTTGATAGATAAAGTATGCTAAATTTACCCTAGTTTTGGTTCTGATTTCGGGAATCAAATTGTATTTCGTCTCGAATTTTTCCTTCCGTCGTGGTCAAAGTACCCAAAATTATTTGACCACATCCAGTACGGATCCCAGAACCACACCAATACTAGTGTCGTGTCGACACGGGTGCGGCACCTAAACTGCGTGTCGGAGCAACTTAGTTTATAACAAGTCCATAGCATCAAAGACTAGTTGGTTTTCGATAAGAAGCATCAAAGAGTAGTTGTTGATGTTTTCTTTAAAGCGAAATGGTGCGATTAACTTACAAGAACAACTAGAACAGTTTAAATAACTTCAAGAACACTTCTTTGTATGATTCACACTTTGTTTAAAGAAAGAAAACCTTTTTCTTATAAATTTTGGGTAGACTGGCAAGGAGACCACATTAGTTTATGTTTCCACTAGATACATATTTTTCCGGTGCACCCTATTGGTCACGGATTCGAGCCGCGAAAACAACCACTAATGCTTGCATTATGGTAGGCTGTCTCTATCACATCCCTTGGGGTACGGCCCTTCCTCAGACCCTATGTGAATGCGATACTTTGTGCACCGGGTTGTCCTTTTCTACCCTGTTGGTGAATTCTTAAAATGATATTTGAGTTGTCAAGAGAAAAAAAGAATATCCCAAGATGAGCACTTCCAAATTTTCTATTGTCCAGTACTACCCAATAGCTTCACCTAATAATCAACTATACATCACTCAAGCGTTTGACTTACCTTTTTCTTTTGATTGGTAGCATTTGACTTATCTTTTGATATATGCTTCCACAATTACGTTGGTTACACTCTAACAATCTTATTTCAGCACTAAACACTTAAAGCTTTTCCTAGCTTCAAAAGGGCAGCAATTGTACAAAAACGGATGGCGATGGTTATATGATCTATTTCCGAATCTGTACATGCTGCATACTCCGGATGCTACAAGCAACAAAATTTACCTTACTTTATCCCTAGAAATAATCTATGTTCCTATCCAAATAAGAAGGAAAAAAGAGATTAATGCTGATCAAAAAGAAAAGTAGAGAACTATCAAGAACAACACTGATGTGTCAAATTGTCTATGATTGACCATTCCTACCAATCTTCACTTGATTATTCTAAGCGGATACAGTAGATTTGCACTCACTAAGATTCATCCTAAAAATGACCAAAAAGCGCCCTCCTAAACATTGAAGATTTTCCTAGCTTTAGAAGAGTACTGATTATCAGAAAATGATACAGATGATAATATGATCTATGTACTCATCCAAGTAAGGGGAAAATGAGCATACTAACCATGAAAAGAAAAGGAAGAAAGATACAAACAGCATACTGCTATCAGATGACAATTACAAACAATTTTCAGTTGATATGTCTAAGAAGATATCGTAAATTTGCAGTCATTAATGCTCACCGCCTCACCCTAACATGACAATGAAGAGCACTCCTAAAATAAAGATGATAATGCGATCCAAGTCCTAATCCAAATAAGAGGAAAAGAGCAAACTACCAATCAAAAGAAAAAGAAAAAAAGATTAAGAACGGCATACTGATGAAGCCAAATTGTCTATTATTGATCGTTACTACCACTTCCCATTTGATATAAGTGGATACAGTAGAATTGCATACCCACTAAAGTTCAACTTAGAAATGATACCGACGAAATATAAAAGTGAAAAGGGCATGGGTTTTCATTCATAGATTTCAACATTCAAAAAAGAGGATTTATGAACATCATTTCCATCGAATGAGAGACTGCTAATGCTTCCTGTTAAAAATGCTGTAATCATGCACAACAAGAATGATTCACTACGACTCTGGGAAACAATATACTACAACTGAAAGCTGCAAAAATGATAACATAAGGAGAAAGGAAGTAATACTGTCAGAACAGTGCTTACTCCCAACAACACAAGGATTGATACATGTATTATCCAACTCCAACATGCAAAAGAAAAATAAAGAAAAGAGCAAATAAGCACCACATATTTGAAAAACTTGTTACATCAACCAATTAGATTTTAATCAAGAATAAGCAAATCTTATAAGCTTTTAAATAATTGGATAAAATGTTCTAAATGGCACCTGGAAAGAATAAAATAATCCTAATTCTAACCTGACAATGTTCTTCTGATAATCCCTGATTAGAGCGAATAATTTGATGGAGATCAGTGTCCATGAGCTCATATGCAATATAAACATCATTGAATGCTTCTCTTTGAGGCGGTGGAATTATATCTCTGATCGCAACAATCTGCAAGGCAAGATGTTGAATTAGCCTTAAAAATTTTCTTCTATACACACACAATACGTGATCTAACATCTCTTTTTTTCTTATGAAGCATCTAACTCCCATTGTAAAATAAAGTAGCTCCATCTATTACTTGAAAATATTTCTAATTCTATATGCATTACATATTTGTCCACAATTTTTTTTTTAAAGAAAGTTTGTTTTTATAGTATTATTCAGTTGAAAACAAGGAGGAAAAGAGACCCAAAACTTCGTGTCATAACCGATACTAGCTACAAAAATTACTCTATCTTTATGTCAGTATAAATAGAAAAAAATATTAATCGTTCATTCGCTCCATAGTAGGTCAACGTAGTATTATTTCCTTAATACATTCCCCATCTATATCGTTCCAATTTTATCAAATGTCCCTGAAAGGACAAGTGAATACTTTCAATATCACTCTTTATTCCATTTGATATAGAAATATAATACTCCCAATGTCCTATTTTATCGGACATTCTTTCCTTTTTAGGATCCTAAAGAGAAATGACACATTTCCTATACTTAGAAACAATTTTGTTTTAAATTTCTCATTTTAGCCTTAATGAGATGATGTATAGCTACACAAATGTCTATGGCTTGTATTAGACGACAAGTTTCAAAAGTCTTTTTTCTTTCTGAAACTCGGTGTCCGGTCAAACACCATCACATAAACTGAGACGGCGGGAGTATAACACAAGGAAATATTTCTAACCTTTTACCGGAGATGGTAACATTAAATATTTCCTAACCTATTCCACAATAATTTTGATCCAATAAGTAAATTATACTAAGGAAAAAAAAAGGGATCACTCACTGACATTTTCATGATCCATATGTCGAAGAAGCTTAATCTCACGCAAAGTTCTCTTGGCATCAATTCTGTTATCAAAAGCATTCGCGATTTTCTTTATCGCAACATGCTCATTCGTCTCCGAATTCAAAGCAGAACTATCACAAATACAATACAAAAAAACATATTTTCATCAATCAAAATCAACATAATTTTTTTACAAAGGCAAGTCAACGGTTCAGAAAAAAGGAAAAAAATTACCAAACAATGCCATAAGCTCCTTTACCGATGGGCATAATCGGTGGCTTATACTTTGCAGTAACTTCAAATATATTACCAAAAATATTGTATTGAATAAACCGGCCGCCGTGGCTTAACATCGCTGGGATGTTATCGATTCCGGCCACCGGCTGCGGCGGAGGAGCTGGTTGCTGCGCCGCCGCCGCGTCCGACATCACGGTGTCCGTTTGATGAGCTGGACCATCCATTTTGAAGAACAGTAAACCCTAAAATCAAATTTGTATTCAGTTGTTTTGCTGTGTATGTTTATATATGTGTCAGGAAAATGTGCGTGTTTTGGGGGGAAGTGAAGTTTGGTGTCAAACAGATCTGAATCGTGAAAGGTGATGAAGAGAAACACGAAGGCCGTTTGTTGTTTTGCTTTTGTCTTTTCTCATTAACAACTTATTAAACTAAATCTATGATCTGAACTAATATTATTTCCTCCTTTTCAATTTATGTAAAAATATTTGATTAAAATTTAAGAAAAAAATAAATATTATTCTTAAAATACCGAAAATAGCCAGTAAATCGCCTATACTGACTTCTCAACTGAAATTGGTCTTTGCACTTTCTTTTTTGCTATTAAGATAGTTAAATGAATGAAAATTTTAGAAGATTGAATTTGGAGAGTTCTATAAAAAAAAAACTATTTGTAAAGAGATAGAAACCATTTCTTACTTGGATACTCTTACAGGAAGAGAAGTACGAAACTTGGAAGAATGAATTAGAAAAAATAATAAAAAAAGAAGAGAGAGAAAAGAAAATTAAAGTTTACAAATCTGTCCAAATAAACATCCATCTCAGCAAAAAAAAAAAAGCCAAATAAATAGGCAGCCCATTAAACTTGTGATAAATTTTCATTTAGACATTTTAATTCATCGTCCTATTAGACACCTAACATATATAAGAAATGTGACTATTAATCATCTCATGCAAATGTCGTACAAGGAGTGATTCATGAATTACTGAATTATTTTTCTCTCTCTACCCCTATTTCATTTTCAACATAACCCGCCAACATCTTCTTCTCCGGTCTTGACTACTCACTAGTTATCTATTGCACTACTGCTACAAACTGAGAAATAATAGAAAAATAGAGTAGGTGAATGTGACTTATTACTTTCTCTTTCTTGAATAAAGAACTGAATAGAAAGGTTCTTCCTTGAAAAATTTTGTGCCAAAGAAAATGGATTAGAGCTACTCGATTCCTTCGGCTCTTTAAAAGAATGAAATCCAATTTGGATTGGAATCCGTACCTCCTTCGAAAACAACATAATAAATCATTTGCAAGATTTCAGGGTACTAATAGATGAATAACATCGATAGTTCACTAGCTTTTGAAGGTGACATTGACTGCCAAACTCCATAACCCTTTTCTCAATCTTTACTTTTATCTGCCTTTTTGCTCATAAGATTAGTCCGAAAATTCAAGTTGAAACTCTTCCACCAAGGAAGAATAAAGTATTAGACTTCTAGTCACTCTTTGTTTACTAACTCCATATATATCAGTATTGTCCTCTTTTACATGTGACGCACATGTACTGAAGTAAAAGCATAATTGAGAGCGAAATAGCAAGGCATTTTGTGAGCAATTTCTGTGAGATTTAAGAGTGTGATCTTGAAGCTATATGAACCAGATTGAAGAACCAGTTCTATAAAGAGGTTTATGAGTCTTTTTTTATTTCTAGTTCAAAGTGTAGTAGGCGTTTTGAGTTATACCTTTCAGCTTTTTTAGAAGCAAATTATACTAGGTAGTTGAGGTGTATCATTCAAGTTAGAGTTAACTTGAAGTAGTCGCAATAACCTTTCGTATGTTGCTACAAGGGTTAGAGTTAATCCTTAGGTTTGTAAGAAGTTGTAGACTCGAGTTGTATCTCTCAAGTTAGAGTTAACTTGAAGCTGTCGCAACAACATGTGGCTGGTTGTTACAAGGGTTAGAGGTAATTCTTAGACTTACAAGAGTTTTATAAACATTGTTGTTTGGCTCAGAGTTGTAATGGAGTTTTAAGAAAAATCCTACTGGGAAGTAGGTCGTGGTTTTCTCACTCTTTGAGCTGGGTATTTTCCACGTAAAAATCCTTGTGTTCTTTACTTTCCACATTATTTATTCCACAACTATTGTGTAAGGAACGCATAGAAGAACCAGGTCCTTTGATAATCCAGTGCACGCAAAAATTGGGCACCACACAACTCACCCCCTTCTTGTGTGGTATTGAAGTATAAAACTTCAATTGGTATTAGAGCAACTTATCCTTGAAGAGGATAACACCTTAGAAAAAGATCAAGATGAGTGCACTACCTAAAAATTGTAAAGAGAAATCCACCACTAGGCTACCACTATCCAATGATCACTACTATTCTTTGTGGAAGGGGAGGAGAAGATATGATGACCGATGAATGCTTAAAATGTGGTAAAAAGAACCACATGATCAAAAACTTTCCTATATGGGAAGTCATGTGGTAAAAGGAGAGATCTAAAAGAAGAAATAGAAAGAAGGGACAAGTTCATGTTAAGAAGAAATATAACAAAAAGCCATCCAAAGCAATGGTTGTTGCTTGGGAAGACAGTTCAGATAAGGACATTGATGATGATGCTGATACTGAATGAGCTCTTATAGCAATTAAAGAATCTGAAGATGAACCTGATGAAGAATCCAAGATATGTTTTTTGGACCTAAAGGATAAAATTAAATTCCTTTAATTTATGAATCTAAGAGTATAAGTTCTGAAAAAGGACATTTGTCGAAGGAGTGTGTCATTTGAAAGCAAAGTGCAAAAACCTAGAACTTAGGGCTTGTGAAACTGAAAATGTTGTGTTAAAGAACCAGGTTCTTGCACTTGACACATCTACTCTAAAACTTAGATCTGAAAATCTAAAATTGAAGTTAGGAGAAGGTAAAGAAATAGCTAGTGACACACAACTCTCACTAGAAAAGGATTTTGAAAGGTGAAAGATGAGCTATATGAAAGTATGAACTAGTAAGAACCTTGAAAGAGGACTTGAATAAGGTTAATCATGAGCTATATAGAACACGTAAATGGAATAGGCCCTCCGTTGCACTTTCATGTCTACAAGAACACCATAATAGCAATAGAAAGGGACTTGGCTTTTGAAACTCTGCACCCAAATGGTATCCCAAAAATAAGTACTTAACACTTCCTGAGAATAAGATTAGCACTCATTGTGATAACACCAGACACTATAGGAGTGAATGTGTAGCAAAAGAAAAATCAAGTCTAAGGAACAAAAATTTTATTCTAGGGAAGAATAGGCTGCCAAGTTGGGCAAAGAAAAAATTAATTTATCCATTTGACCATAGAAAGGGACCTAGACTAGTTTAGGTTTCTAAGACTAACCTCTGATTTTCTTTTGCAGGTCAAAGTGAGAGAGAGCATCCAAAAATGGTGTATGAAAAGAGGTTGCTCAAAACACATGACAGGAAATAAGAAAAATGTTCCTTTCACTTGTCACTTTTAAAGGAGGTAATGTCTCTGTAATGGCCCGATCGGTCGTTTTGTGTATTTGCTTTCTGCTCAGTTGTTTGAGGGCATAAGTATCTCCGTATGATGTATTATGACTTATGTGAATCGCCTGTTTTGGTTTTCAGGTTATTCAAAATTTATTTGGAAGAATGATTCTCAGCTAGAAGCTTTAAATTAGAAAGGTTTGACCAAGTTTGACTTTTTAGTATTTGATCTCGAATTGGAATTTTGATAGTTCTGTTAGCTCCGTTGGGTGATTTTGGACTTTGGAGCGCGTCCAGATTGTGATTTGGAGGTCCGTAGTAGAATTTGGCTTGAAATGGCGAAAGTTGGAATTTTGAAAAGTTTGATCGGGAGTGGACTTTTTGATATCGGGGTCGGATTTTGATTCCGAAAGTTGGAGCAGTTCCGTAAGGTCAAATGTGACTTGTGTGCAAAATTTGAGGTCAATCGGACGTGATTTGATAGGTTTCGGCATCGGTTGTGGAAGTTTGAAGTTTGATGTTCATTGATTTCGAATTGAGGTGTGATTCATCATTTCGATATTTTATATGTGTTTTGAGGCCTCGAGTAGGTCCGTGTTATGATATGGGACTTGTTGGTATGTTCGAACCGGGTGCCGAGGGGCTCGAGTGAGTTTCAGATAGGCTTGAGTTGTGTTGCGCTCATTTTTTATGTTTCGACGTCGTTTCTTCAATCACAAATGGTACCACATTAATAAATAAGCTCCAGTTTCTGTTTTGATTGAAAAATTAGATCTGTATCGTAATTAGGGATCCATAACAAAAAGAATCGTCGAATTTGGACATCGTATGAGGGAGTTATGCTCATTTTAGTGTCGGAGAAGAGAGTTGGTGCTGGTGTTTTCGCAGATGCGAAGTTGGGTTTGCATTTGCGGCCCCACGGGGGGAAAATGGTCCGCAAAAGCGGAAATGACAGCTGGAAATGCACAGGTGCGGGGTTTTTATCGCAAAAGCGAAAATTCCTGTGTATAAAAAAATCAGATTGCATTCTTTTGGTATTTTGAGCATATCTTGAATTCTAGAGCTCCGAAAGAGGTGATTTTTACGGCGTTCTTTTCGTCTTTTCATGGGGATCAGTATTTAACTACAATTTTGTATTTTAATATGATCATAGAAGTTTATTTTTGAATTAATCCATATTTTGATTGGAGAATTGGGAATTTTTATCAAAATCTTTCTGAAGTGAGTAATTGAGTTTTGAACATCGATTCAGGGTCGGAATTGGATAAAATTAGTATGGTTGGACTCATAACTGAATGAGTTATCGGATTTTGTGAGTTTTTTTGGGTTTCGAGGTGCAGTCCTTGGTTTGACGTTTTGGCCGATTTTGGACTTTTGATTAAAGATTCGACCTTTTTCGATTGGGATTGGTTCCTTTAGCATTGTTTGATGTATTTGAGTTGTTTTTGGTTAGTTTCGAGCCGTTCGATGGTCAGAACACGCGAGATGGTATTTTTGGAGCATCGCTTGGCTTGCTCGGTATTGGAATTGGCTTGTTCGAGGTAAGTAACTCTTCTAAAGTTAGTGTTGAGGGTATGAAACCCCAAATTTTGTGCTATGTGATCGGTGTTGAGGTGACGCACATGCTAGGTGACGGGTGTCTGGGAGTGCACCGTGTGAATTGTGACTTCGTAACTTTTGTGGTACTGTGTAGTTACCTGACCTTACCTGTAATCATGAAATTTCTATGTACTTGAGCTGTGATCCATGTTAGACATTATATCTAGGCTACATGCTTATCTTGTTGGGACCCACTGAGGTCATCTTTTCTATTGAGTCCTTTCATTATTTTATATACTCAGTCATACGCATTCATATGCATATCATATCTCAGTCTCTGCTGTTATTTATTGATACATCACATCATCATATTCGGTGTAGTTTTATGACATTGTGATCCCGAGAGAGCGATACTGGAGAGATTAATGACTGAGTGAGGCTGAGGGACTGATTGTGAGGATATTTATGGGATTGGACTGCACGCCGCAACATGTTTCATTGATTTATGCCATGATTGGCATGATTTTGCGCTTGGGCTATAGGAGCTCTTCCAAAGTCTGTACACACCCCCAGTGAGCGCATGTACCTACTGAGTGCGAGTCCCGAGTGCCGAGTACCGAGTGCCAAGTGTCGAATACTGAGTGTCGAGTGCTTGGGAGGACTGAGTGACTGTGAGGACTGACTGACCGGGAGGATTGAGTGAATTGATACTCTGAGAGTGTGCATATGGTTCTATCACTGAGTCGCATCGCATTCGACATGCACATGACATACATGCATAGAGATGCATTTTTCTCATGTTATACGGTATCACATCATTCGTGACTTCTCACATATATTGACATATGGGCATCGAGAGGTACTTTACACTTGCTATCTGGAGAGAAAATGAAACATCATATTTACTGTTGAAAGGATTTTTGGGAAAACTCACACTTTTCAAACTTACTAGTATATTTTTGATGATTTCGGTAAAAGTGTTGGGTTTTCACTGATATACTTGAAAATCAGAACTATTTTCGAAAAACTATGAAAAGGCTGAGCATTTTATCTTTGAGTTACTTCTTTACTTAATTGCTTTACGTTGTTATGAACTGTCGTTGGCTATTGGTGTTGGACCTGGCCTATGTTCCTGCTCGTCACTACTTTCAACCTAAGGTTAGGTTTGTTACTTACCAGTACATAGGGTCAGTTGTACTGATATTACACTTCTGCACATTGCGTGCAGATGTTGGCTGCTATTATTGCTGTGTTCGATGGGAGCTGGATTTGAAGGTGTACCTGCGTCCCTGTTGTAGTTGTCTCTTGTTCATGGTAGCCTTAGATTTATAAACTCTGTTTATATACCTTTCAAACAGAAGATGTATTTACTTCATATCAGCTTTGTAAACTCTATTCTTAGAAGCTCATGATTTGTACTACCAGTCCTTGAGAAATGTATAAGATTTAGATAATTTCTTTTGATTAAATTGTCCTGTTAAATATTTTTAAAACTGGATAGATGTTAGTTGGCTTACCTAGCGGGTTGTGTTAGGTGCCATCACTACTAGTGAATTTTGGGTCGTGGCAGTCTCATTTGGAAATAGAGAGAAAGAAAAGATTATTGGAGTTGGGAAGGTAAGAAAATCAGATTCTCACTCAATTGAGAATGTCTACCTGATAAATGGATTGAAATACAACTTGATAAGTATCTCATAACTGTGTGATAGAGAAAACATGGTAGCTGTCACCTCTACAAAATATTTTGTGATTAATCTTACCATTAACAAAGTAGTTTTGCAGGAAAAAGAGTGAACAATATATATGTGGTGCATCTGTCCTCACTTTCAGAAAATGAACTCACTTGCTTGAGTGTCATGGATAATGATCCCCTCCTTTGGCATAAGAGACTTAAACATGCTAGTCTAAGTCAAGTCAATAAACTAGTCTCCAAGAACTTGGACATTAAGTTCAAGGAAGAGAATATTTGTGAGGCTTGTGCAAGTGGGAAGCAGGTAAGATCTTCTTTCAAAAGCAAGAAAATTGTGAGTACTAACAGGTCGATGCAACTGGTCCATATAGATCTGTGTGGACCAATGAGGACAATGAGCAAAGGTTGTAAGAGATATGTTGTGGTGCTTGTTGATGATTACTATACATTTAATTGGACACTATATTTAACATGTAAAGATGAAGTCTTTGACATGTTCACTTTATTTGTTAGAAAAACTCAAAAACAACTAGGTAATCAACTTGCATCAATTAGGTCTGATCATGGTACTAGATTCGAGAATGCTAAGTTTTCTGAGTTTTGTGATGAGCATGACATAGATCATAATTTTTCTGCTCCTAGAACCCCACGACAAAATGGATTAGTTGGAAGAAAGAATAGGACTTTGGAGGAAATGGCTAGAACCATGTTAATTGGTAGTAAGTTGCCTAATAGATTCTGGGTAGAAGCCGTTAATACTACATGCTACATCATAAATAGGTGCATGACTAGACCTCTTGTTAAGAAAACTCCCTATGAGTTACTTAAAGGGAAAAGGCCAAATATAATCTATCTTAGGACATTTGGACGCAAGTGATTTATTCATAGTAATGGAAAAGACTCCATAGGAAAGTTTGATCCCATAAGTGATAAAGGAGTATTCTTCACATAGGAAAGCATATATGATATACAATAAAAGAACTATGTGTGTAGAAGAAAGTGTATATGTCGTTTTTTATGAATAACATTTTTTGTGAGAGGTAGGAAGATAATGAAGAGATTGGGCTGATAAGAAATTCAAATGGTGAAACCACAGTCCAGCCTGAAGCTGCAGCACAGGAAGGAACATGAGATAAAACAGGTCCTTCCACCTAGGGTAACCTGATAGGGGGAACTGATCCTCAAACCTCGAGGGAACCTGTCCATGAACCTATTCCTCAGGAACAAAACCAGGAAAGGACATCCAAAAAATTGACACTCCTATTACAATATCCACGAAATTGGATTTGGTTGAACCTGGTTCATCTATTGATCAGAAAATTGTAGGCCTTTGTACCAGTTTTTAGGCAAATCCAAAGGCGTCTCACTTGAAAGCTGTCAAGAGGATCTTGAGATACTTAAAGGGCACAATTGATCTTTGCTTGTGGTATCCAAAAGGTAGTAATTTTGATTTAGTAGGATATTCTAATGCTGATTATACAGGTTTTATTGTGGATAGAAAGAGTACTTCAGGTATGGCACACTTTCTTGGCTCATGTCTTGTGTTTTGGGCCACACAAAAAAACAAAACTCTATGGTTTTGTCTATTGATGAAGCTGAGTATGTGACTGCTGCCTCATGTTGTGCTCAAGTGTTGTAGATTAAGCATAAATTAATGGACTTTAGAATTGATGTAGGTTGTATCCCTATCTTCTGTGATAACACTAATGCAATTAGTATGACCAAGAACCCCGTTCATCACAAAAGAACTAAGCACATATATGTTAGGCATCATATATTTAGGGAAAACTTTGAGAAGGGTTTGATCACTGTGGAATTTTGTGCTACTGATAAGCAAATAGCTGAAATCCTCACCAAATCTTTGAGTAGAGATCACTTTGAAAAAATATGTTAGAATTAGGTATGATTAGGAACACCTAAAAGATACCGGTTCTAACTCAATGATTGGTCAGATAATTAGTGATTTTTTTGAATAATTAGATTAGAGATTGCTCTGTCTCATACTTTTATTAGTATACACTTGTGTTATGTGCTAAAATGTCTCACTAATGTCTAACGATATTACTCTTATTTTCTTGGAAAATATTATTCTTACACAAAAAAACTTTCAGTGAAGAACCTGGTTCATCGAGCTTATAAGGTATGTATTCTACAATCCGCATAATTTGAAATAACTACATATTGATCATGATTTGAAAAGAGTCCCACTTTATCCCAAAATCCTTTTGAACCAATCAGTTACATATGAACCAGTTTCATCCCTAAACCCATGCGCCATACTTGCTAAGATTTTTGGGAAAGAGTCCGACGTCTCTTCAAACTGTAACTCCCAAGATAAAAAGACTTCGAACCTCTAAAAAGTTGTTGTTACACACTCAACCATTTCCCTATTTAAATTGATCTGGCCTTACCCTCTTATCTCAATTTGTTTTGAAAGATCAAAATCTCCAAAACCTCAAAACTCTCTCTATTTCTCTCAAGTTTATGAACTGATCAAATGGAAAATACCCATGAGAATCCCAAAAACTCTAAAAACCCTTCCTCACCACCCAAAGAACCTTCACCCACACTTTCAACCATCCAAACCCCCAAGAAAAAGCATATCAAAATGATTGCACGTAAAATAGTAGCAAGCAAAGAACAAGTCAAGAAATTGAATGAGAAGTTACAAGCCAGTATAGCAGAAAAACCACAAAATTCCGATAATTCTTTCTGGTATGCGACTGAGGGGGAAGAACCAGTTTTATCTGAACTGAACAGGTAACCTCTAAGTTTCCTACATCTGAGTTTGGTTTTGAAATTGCTGAAAATCATGAGAATCGATTTGTTTTGTTTGGGTCTATGGCTGGTATTGAAAAGGGAAATGTTCTTATTGAAGACATTGGTGGTAAAAATAAAAATAAAAAATAAAAAAAAACGAGGATGTTGAGGCTGATGCGAGGGGAATGGTGGAAGAACAAGTGAGTAGATTTGATTCACCCATTGGATATGGATTACATAAGGAGATAGGTGCAATGGTGGTCTGGAGTGAAAAGATTAATGACAATGAGGAGACTATGAATGAAAGTATGGTGATAGAATCACAAGAGATAGATGATGGTTCTGGTGATAGAAATGCAGCAGATGGGCTGGTTAGGTTAACGAAAAGGTTGCATGAACCAGTTCCTTCTCATGATAAAATAGACAAGAGTCATGCTCTGCTGCAAAATGTGTCTGATAGTTACAATTAAAAGATGAAGAGCAAAGCTGGAAAGGCTGTAGGGAAGGGCATGGGTGGCACAAAGTGAAAGAGTGCTCCTTCTATCCCAGTAGCAACTCCTCCCATAAGATAAAGAACTATATGGAGCCAGAAGAAGTAGAGTGAGGCCAATGCCAAAAAGGCCTTATCTGAGAGTGCTAAGAAATTTGCTTGGAAAAAAAAAAAAGGCTGGTAACCAAGTAGGGTGGTCGATATTGAGGAGATAAACCTGGTTCTTGAAGATAAAGATGAGGATGTGGAAGTACCAACATCTAGTGCCAAAAAGAGAAAGACTTCTCAAAAGAATTCTCAAGAAACAGAGGCTGAGGAAAAGGGCTCAGCTGTGTCTAAAAGAACTAGGTCTATCTAAAGGAGAAAAAAAGGCTCAGATAGTGGAAGAAAACAGTGAAGGATCTTAAGATTGAGAAGCTGTAGAAAAGGCTTGCTGAAGTAGAAGTTGAGAGCGATTCTCTCAAGGCTGAGTTAAAAAAAAAGGGAGAAAATTGATGAAAATTTTCAAGATATGCTAAAACTGCTTCATACTAAGAACCAAGAACCTGGTCTTTCCCAATCTTAAACCCTTCCTAGACCAGTAGTAACCAGTCCTTTTTAATACCCAAGTGGGATATTTTCTATTTTTTACTCGTGGTTTTATGTTTTTATTTCTTTTTATGCTTTGTGGTAGGATCTTATCAATGAAATCCACTGCTTTTGCTCTAATTGTTTGTTGATATTTCTTAGATGGCTAATATCCTTCGATTGAAAAGAAAAAATTGAATCCATGATTACATTTGAAGTAGCCCTAGTGACCATGAGTGATATATGTTAAAATCTGGTCACTTAACATAACTATGCAACTTTTCGATAATGTCAAAAGGGGGAATATGAGGTATGCTTTTGCTTTGGACTGTGATGTTTAAAACCTAATGGACCTGGTCCTTGATGATTTGTGGCTTTAAATGGAAAGTGTTCTAACATTATGTTTGATGTTGAGCTAAGTTGAAACAGGTTCCATGCTTTTGAAAAGCATAGAGTTTGTCATCATAAAAAAATGGGGAATTTGTTGAATTGAGCAGTTTTGGTTTTGATAATTGACAAAGGAACATATGCATGAACCAGGTCCATAGACAATGTACACAGGTGACAGACAGAATCAAGAAAAAGGCATGTGCGTGAAAGGGATAAGTATAAGTGGTTATTTATGATATTCTCTAAACAAAAAAGTTGCATAAATGATAAGGAGAAAGACTCCTTACTTGAAGAGAACTCTATCCTAGATACAAAAAGAGTTAGAGATTGAAGTTAACTAAAACTCTTCCACCAAGGAAGAGTAAAGTATTAGACTTCTAGTCACCCTTTGTTTACTAACTCCATATATATCAGTATTGTTCTCTTTTACAGGTGACACACATGTATTGAAGTAAAAGCATAATTGAGAGCAAAATAGCAAGACATTTTGTGAGCAATTCCTATGAGATTCAAGAGTGTGATCCTGAAGCTACATGAACCAGATTGAAGAACCAGTTCCATAAAGTGGTTTATGTGTCTTTCTTTATTTCTAGTTCAAAGTGTAGTAGGTGTTTTGAATTGTACATTTCAGCTTTCTTAGAAAACAATTGTACTGGGTACCTGAGGTGTATCATTCAAGTTAGAGTTAACTTGAAGTAGTCGTAACAGTATGTGGTGTGTTGCTACAAGGGTTAGAGTTAATCCTTAGGTTTGCAAGAAGTTGTAAACTCGAGTTGTATCTTTCAAGTTAGAGTTAACTTGAAGCTGTCGCAACAGCCCGTGGTTGGTTGCTACAAGGGTTAGAGGTAATCCTTAGGTTTACAAGAGTTTTGTCAACATTGTTGTATGGCTCAGAGTTGTAGTGAAGTTTTGAGAAAAATCTTACTAGGAAGTAGGTCGTGATTTTTTTACCTTTTGAACCGAGTATTTTCCACGTAAAAATCCTTGTGTTCTTTACTTTCTGCATTATTTATTTCGCAACTGTAGTGTAAGGAACGCATAGAAGAACTAGGACCTTCGATAATCCAGTGCACACGAAAATTGGGCACCACACAAATCAACCCCCCTCTTGTGTGGTATTAAAATATAAAACATCAATATCTTAAATGCATAAATCACCGGCTGCGTCATTACAACACGATGGATATTTTCTTGCGGTTTGATATAAAATTGACACATTGATTCTCTCTGTGCAGAGTGGATGGGAGTTGGACATTATGTTATGTTTATTCATTTCTTAGATATATAATGTGTTCTACCTTGGTTGCTCCTACATGCTCTCCTATCTTGTTTGTTCCTATCACATCTATATTTCTACTTGGTTAGTTACTTTTACATTTATGTTTCCTACCTAATTTATTACTATCTCATCTATGTTTGCTACTTGGTTCGTTACCGTTATATTTATATTTTCTATTTGGTTTATTACTGTTGATAGCCAATTTTGACCCTCCCTTTTTAAATTGATTTACTTATACTTAATAATTTACAATAAATATTTTTAAAGTGTTTTCTAGTAACAAATACGTATTTTTTTACAAATTAATTAAGTATTAGTTTTTAAACTTAATCGCGTAGTATTAACATTATGTAATTACAAATATACTTACTATCTTAATACTATTAAAATATTTCTTATTTATACATTACATAGGTTCTATGATTAATTTAATGAATTACTCTTTAATTTCTAGTTAATTAGACTATTATGTAAAATTTGAAATTAGTGTTGCAATTTAGGAAAATAAAGTATTTTTATAAATAATTAATTAAAATAATTAGTAGTATATATAGTAATTATAATGTTTACCACATTTATTGAAAATTTAAGTTTATTTAAATTAAATTCAAAAAAGAATTAAACACAAAAGGGCTACAATTGCAATGCTCAATCAATTGTAAAATGACTATTCTTCAAATTATTTTCAGCCCAATTGCTAAGGCCCAAACGGAATACCCGGTCCAAATACCCATCTCCATTCCAATGTGGCAATCCAGGCCACGTCACCCTCCCTCACCACTCGCACAAGAAACACAACGAATCTGAGCCGTCTGTTTCTCAGATCAACAACTCATAATTGATCTCCGTTTCTCTTTAATTTAAACACCTAGAGATCTAATCTCAACTGTCCGATCAAAGTAATCCAACGACCATCGATTTTTTCCACTTAAATTATTTCTAAATTTTTAATTACCAAAATAATCAGAGTCGTTGATCAACAAATCCAACGGCTCCCATTCAATCTCTCGTCTTTAATCCTAGAGACGTACCCTATCCCCCCAAACACTAATCATTTCTTCTTTTACTCAGTTGCCCTCGTTTCCCTTTCTTCTCTCTTTTATCTCATCTCAGTCAAACATCATTCTCAGAACCTTGCACAAATTTGTGCAAGGTCACTTGAAACCACTGTAAAACATCTCTTCTGTCCCCGCTACACCATGAATCCCGTATATAATTTCCTCTTTCATCACACAAGTTCAAGGCCCCTAATCTGAAACCCTAAGCTCAAAAGAGAAATCATCTGATTTGCTCTCATAAGTCAAAGGTAGAGCCTGAAACCACCATTTGCCTTCTAAAATCCTCGAATCCAACCGGCTATTTCCTGTTTCATCATTCAAATTCAAAACACCCAAATCCTGAAACCCTAGACTCAAGAATGCAACATTAAATCCCTGATTTTCCTTCGTGTTCCTTCAAATCGGAGCATGCATGGAGTCATCTCAGAGTTCATCATGAGGATTCGATGTCCAGAGGTCAAACTAAGTGACTTTTGGACATTAGGGTTTTAACTACTGGTCCAAAGCCTTCAACAGTCGACCCTCGCGCTCAGGTAAACTCGACCCTGTTTTCCCCTTTGCTTTCTTTCTGATTTCACTCAATCTTGCAATCATCACCTACCATGCGTCACTTTCCATTATTATTTTGAATCTGCGAAACCTTAAGGGCCTTAAATGGTACTATAAAAGGGGCCTTTAATGTTCTCATCTACCACGATCTAACATTGAGAAAAAAATAACCTAACAATATCTAAGAGTAATTTGGAGATCTTAGAAACCCAAGGTTTCGTACTGATTCCCGTTCTTTCATTTCTGAGTACTTTCGCTGCTTCGAGCTTGAAGCCTTAGGGTCTTAAGAAACTAAGAGAGATTCTTGTTTAGTCTACTGCTCACGAACAGGTCAGTACATTCCTAACTTCTGTCTTTTGATCATCTTATTAGAGTGCTATGAACATCTCATTGTCTCATGTTAATTATAGTTGTTTGTGATGTTATCATTGATATACAAAATGTTATTTCCATGTTCATGATAAGGTGTTATTGGCTATGATTGTTTGTCATGTTTCTGACTATCCTAAAACTGATGTCGACTAGTCTGTTGTATGACTGTAACAACTCTTATATCTGAATCCTAGTAGTCTACATGATTAAATTCCCTTAATATGCATTAAATAACTGCTCATGTTTACCTAAACTTCATAGTTTTATCATTGATGATTCTGCTATGATTTTTACCTCTACAAATTTTTTCCCTGCATTCTATTTGTGTTGTGGCCGAGTTTGTTGTTTGATAATCCTAACTGAGATAAACTTGAAAGTTCATAAGTTCATGTCATCCACCATTCAACTATAGCATAAAAATCTAAGTGTTTAGATGCTTTTCTTCTCTATACATATATCTGCCAACTCTAAGGGCAACTTCTAGGCTGTCACTGTGGCATTCTCATGATTATACATAACTGTTTATTTCCTCTGTATGAAGCAGTCTTGTTTGAGTTGAACTTTCTTCTTTTCATAAATACTAATAGTTCTGTTGTATATATTCCATTAAGATTAAGTTATCCTCTTCTTCATAAAATAAGTCATAATCATGTTTGTTATAGTTAACTAGGTACTTGCTGTTAAGATGAACTTAGTTGTCTCATGTTAGTTAAAACTATCAATTATATGTTTAAGTCAAAACCTATTTTGTGTAGTGCTTTTCTCTTTTAAATTTCTTTTGATGCTACTGTTGACTTTGTAGAGCTTACATTTAGTTATCAACAAGGTATCTTCCATATTATATAGGCCAGTCATTCTTGTTATAGTCAAAAAGATAATTTTTAGTTTAGTGTGATTACTTCATACCTAGATACTAATTTAAGCTATATACTTGATTAAACTTGTTTTGATATAATACTTACTTTGTCTATGGCTCCCTCTCTTCATGACATGTTTAACTTGATTCTGTAACATGCAAAGCTCTCCTGTTTGTATAAGATTGCAACATCACTCTAACTGCATATGTATAGCTGACTGAATATTGCATGTATCCCTGTTTGACTCTATGATTCCATGTTCTTGTCTTAAACTGTACTCAATCCTTTCTTCATTGCAAATTTTAACTGAACTTGATCTCTAAATCTTATGAAAACTTCTTTGTTGATACTATCTGAACATGATGGTTTGTTTAAGGTTAATACTGTTAGGAATGTGATCTTGTTGAGCCCCTTAGGGATTCCATGTTCAAATCTATGAACCTGAAGTTATGTTGAGAGTTTGATCATGTTTCTAATATATCTGATAACTTCTGTAAAACTGGTTAGTTATAACTGTTTGTCTGAACCTTCACTGATGTCTTTTAAAAGTTCCAAGTAGTGTTACTGATTCATGCATGTGCTAGTAGCAAGCTAATCGATTCATAACTAGTCTACCAGGGCAGGAGTGCCTGTAATTCTTGTGTTGCTGCATGCTTAAACTGAGTGCTCTTTGCCTTTTCTTTTGAATGTGTTCTCCCCAATGTTTTGATGTTTAACAATATGTTATATAGTTTATGTTTCTCTCTTATGTGTGCTTGAAGGTCTGACCTTGAGTTTTACCTAACATGTGGGTTGTTCATCTAGTGTTAGAAAAATATAGAACTGTTTTATGTGCTCTTATGTTATTCTGTTAGAAGGGAGAGTATACTTTTGTGGTAAGTGATACTATAGCATTTTGTTTACATTGAAAGGGCCTCATTGGCATTTAAACCCATAAGGAAAATTTATTGTTAGTGGTTAGGGGTATTTAGGAGTGGAGTTGAACTCTAGGTTGGGCTGCTCTCCCTGGCACAAGCATTGCCCTGAGCCTTGAGTCCCTTGGGAACTTTGAAGTGTCATGGGATTCAAAGGTGGCATCGACCTTGATTAGAACTCCCACCTTAGCCTTTAATTCATTGACACTTTTGGTTCTTAAGGGTTTAGTGTTTAATGACGATGAAAGGTTTTCAATGTAAATTATTTGCCATGTATGACAACCATATTCTCATAGTGTTAGACTATTGATTTTTATTATATTTGGTTCCAGTCGTTTGTTTATATATATTTCATACATGGTCGAATATGCTGAAAAATATGGAGCATGTATCTAATGATGTTCTCTTTTATTTTGGACATGTACATCATTTGAGCCTGTTGAGTTCCTAAGGAATTTAGGCCCAATTCAGTCTTGTTGTATTTTTCTGGAGAGTCCAAATCAGCTGTAGCCGCATCTCTTTACTGTTGGGCCTGCCTTCTTGACGCCAGATTACCAGAGTTCAGTCCTCTTCCCCTCAATACGTTTGTTATTATTTATTATTTCCTTAATCTAGCTTACTGCTTCATTACCTTCTATCTACTGCATTGTTGCTTTGTCACATCTTTGTTGTCATGTATATAATACTCATATATTAGATTACATACTTTATTTTCATGCTTTAATATCATATAAAACATAGTCAAGCTTTAAATCTATAAGATTTAAAAGGAATTAGTTAGTAAATAATCCTCAACTTGCTAATTATAATTTGCTCATATCATTAATATATTCTCGCTCACTTTTCCTTTTCTTAAAAGATTTTGAAGCCCAGGACATAGTAAAAACAGTGGCCCATTTTCAAAAGGGAATCAGAACTGAATCGTAAGCTTTTCTATCACGAGGTAAATCAGATATTTTCAAAAAAGGTGAAGTACTGTCGCCCCTAAAGGATTTTTAAAAGACCGCTTTTCTTCAAAGTTTTAAAAGCCAAGGTATATCTTAGGGTCACTTTTACAAACACCTTTTAGGAATACATGAACACCTATCCCATAAATCAACTTTTTCATAACTTAACCTCTTTTCACAAGTTTTATGAAAAATAGACCATTTACATACATATTTCAAAACTCTTTCAACTATATCTACCAACATAGACTCATTTATAAATTCACAACCTTTTAAGGGTCTCACGTTCCTTTTAATAATATCATGCTCTCCCTTAGATATACAGTAAGCCATACTCTTTAATAGTAATTAAGCATAGTACAAATAACTGATCCCTTAAAATTAGCCTAAGTCCTATGGAGCTACCCCAGGTAGATTTTAAGGGGTGCCTACCACCTTTCCCTTAGAAGAACAAGAACCCTTACCCATAATTTTACCGGTTAGTAGAACAATAATAAATGTGACATAGTAATTAAAAAGGTACCCTAGTATACCTTTAAATATTAGGTGATAGCTCTCTTTCATCAAAAACAGAGAAACCACAAGTTGAATCTTGTTTTGACTAGTACAAAATAGGGTGCAATAACATGACGACTCTGCTGGGGATATTCACTTAGGTTCTGACCTTGGCAGACTTAGACTAGTTTGGCATCTAGATTTATTTGTGCATTGCTTTTATCATGGATAAAATTGCAATTACGTGCTTTCCTGTTTAGTTGCTCTTTATGCCTACTATCATGCTTAGAGCTCTATTCCTTTGTCTGTTACTACTTTATATACACTTTCATTATATTTCTTCCTATCGAGTCTTGGCCGTACACTATCACCCACAACGGCATGCGAAGGTTGACTTTTACACCCTTATGAACCTTCTTTTCAAAACTCTCTAGTTTCAAAGAATGGCTTTGTCACGTGTACTGACATAAATTCTCCCAGCCTTAAGTCCAATTCAAAAGTAGGAAACACTCTAATCTAGTAAAATAGGTCATACTGCATAAACATTAGGTGAGTCGGTCCTTGGCACCAACGCACTATTAGGAAAGCCACCTTAATGTCAACGGGCCATGCACCCAACGACATGACTTCTGTGGAAAGACAAACAAACTTGACAATACACTTAAAGATTCGAAGTAAACGCTTACCCAAACAACTTTATTTTACCCACCTCAGAACAATGGAAATAGACCGAAACCCTGAGATCAGCATGGTAATAGGAGCACCACATAAGTTGAAATAGTGGTGGAAGAATATTCGTCGGGAGCACGAAGATGAGGTTCAGACACACGTGGGGATATTAACCGCATTGCTGAATATCCAAGTAGATAGGTTCTCACTCACCTGTTGATAGCATTTTGGGATCCAGCTAAGGTAGTGTTCAAATTTACCGATTGTGGGTTAGTAACGACATTGGAAGAAGTCACAAGTTTCATGGAGCTGCCATTCAATGAAAGGAAGCCAATATTTCCAGTTACTATGCCCGGTTACCGGTTCTTGGATGCCTTAGTCCTGACCAACAATAGGAGTCTCAAAAGTATCCAGGACGGATGGGTGAGCCTCAACCAGCTGTTCAAAAGATTTGGGCACCGTGAAAGCTATGAATGGTATTAGGGGGAGTTTCAATGTGACCAAGCGACGTGGGAGAGTCTCAGGCCTATAACTTTCTCAACGGCATTGTTGGAGCTATTGGTCTTCCCGCAGCGAAGGGGTTGGATTAACATCAACCTATTACCTATGGTTCCGGTGACCTTCCGCGGCAATCTTCAAGCTACTTTGGAGCCGATGGTGTTAGGTGAGATGCTGAGGACTTTGTCCACATATGCACAAGGGTATGATTTCTTTAAAGGTTGTAACTTGCTGCTTCAGATCTGGGCTACTAAACATTTCTTCCAGCGAGAGGCCATCATCAACTACTTTGTGGGTGTCAGCAATATGATCCGCAACCACAACGAAAGAATGAGACTTTGGGTCTCCCCATATGGTCAAGAAGAGTGGAAGGAAATGCTGACCAACCTGAGTGGGTAATGGATCAACTGGAAGCTACCCATGTTAGGTGGAAGGGAAATCTTGAGGACTCCTCATAAATACTTCATAGAGCTGATCGGACTTGAAGGTATTCAACCATACTCATCCCTGCGGTTCCTCAGACAGTTCGAGATGATCCAAGATATGCCTCTGTGGACAAGGACATCGCTATACGAGGATGAGTACAATGGGCAGATTCTACTTCCCAGGATAAGAAGGCTACAAGAAGAGTGGAACGACTTGGTCACAACACCTATGAGCCAAAACTCGTGGTGTACTCCTGAGTATTACGTCTGGATCAACGAGGAAGAAGAGTTGGCCCGGCCAAGCAGAGAGGGCAAAGCCTGGTTAGAGGACGTGGTGGCTGGTTTGCAAATTTACTATGAGATCCTGCCACATTACCTTGTGACCACTTCAATTCACCATCGTGTAGTCCCAAGATCCATTGACCACATGTTGCCACCCGCTGAAGACGATGATCGGGTAGTGGAGTGCATCCAAATAGAGTCCAAAATAGAGCCAGAAGAAGATCTAGAGGAGGAGTCAGAATTCATTGATGACGAGGTGGAGTTTGAGGAGGACCCGGAGGAGGATCCGTAGGAGGAGCTAGAAGAAGAAGAGGATATGGAAAACAACTGGGAGGGTGGTTATTAGAGTTGGTTGATTTCCCTTTCTTTCCCACTTTGTACCTTTATCCTGAGTTTTCTCTTTTACTTTCCAAAAGGGCAAGTTGTCCAAGCCCATGCAGTTCTATGAAACACTGATGTATCCTTGTTCCCACTTGTATCAGTCCAAATTATCAATGAAAAAAAATTGCTTCAGATCTTAATGTGTCAAGTCTAAATATCTGTCAAATATCTGCGAATTAGGCCTACCTCCGGCAATGAGAGGTCCCTGCGAATTCTAGGAAAAACGCTAGCTGTAATGCACGAATTATTTGCTCTGTGTGACTTCCTGCTTGTATAAATGAAGAAACTGACTCTCGTTCCTTTTTTTCTTTCTTCTTATTTTTCTTTTGCTTTATTATTATCCCCAAAAAGAAAAGAAAGTTGGGTTTTGTCGACCGAAACTGGCGGAACCACCATACAATCTAAGATCAAAGGGAAAGTTTTCAGCCGTAGAAAATCTAACTGAACATGCTCTGGTCATAGCCGATAGCCCGGGGCAATCAGGGGAAAAAGACGACACCAAGAATGATCAACACGTGGCCAGGATGGCATATGAAATGGAGTTTTTAAGGGAGGAGGTACAACATATCAGGGAACTAGCGCACCTGGTCGTGACAATACTTCCTCAACCACCTCGATTCCCTTCTTTGGATTCACTCCCTGACCACTTTCCTTCCACATCACGCCAAAACAACAACACCCCAACTTCAGCTCCTACGACTCAAGTCATACCTCCAGTGACCCCCGCAAACACACCAAATCCTATATCCACACTCCCTACGTACCATAGTAAATTCAGACACCACAAAAGCCACCCGTCACCACCAATGTAACTCATACTCCTCCCCGTGACGGAGTCACTTTTACCACTAACCAGCATATACTTATGGCACATGCTGCCGCCCATGAGCGGTACGTTCCCCCCGTATATGCCATTTCTAAACCTTCCTTTACAACACCTATCACGGTAAGGGTTCCTTTATGAGGGTGACCAATACATCAGGATGGAGAGGGAAGCCAGGCGTAAGGAAGAAGAGTCAGTAGCTGAGCAGTTGCAAATGTTGAGAAGGCAAATGAAGAGCCGTCAGTGGAGGTCAGAGGCCGCTAGGACGCAATATTTGCTGGACGACAGTGAATGATGGGAGAGAAATTCCCCGAGCTAGTTAAGATGTGATATTTCTTAGAAGAGGGTATAAATTTGGTAAAATGCAATTCATGGCAGCACTACAAGCGGATAGCAAGGCCATCCAATTAGGGTCAATCAGTAGCAGAAACAAGAAGAAAGAGGAGGTCTCAGCAGTTGTCCGTTACTACCAACCCAACTCATATCACATATGCACTTCTTATTCCCCAAACAACCATTCACCACCACCCACTTACGCTCCAGTCTATAACACCCAGCCATATTACCACCCTCAACCACCATACAATCCTTCTCGAGCAAATAACAACCAAAACACACAACGACCATATGCTCCTGTCCAAACCAATACTCATTAAAACTGACCTGCTTATGCACCACGCCCTCGTCCCAACTTTGAAGAGAGGGGTCCTAGAAATTATACTCCGATTACTGAGCCTCTAGCTCAATTATTCGAGAGATTGAGAAGAGCCGGATTGATACAGCCAGTTGAAAGAAGGGTTCCTGAATACCTCTCCAAGTATTTTGATGCCACTAAAAGATACGTGTACCATTCGAATATAACTGGGCATAATACTGAATATTGTTTTAAGTTGAAAAATGAGATTGAAACACTAATCAAGAGTGGAGCCATTCGGTGCACTCTGACACCGCCCAATATGAATCGCAATCTGCTGCCAAATCACCGAAACCAGGGAGTTAACATGATCACGTTGGACGAAGAGTCTGACCTAAAGGGAATGATTGTCACTATAGGAAATGCAGAAGCCGCCAGGCACCTTCCTCAAAGAGCTCCAATGATTATAGTTCAAATGGGACCTACAGTGACCGTTCAGACCTATTAGTGACTACCTGCCATTGCTACAAATGGCGAGGAAGGTCAGGAGTACAAAACCGTCCCATGGACGTACCAACAGAAGAGAAAGGCCAAAATGACAAACTCTACCACAGCCCATGGCATGACTAGGTCTGGGAGATTCTATTCTCCTGCAGATGTCAATCGAGGGTACTCGGAAAGAGAGAAAATTCAAAGGAGGAACATAACAGACCCAGAAGCCGGCGAGTTCTGGAAGAGAATGTCA